>NC_069504.1:845098117-845411867 GCF_027579735.1 Bombina bombina | reverse complement strand
TAATGATTCAGATAGAGCATGTAATCTTAAAGGGACATGAAACCCATATTTTTTATTTGTGATTTAAAAGAGCATGCAATTTTAAACAACTTTCTAATTTACTTCTATTATCTAATTTGCTTCATTCTCTTGACATCCTTTGCTGAAGAGCATATCTAGATAGGCTCAGTAGCTGCTGATTGGTAGCTGCACATAGATGCCTCATGTGATTGGCTTGCCCATGTGCTTTGATATTTCTTCATCAAAGGATATCTAAAGAATGAAGCACATTAGATAATAGAAGTAAAATGGAATGTTGTTTAAAATTCTCTATCTGAATCATGAAAGAAAATTTTGGGTTTAATGTCCCTTTAAGCAACTTTCTAATGTAGTTTAAGCAACTTTCTAATTTACTCCTATTATCAATTTTTCTTCGTTCACTTGGTATCTTTATTTGAAAAGCAGAAATGTAAGTTTAGGAGCCGGGCCATTTTTGGTTCAGCACCTGGGTAGCTCTTGCTGATAGGTGGCAAAATGTAGCCCAATCGCTACCCAGGTTGCTGGACCAAAATAGGCCGGCTCATAAGCTTGCATTCCTACTTTTTTCCAATAAACATACCAAGATAACGAAGAAAATTTGATAATAGGAGTAAATTAGAAGGTTGCTTAAAATTGTATGCTCCATCTGATTCATGAAAGAAAAAATTGGGGTTTTAAAGCCCTTTAATATCCATAAATTAATATGCAGCCCATAAGACTTATAAAGCATTGATCTATGGCCCCCAATGTGTTCTGAAGTTGGCCCCCACTGTTCTATATAGTTGCACGAAAAAGTTTGTGAACCCCTTTGGAATTAACTGGATTTCTACATTGATTATTCATAAAATGTGGTCTGGTCTTCATCTAAGTCACAGTTATAGACAATATAGACAAACACAATCTAACTAATCTAATAAACACACATTTTTATTGAAAACATTGAGTAATAATTCACAGTGCAGGCTGGAAAAGTAAGCTTTCCTCTGTGTTAATGCTTCTCCAAAAACTGTTTAAGGTAGGAGCCAGACAGTGGTATTTTTATATAGATATATGGAAGAAAAAAAATTAGGAGCCAGTGGTAAAATTCTACGAGCCAGTGGTTCCCTTACTCCTGGGTTTGTCGAGCTCTGAATTAAGGAGATGAGACCCCACATATACAAACACTTACCAAATCCTGCCCTGCACACATATGCAACATTTCCAGAATGTGTTCCTTCCTTACTCAAAAAACAAAATAAAATCTAATTCATTCCCTCATTTTGTCACACATTGACTTTTGCAAATCTACTTCTAAATGGCCTTCCAAAACACTGCCTCTCCTCCCTCCAATCTATTATGAATACTTCAGCTAGACTCATCCATCTAAGTTGCCAATCTACATCAGCTGCTCCCCATAAACTCCAGAATACAATTTAAAGTATTAACCCTAACTTACAAAGCACTCAACAGCCTCACTCCCAACTATATTTCCTCTCTCATCTACAAATATTCCTTGACCCGTCTTCTTCGATCAACCTCTGACCAACATCTCTCCACTCCTATTACTTCTACATCCTACTCCCGCCTCCAAGACTTATCACGTGCTGCTCCTGTCCTCTGGTCCTCTCTACCACACCCCATAAGACTGTCTCCAACCTTGTATAGCTTCAGACACTCTTTGAAAACCCACCTCTTCAGATGCTTACCATCTCTCTTCTGTTTTTCATCCTAACCAAAATAATTCTTGAACTTCTTAACTCACTGCTGCAACTACAATCCATATGACAAGCTACCCCAAACATTATGTATCTGCACCCTCAACCTGTAGACTGTAGGCTCTCCGGAGCAAGGTCTTCTTCTTACTGTACTAGATTTTGTTTTTGTATCTTATCACAAATCCTTGTCATTGCATATCCCTATCTCTGTACCCAACGCTATGGAATTTTGCGGCACTATACAAATAAAATTATAATAATAATAATAATATTATTAATAAGACTGGAAGTGTGGGCTGCACAACTACACTTCCCTATAAAGCACATAAGCTAGTTATTGACAAATCTGTGCTTCTCAAGGAATGGTTGGTTAGTGTGTACCATGTGTTTAATCCTAACAATTTTCATCCGGCTAGATTACGAGTTTTGCGTTATGGCTCATAACGCTGCTTTTTCACTACCGCTGCTATTATGAGTCTTGTAGGTATAGCTGTACCGCACACTTTTTTGGCCGTAACGCAACGTAACTACCGCACCTTTCAAAAAGTCCTTTTTCAATGGGACTTCCATAGCGCCGGTATTACGAGTTTTGCCTGGGAGGCCAAAAAGTGAGCGGTACAGTCTATACCGACAAGATTCGTACCGCCATCTAAAGTCAGTAGTTATGGGTTTTGCTCTACAAAGCTGTAGCATAAAACTCATAACTTACAGTGTTACAAAGTACACTAACATCCATAAACTACCTATTAACCCCTAAACCGAGGCCCTCCCGCATCACAAACACTATAATAAAAATATTAACCCCTAATCTGCCGCTTCGGACATCGCCGCCATGATAATAAACATATTAACCCCTAAACCGCCGCACTCCCGCATCGCAAACACTAGTTAAATATTATTAAACCCTAATCTGCCGCCCCCAACGTCACTGCCGAAACTATACTAAAGTTATTAACCCCTAAACCTAACCCTAACACCCCTAACTTTAATATAATTAAAATAAATCTAAATAAAAATTACTAACATTAACTAAATAATTCCTATTTAAAACTAAATACTTACCTGTAAAATAAACCCTAAGCTAGCTACAATATAACTAATAGTTACATTGTAGCTATCTTAGGGTTTATTTTTATTTCACAGCTAAGTTTGTATTTATTTTAACTAGGGTAGAATAGTTAGTAAATAGTTATTAACTAATTTTACTAACTACCTAGTTAAAATAAATAAAAAGTTACCTGTAAAATAAAACTTACACTAACACCTAACATTACACTAAAATTAAATAAATTACATTAATTAAATACAATTAACTAAATTACAAAAAAAAAAAAACACTAAATTACACAAAATAAAAAGAAATTATCAAATATTTAAACTAATTACACCTAATCTAATAGCCCTATCAAAAAAAGCCCCCCCAAAATAAACAAAAACCCACCACCTACACAACCAAACCCCCAAATAAAATCCTATCTAGAAAACCTAAGCTCCCCATTGCCCTGAAAAGGGCTTTTGGATGGGCATTGCCCTTAAAAGGGCATTTAGCTCTTTTTCGTTGCCCAAACACCTAATCTAAAAATAAAACCCACCCAATAAACCCTTAATAAAACCTAACACTAACCCCCAAAGATCCACTTACAGTTTTTGAAGACTGGACATCCATTCTCATCAAGCCGGCAGAAGTCTTCATCCAAGCGGGCATAAGTCCTCAACGAAGCCGGGAGAAGTCTTCATCCAAGCGGCAAGAAGTCATCCTCCAAGTGGGCAGAAGTCTTCATCCAGACGGCATCTTCTATCTTCATCCTTCCGACGCGGAGTGGGTCCATCTTCAAGACATCCAGCATGGAGCATCCTCTTCATACAATCCCATCCGTACACTGAAGGTTCCTTTAAATGACGTCATCCCAAGGATGGCATCCCCTTGAATTCCAATCAGCCAATAGAATGCGAGCTCAATCCTATTGGCTAATTGGATCAGCCAATAGGATTAAAGCTCAATCCTATTGGCTGATTTGCATCAGCCAATAGGATTTTTTTACCCTTTAATTCCGATTGGCTGATAGAATTCTATCAGCCAATCAGAATTCAAGGGACGCCATCTTGGATGACGTCATTTAAAGGAACCTTCAGTGTACGGCTGGGACCGTATGAAGAGGATGCTCCGCGCCGGATGTCTTGAAGATGGAGCCGCTCCGCGTCGGAAAGATGAAGATAGAAGATGCCGTCTGGATGAAGACTTCTGCCCGTCTGGAGGACGACTTCTTGACGCTTGGATGAAGACTTCTCCTGGCTTCGTTAAGGACTTCTGCCCGCTTGGATAAAGACTTCTCCTGGCTTGATGAGGATGGATGTCCGGTCTTCAAAAACTTTAAGTGGATCTTCGGGGGTTAGTGTTAGGTTTTTTTAAGGGTTTATTGGGTGGGTTTTATTTTTAGATTAGGGGTTTGGGCAAAGAAAAAGAACTAAATGCCCTTTTAAGGGCAATACCCATCCAAATGCCCTTTTCAGGGCAATGGGGAGCTTAGGTTTTTTAGATAGGATTTTATTTGGGGGGGTTGGTTGTGTAGGTGGTGGGTTTTACTGTTGGGGGGTTGTTTGTATATTTTTTTACAGGTAAAAGAGCTAATTTCTTTGGGGCAATGCCCGCAAAAGGCCCTTTTAAGGGCTATTGGCAGTTTAGTTTAGGCTGTTTTTTTTTTTATTTTAGGGGCTTTTTTATTTTGATAGGGCTATTAGATTAGGTGTAATTAGTTTAAGTATTTGATAATTTCTTTTTTATTTTGTGTAATTTAGTGTTTATTTTTTTTTGTAATTTAGTTAATTGTAATTTATTTAATTTTAGTGTAATGTTAGATGTTAGTGTAACTCAGGTTAGGTTTTATTTTACAGGTAAATGTGTATTTATTTTAACTAGATAGTTAGTAAATAGTTAATAACTATTTACTAACTAGTCTACCTAGTTAAAATAAATACAAACCTTAGTATAGTGGCGGCCTGCGACGTTGGGGGCAGCAGATTAGGGGTAAATAAGTATAATGTAGGTGTCGGCAATGTCGGGGGCGCAGATTAGGGGTTAATAAGTGTAGGTAGGTGGTGGTGATGTCAGGGCGGCAGATTAGGGGTTAATAAGTGTAATGTAGGTGTCGGCGATGTCGGGGGCGGCAGATTAGGGGTGTTTAGACTCTGGGTTTATGTTAGGATGTTAGGTTTAAACATAAATTTTCTTTCCCCATAGGAATCAATGGGGCTGCGTTACGGAGCTTTACGCTCCTTTATTGCAGGTGTTAGGCTTTTTTTTTAGCCGGCTCTCCCCATTGATGTCTATGGGGAAATCCTGCCCGAGCACGTAAAACCAGCTCAAAGCAGCACTGGTATTTGGGTGCGGTATGGAGCTCAACGCAACCATATTTGCCGCTAACGCAGGTTTTTGGAAAACCTATAATAGCAGCGCTATTAAAGGTGAGCGGTGGAAATAACATGCAAGTTATTACTGAGCCGCTCATAACGCAAAACTCATAATCTGGCCGATAGGAAGTTAGAAGGTGCATTATAGAGATGCACAAAGCTGAAAAATGTTACAAAAGCATTGCTAAAGACCTGGGTATTCATCTATCTATGGTAAGACAAATTGTCTACAAATGGACACAATGGGCAGTCCTGGAAGTGAAGAGAAAGAACCCAAGGGTAACAGCAAAAGACCTACAGAAAACTCTACAAACTGTGAGGTCTTTGTTCATGGTTTTCACTATTAGAAAAACACTGAACAAGAATTGGGTTTATGGAAAGGACACCATGAAAGAAACCACTGCAGTCTGAAAAAACAAAAAAAAATTGTGGCACGTGTAAAGTTGTCCCACGACTGTACAACTGTTTGTGTGACTAGTTTAGTAAAAATAAGTTTTGTCTATAAGTGTGACATATGAAGATCAGGCCACATTTCACAAGAAATCAAAGCAGAAGTCCAGGAAATTCCAGAGGGTTCACATACTTTCTTGCAATTTACCTATATACTCCAGTAATGCACAAACTACACTCTAATCCTTACTAGAAGTTCATATACTCTACACTGTATATTATCAGCATAATGCAATGCACAAATTGCCAGCTGCATATGCTGCACTTACCCATTAACAGCAATATACACACATTCCGTGCACATCACAAGCAGTATGCACAAATAACTTACTATATACACACACACACGTGTATTTTAGCACTTATTTATTAAATATTGTGCATAAACACAGCTCCATACACATAAACAGTTTTATCCATACAAATATATTCTACAAGTAATATGCACATAGCACTGTATACACACAACTGGCAAAGCACATACATACAGCATTGTAAGCAATGCAGATAGTGTATTCCCAAGCTACCAAGGGATTATCCACTTATTTTTAGCTAACGTATATAGAAACGTGTAATTACACAGAATACACACAGGTATCCAATCCGTATCCACTTTAGAAGTGTGGGTTTCCCTTTCCAAGTTCAACAGACTACAAATCCCAAGGTACACTGCGAAACCATGGTAAACTAACACGTGATTTAGTTGTCCAATCAACCCCACTTACTTTTGACAGCTTACCTTGGTCGAGGCTGATGTCATGGCTCACGGCGAATAGTTCCCGCGGCGCGACGTATATTTAACAAAGACTTTCCCGCTGCCCGATTTTTTTTCACTCGCCGCTGTTTCGCAGATCTAGGTGAACTGCCCTGCTACCGCCGGACTATTCAGACTTAGCTGTTACCCATTCGCTGAGTTTCCACGGCTGACATATTACTATTGGTCAGTCTTGCTGCCTTTCAAACAGCGACAATACAATATTTCTTCTCATTGGCCTGAATTCACAAAGCACTATGCTCCCATTGGCTGCGTTATCCAATCAAACTGCCTTCTTATTTTCCTTATTGGATGATATTTCACTTTGTTGTATCAAGATAGTATCGTCTCACGTACTTATTTTTTTTAGCGTGCACGCTATTTATTAAATTGTATATTTGTTTCCTGATCGTATTTTATTGCTTATATTAGGTATTAATTGTATTGATTGTTTAAACTTAACCAATTTTTTGACTATTGCACCTTTTAAAGAAGCGCTTCCGACACTATATTTGTTCTATATTTTGTTTTGGCCATAGAGGTCAGATTTCCTCTAGTAATAGAGGGAGGTTTTGGGAGCTTTTATAGTGTATACCAGACATACCAACCTGAAAAAACTCATTTCAAGGAGGTGGCTTCACCTGCTACTGCTATCATTCTCTTGATATTCTTTCCTGAAAAGCATATCTGGATAGGCTCAGTAGCTGCTGATTGGTGGAAGCACATAGATGACTCGTGTTATTGGCTTACCCATGTGCATTGCTATTTCTTCAACAAAGAATATCTAAAGAAAGAAGCAAATTAGATAATAGAAGTAAATTGGAATGTTGTTTAAATATTGAATTCTCTGTCTGAATCATGAAATAATTTTTTTGGGGTTTAATGTCCCTTTAATTACATGCAGTAAATAAGGTAGTATTTGTGTTTTTATTTTATTAAAATCACTGGGGGCTTTTTGGTTACTGATCCATGCTTTGAGGGTTCTATAACGTCCCAGCAACTAAAGGCATTCCTTAAAGAAACACTCTACTGGATTTGGGCCACATTGGATCATGGTACTTGGAGTTTCAGGGAGATTGCACTCCATTTGCTGGCATCAGGGAGCCGCTGTTACAATCAGGGAGACTCCCTGAACTTCATGGAGAGTTGGGATGTCTGGTATACTAGCACAGGTGATCTCACATTTGGACTTAAAAGACAAAGTTTACCCAAATTGTGAACTTATTTTAGTTTATTTAGCATGCCAAAGTAAACTTATTGCTGTGCTGCTTTTATTATATTTCTTTTTATAAATGATTAAAATCTTTTTTGAATCATCCACTTTTTTGGGCTGCTGCCATTACCCATTTTATATTTTCTGGCCATGCGGCCACTCGAACACAGTCCCTTCAGTGCAGGGCGTATGCTCCAGCCCCCATGGTGATGTGACCGCAAGTGTGAACACGGACGTGCCCTCAACAAAAAACTTGTCTGTGTTCAGCGGCGGCAAATTTCTGGCCACTTGCATATTGTCAGTCATCCAAGGTACAAATCAGCATTACTGAACCATTTACTAATGATGTATACACTAGGTGCAAACTACTCTGAGCGTGTTCGTATTTAGTCCTTGAATATTCAAGTTATGCTTGTGTATTGCCATGCATTCACTGCAACACAGCGCCTCCCACTCTCTAAAACATACAGTAACCGAGAGTGTCTGGATCTGCCAGGCACTTCCGCTACTGCTCTGTTGTTTGAAGCAGAACGTTGAGCTCAGGAATTCGGGGACAAGGAAGGAACGTACTGCTATGCGCACCCATATCTGGAAATAGTTATATTTTCTTAGTTTCCATGTACTAAATATTTAATTTATTGGTTTGTGGTTTTTTAGATATTAAGTAAAAAACAAATGTAATTTCCCTGCGCTGGTTAGACCTGATAAGCCAGTGGGGTAAAGGAGGATCCCAAACCTTCAAGAAAATCTTAATTGCTAATGAGAAAACTACTACCAAGTAATAGATAACTCTACCCACAGCGCTAACAGCTTAAATCAGATAAGTCAAAACATATAGTAGCAATATGTTGCAGATCAAAAAGATACAGCTAACTCTCAAGTATAAAATGTATCAAAAGGCACAATTTATTAAAACACAATTAATACACTGATCAGACGTATATATCAACACAAAAAAAAAACATAAAATTAGATTAAAACTTTAAAAACAAATTGTAAAAACAAATTAACTAATTGTCCCAAAAGAAGCGATGGTGAGAAACAAAGTGTAGTATCAGATGATATAAGGCAATCACTGTGAAGCTGGAATCCAAACCAAAGGCCAGATGATTAGCAGTACGATGTTTCACATCAGATCAGGATAGGAGCTGGAACACAGAAATATTCAAATCAAACGGAAAAAAAGAACCAAGCAAAAGGTTTTCACTTTTACTTACACCGAAGGTTCTCTTTAGAAGCGATATCTTCCTCTCAAGGCGTATCCCAGTCTGTGAAATTGGCAGCTGAATCAGTTTCCACAATAGTGATACGATATTAACAGCGGCTTTCGACAGATCCTTCTTAGTACTGATGCCTGTGAGGGACGAAATAATACAAGCAAGAGGAACGCTTGACAGGTGCTTGAGAGGTGTGTGTCTGCAGTGCAAAAGATGTTGCACTATATATGACAGTTGCTGGGCACAAACTTTTCTTGCGCAGCTTGCAAGGGTTCTGACAGTTGTTGACAACTAAGCCCATGAGTGCGCCCACAGCATTGCACGCTCACTGATGACGGGTAGGACGCGATTGTGACACATATTGCGCATAATTTATTATTCATGTATATCATTAGTTGAGCCATTGTGATTGGTCAAGGGGTAACTTAACATGCCGCTGTTGCCCAGCCCTTTAACGGCATTGCACGCTCACTGATGACGGGTAGCTTAACATACCGTTGTTGCCCAGCCCTTTTATCCAGGCGTTCCGAGATTGTCGAGGACAACGTTTTGGAAATAAAGAAAACTGGTAAAAAAAAAAGATGTTTTACTTCAAGAATATTTATATGTATTACTGTGTTTTTTGTTATATTTCTGTTGTTGATCATATGTAAACTACCGAGTATGAGTGTACTGGTCAGTCCAGCCCCAAAATACAAGGCAATGTTCTTCTGAACAAGGGAAACAGCAACCCCAGACAATCGTTTCGGCCTCATCAGTGAGGTGCAGCCATATCCCTCTAAGCACATTGGGCAAGGAGTCCACGTCTGGTTTCCCTCATCACCCTTAGGGAGACTTTCCCCAGGGTCATAATACAAATACATACAGAAATAGAAGCAGTCTACCAGAAATGAATGACAGCTCGGTGGCATGTTCTATGGCCCACTTACCACCTGGGAGTAGCTTCTTTAATATATGTCCGTTTAACCCATTCAGTACCGGAAATTTCAGAGAAAAACCTGCCCAAAATACCAGAGAATTTTTAGCATTTTTGCTATCACTCCATTTAAACAGAAATAAAGCCTTGAATTTTAGATTTACATATTAAAACAATATATATATATATATATATATACATACACACACACAAAAGGAATAGAGGACTTGCAGGAACCAGTAACCAAGTGGTTTCATTCAAGATTTCAATGTGGAGCACAAACAGTGTACAAGACTTAGTAGTTACAGATCTGACGCGTTTCGCGCATGCTTAGTGCGCTTCATCAGAGATCTACAGGTGTTCTCAAAAGGTGCACTAATAAGCTATACATCATCCAATAGTGAAGCTAACAAAAAGTGGGCGTGAAAAAACAATAAGTATAATAACTTAATCAAACTAAAAGACAAAGTGATATTGGATAAATGTGCTTAATAACTGACTAGCATATATGCTAATAAAATAAACAAAACGTTACCGAAACTGCTCTAAAAAGGAAATAGTGATTTTGAGCAAAAAAATTAAAATGTATTAAAAAACTTTCATAATTCAGTAACATATGTATGGAAATATAGACAAATAAAAAAAGGGGAAAAAAAGAGAAGACTATCATAAAGTAAAATGTAATAAAGGGGAATTAGGCTCATATATATCATATATAATATCTTATTACTATACAGGAAAAGTATGATATAAGATGAGTGTATTAAAGGAACTGAAGGAGAAGGTTTAGACATAATCTAGTTTTAGCAGATAATGATGCCTAATAAGTATTGATAGTTAATCATATGAGGGAAATGTTGATAAACAGGAACAAGCTTAAATATAAGCAGTGTAACGGAGACTATAGAGGGGGGCTAATCTATGAATGTCTCTTATTGATGCCCTTAGGGTGTTTAGTTTGTAAGGTACAAATCCAAAAGGCTTCTTGTCTTAATAATTTGCCTATTCTATCTCCTCCCCTAATATCTCTGCTTATGTGGTCTATCCCCACAAAGTGAAAAAGATGTTTGATATGAATACCATGAGAACGAAAATATATATATTTAGTAGACAACCTAATATATTGATATTGACCTATTTTGGTATGTTCCATTCCAGCATTTTGCCCCACAAACTTTGTGTTTTTTAGTGAAATTATTTACATTCCTCTTGTGAAGTTATAACACAACTGGTTGTAAAAGCAGCCCCCCCCCCCAAAAGAAAAAAAAACAACCCTCCTCACAACACTTTTGAAATTACAGACAGTGAATGGAGTTAATTACTTAGCTGCCAAGGGTAATAGTATTGTAATTTAGGCATTACCCTTACACCTGACAATTCCATGGCCCCTCCCAAACAGCTATCCCTCACAAAACAACCCTCCTCACCACTATCTTAGACAATTAATTTTATTTATTTTCTGCAGTGTAGGATCCGCCCTTAGCCTCCCACCTCCATGATCCTTCCCAAACAGCTCTCTAAACCCCCCCTCCAATTGTTTTTCCGCCATCCTAGGTTATATACTTTTTTTATTTTTTTAACCCCTTAAAGGGACAGTACACTGTAAAATTGTTTTTCCATAAATGTATTTTAAATGACTTGTTATACCAACTGCAGAGTATAAAATATTTGAGAAATTGCATTTTCGGGTTTATTTGTGTATCTGAAGTAGCTGGTTTTGTGCTTTGAAACCACAGCCTATTACAATGGGTTGAGCTTCAGGTAATATCAGATCTCATTATGTTATCACTTTTATGTACACAGACTTGCTTCCTTATCTTATATTTGTCTGGAACACCAAAGCTCAATACATAGAGAGAACAATGGAAAATTATCATTTTATTACTTAACTATCATGCCCCTCACTGAGGGTGTAATCTCTTCTGCTGGATGTGTTTACTTAGGCTTGTCAATAGCGTATACGCCAGTATCAAAACTTTCAGTATAGGTTGGGAAACCACAAGCTAAATCAGCTATTTCAAATGCTGAAATAGGAGTAAAGGAGCCACTTGCAACCAATTTAATAAACTCTAGCAGGTAAAAAGGATAATTGGGAATAATTTAAAGGGGAGAAAGTTTTTGGGTGAACTGTCCCTTTAATGACCACAGCACTTTTCCATTTTCTGTCTGTTTGGGACCAAGGCTATTTTTGCGGTGTTTGTGTTTAGCTGTAATTTTCCTCTTACTGATTTACTGTACCCACACATATTATATACCGTTTTTCTCGCCATTAAATTGACTTTCTAAAGATACTATTATTTTCATCATATCTTATAATTTACTATAAAAAAATTTTTTAGAAAAAAATGGAAAAAAACACACTTTTTCTAACTTTGACCCCCAAAATCTGTTACACATCTATAACCACCAAAAAACACCCATGCTAAATAGTTTCTAAATTTTGTCCTGAGTTTAGAAATACCCAATGTTTACATGTTCTTTGCTTTTTTTGCAAGTTATAGGGCCATAAATACAAGTAGCACTTTGCTATTTCCAAACCATTTTTTTTTTTCAAAATTAGCGCTAGTTACATTAGAACACTAATATCTTTCAGGAATCCCTGAATATCCATTGACATGTATATATTTTTTTTTAGTAGACATTCTAAAGTATTGATCTAGGCCCATTTTGGTATATTTCATGCCACCATTTCACCGCCAAATGTGATCAAATACAAAAAATAGTTAACTTTTTCACAAATTTTTTCACAAACTTTCGGTTCCTCACTGAAATTATTTACAAACAGCTTGTGGAATTATGGCATAAATGGTTGTAATTTTTTTTCTGGGATCCCCTTTGTTCAGAAATAGCAGACATATATGGCTTTGGCGTTGCTTTTTGGTAATTAGAAGGCCGCTAAATGCCACTGTGCACCACACGTGTATTATGCCCAGCAGTGAAGGGGTTAATTAGGGAGCATGTAGGGAGCTTTTTGTGGTAATTTTAGCTTTAGTGTAGTGTAGTAGACAACCCCAAGTATTGATATAGGCCCATTTTGGTATATTTCATGCCACCATTTCACCGCCAAATGCGATCAAATTAAAAAAAACGTAAAATTTTTCACAATTTTAGGTTTCTCACTGAAATCATTTACAAACAGCTTGTGCAATTATGGCACAAATGGTTGTAAATGCTTCTCTGGGATCCCCTTTGTTCAGAAATAGCAGACATATATGGCTTTGGCGTTGCTTTTTGGTACTTAGAAGGCCGCTAAATGCCGCTGCACATCACACGTGTATTATGGCTAGCAGTAAAGGGGTTAATTAGGTAGCTTGTAGGGAGCTTGCAGGGTTAATTTTAGCTTTAGTGTAGAGCTCAGCCTCCCACCTGAAACATCAGACCCCCTGATCCCTCCCAAACAGCTCTCTTCCCTCCCCCACCCCACAATTGTCCCCGCTATCTTAAGTACTGGCAGCAACTCTGCCAGTACTAAAATAAAAGGTATATTTAGGCCTTTTTTTTTCAAAGCATATTTACATATGCTGCTGTGTAGGACCCCCCCTTAGCCCCCAACCTGACTGATCCCCCACCAAACAGCTCTCTAACCCTACCCCTCTGCCTTAATGGGCGCCATCTTGGGTACTGGCAGCTGTCTGCCAGTATCCAGTTTAGTATAAAATAGTTGCTTTAATTATTTTTTCCCCTTTTCTGTAGTGTAGCTCCCCCCCCCCACCAAAGACCAACCCCCCACCCCCTCCTAGATAGCTTCGATTTATTTATTTTTTTAACTTATAACACCCCTTTCCCCACTTTTATAACAATATACTTTCTGTAGTGTAGCAGTTCCCACCTGCTCCCGCCCCGTGCACGCGCCCGCCCGCCGCCTCCCGTGCAAGCGCGCGCCCCCATCGGCCCCGCCCCCCTCTACATTACCTGGCCCATCGATGGCCACCCACCCACCTCCGAAGTCGGCTCCCACCCACCAATGATACTGGCCACCGATGTCCGGTGCAGAGAGGGCCACAGAATGTCTCTCTCTGCATCGGATGGCCAAGGAGTGTTATTGCAGGATGCCTCGATATCGAGGCATCACTGCAATAACCAGAAAGCGGCTGGAAGCGAGCAGGATCGCTTCCAGCCGCTTTAAACCCCTAATGTCGTACAGGGTACGTCGCTGGTCTTTTAAGACCAGGTTGTGTGCGACGTACCCTGTACGACTTGCGTCGTTAAGGGGTTAATCTTATTTATTTATTGATAAAAAAATGTTTTTTGTAGTATAGTGATCTCCCCTCCCCACCTTAGCCCTCCATCCAATCATACTGTAGGGCCTCCCCCTTATAATCCTTTTTGCCTCAGTGTAGTGGATCCATCCCTTCCTCTCTCCTAGTGAAATATTTTCTGTAGCATAGGGAAACTTTCCTCCTCCTGCCGCCTCCAGTGATGGGCTGCTACCCTCCTTACCTCCCACCACCCATAGTACTATTGCAGCAGATACAGACAGTGACACTGTATCAGTGATCCGTGCTCCCTTACCATATAAAGCCAAATGCCTTCTGCCCCTGGCTGCAGTTTCGTCTGTGTAAGTTGACAGCTGAGACCACAGCATGCTCCTATGTGTTGGACATAGTACGTCAATATGCGGGGTAATGTCCTGTGTGATGTAGTACCTACGTCCATTTCCGGTTAAGAGATAATGTATCCAGCTGCATTGACAACTTCTGTGATGTTGCAGTACGCATTTGCATGAGCAAGTCTAAAATCATAAATTTAAGAAGCAGTTGCTGCTTCTTATCCACTCCACCACATCAGAGGTGATTGAGTAGGGTGATTATCAGGCCCTGCTTTTACTCAGTTGGTTTGGCAAGAGTTGGGCAGTATTGCACAAGATAGTAGTGCTACATCACAAGTGGTGATTGCAGGCAAACAAGTTTTCTGGTTTATACATTTGCGTCTTACTAGCATCAGTCTTTTAGACCTAATATTAGTATAGGAAATACGCCTTCACATTTTGTTTTTGTTTGTTTGGGTTTTTTGACCTGTACAACGGAGACTCATGTCAATAAACATTGAAATAGTAACGATTGTATATAAGTACACCAGGAGGATTACCAACGGCGTACTAAGACAAACTAGGGGGCGCACACCAATATTCAATGTTATATGTGAGTAAAAGCAATATTATAAATGCAAACAAAGGATGCCTTATATATCTAAATATATATGCATATGCACATACCTAGAAAAATATGCGCACATGTAGATATATATGTGACTGTGAAAGTGTAATGTAGCGATTTAGAGCACTACAAATTAAGTGTAACAATATAAACTGCAACAGGTAGTAAGTATAGTGTAACAATGCCAATATCCAATCTAAATAATATAAAAATCACCCACAAACCAAAACCCAATAGGTACACAGGCTGTACAAGTGGATGAATGACCCAGCGATTCAGCTCTCCAGTTGTAGGGATCCTGAGTCCCATACGATACTACAGATATATGAAAGAGAAGAAATGGAGGCGCTTTATAGGGTGAGTATGTTAGGACAAGTGAGTTGATACAAATAACAGACAAATGGCAACTCACGTTTTTGCAGGCACCATCAATAAACAGTCATTAGGGATAGGAAAAAGTGTCCAATATCAAAACAAAAAAAATTGCCAAATATAACATATGATAATTTTTTACAATGTGTGTTTATTATAAATAAGCCATTCTTTTTTGATATAAAAAAGTGTTATAAGAGGAACAATTTGATTCATACTTATCCTGTCTGGCTCAGATAGCCAAGTGACTTGTTATTGAGCTCTATATATATTTATATGTACTGCTATAGATTTGAGACAAACAAACTCTGCAGTCTCTCAGTTGCTTCTTTTTATGCTGTGCACCAAACTCCCCTCTCAGCACAGTGGACTTCAGTAGTTATTAGTACTGTTCCATTTTGTAGCTCTGCTCACACTGATAAAGCTTCCTCTTAACCCCTCCGTGTACTATTTCTTCCTAGCAATCAAGTAAGTCACCTAAATAAACATTGCACAACCCAGTCACCCTCAGCAATTTCCTTAATACCTTCATGCTGGCACCAAACACATGATGTAAAAATGAAATCATGTGATCGTTGATGTGATCACATGATTTAAAGGCAGAGATAAGATCAGGGGGGGAACTGCCTCCCAGTCCGATCTTGATTGCGTCAAAGGGGGAGGCTGCAGGATGCCATATAAGGTAATATAGTAGTTTGTAGGGGGAAATTTGTCAATTAGAGCCCCACAAATAATTTATCCCATAAAGAGGTCTAGAAATTCTAGAAGAATAATGATCGTTTTTATCTATTAAGTAACGTTTAAGTGCTCACTGTCCGTAATGCAAAACGTATAATGAAAGTAGAGAGAGATGGACAAGAATTGCGAGCACTCAAAGAAAAAACGGAATCTATTATTAAAATGCCCATGCATGCAGGGACAAAGGAGACCCAACAGGGATATAAAATATAACTTTTATTAGGAATTAGGATAAAAAAATTATATATGTGGTATGTAAGTGCATTAAAACTTCTATTCATATAGGAAAGTATAGAGCTGGCAACCACACTTTGGTAGGAACAATCAAGGAGTTAACACATAACACAGCATATGATAAATAGCTAGTACCTGCTACAAAACTGAGGAGCTATAATTGAATGAACTATCTTGCCTTTATCTATGTGATGTTCAAACCTTGCAAATACTTGTTTTAATTCCTACATTTTTTGATTTCACTAATGGTTTAACCACAGCCTCCCCCAAATTCTATTGTCTGTTATTTTTAACTTATCTCACCCTGAATCAAATTTTCCCAATTGGCCTTTTGACTGTCTTTGATCAGGTCATTACTTAATTCATTGCATTCAGTTGAATGCTCTGGCCTATAAATTTAACACTTCTATGGGGAAAGCAATGTATGGGTTTAGCAATGTAGGTTAGATAGTGAGGAACGAATTATAAAAGGATTGGACAAGGGATAAGGCAAGTTCTGTTTAAATACTGAGTTTTATACACTGTCTGACTATTTTGAAAAAATGCTAAATATCTTCATATTCCTTGTTGCCACATTTTGTCTGTTTAACAAACTACTTTACTCAATTACTCCTTACCCCTCACCACCTGCACTGCTCATTAGCCCATCTCTCTTAACCTCACCTCACTTCTGTATTCATGAACTTCACACATTCCTAAAGACTCTCTCTCCAACTTGCAACCCATCACAAAAACAGTCTCACTACTGCAAATCTGCATCTCCTCTCATGTCACTCTGCTGCTGGCGACATCTCCCCTAATCCTGGTCCCTTACATTTTCCTTTCCCTGCACACCCATGTGTACCAGTCTCAATAGACTTCAAAAACAAAACTCTGATAACCCTAATCTCATTCCTCTTGCATCTAAAGCCACCACCCCCTTCACTTGCGCACTTTGGAACTCTCGCTCTGTTTGCAATAAGCTCACTTCTATCCATGACCTCTTTATCTCCCACTCTCTCAATCTTCTGGCTCTTACAGAAACCTGACTCTCTCCTTCAGACACTGCTTCCTCTGCTGCACTGTCACATGGGGGTCTCCACTTCAGCCACACTCCTAGGTCTGACAATAGACAAGGAGGTGGTGTTGGTATTCTAATTTCCTCTCGTTGCACCTTTCAACAAATACATCCCTTCTCTTCCCTCACATTTTCTTCATTCGAAACACACATGATTCGCTTATTCTCTCCCCTCTTTTTACGCGTTGCAGTCATATACCGCCCCCCTGGCTCCGAAACTCTATTTCTAGATCACTTTGCTGCCTGACTACCTTACTTTCTTTCCTCAGATACCCCTGCCCTCATTCTTGGTGACTTCAACCTCCCTGTTGATAATCCCACTGCCTCCTCTGCAAAACAACTTCTGCAACTCACTTCCTCTGTCATAATGTCACTGACTCTCCCACTCACAAAGATGGTGACTCCCTTGATCTGATTTTCTGTTATCGATGCACTATCTCAAACTTCACAAACTCATCTTTTCCTCTTTCTGACCACCACCTCCTCACTTGTACCATCACCTCCCTCCCTACAACCTACCCTCCTTCTACCCCCCACACTAAACTTTACAGAAGAATCAAGTCATTAGATCAGCAACAGCTCGCTAGCTCTCTCGAACCTCTTCTCTCTTCCATCTCCTCCTTTTCCTGTCCTGATGAATCCATCTGCCACTATAACTCCATCCTTACATCAGTCCTTGATAACCTGGCCCCACCTACCATAGCTCGGAAAACATACACTCATCCTCAGCCCTGGCATACTCCTCTGGCACGGTACCTACGCAGATGTTCCCGTACTGCTGAGCGACACTGGAGGAAATCTCTGAGTTCTGTTGACTTTCCTCACTATAAGTTCATCTTGAACTCTTACTATTCTGCCCTTAATCTATATAAGCAACACTACTTCTCTACTCTTATCTCTACTCTTTCTTCAAACCCAAAATGGCTGTTCTCCACATTCGATACTCTTCTCCACCCACCCCCACCTCCCACCACAACTTTTCTCTCAGTCCAAGATTTTGCAAGCTACTTCAACAACAAAATTGACTCCATCAGAACTGAAATCAGCTCTCAACATACTACCGGTCTCCAACCCCCTCAAAAGCTTGCAATCCTCCAAAACCCACATAGCCATAAATGTAGCTCTTTTGCCCCTGTTACAGAGGATGAAGTTTCTGCCCTTATACTATCCTCTCACCTCACTATCTGTCCCCTCGACCCCATCCCCTCACAACTACTCCCCTGCCTCTCTTCTACCCTTACCCCTATACTCACACACATCTTCAACCTCTCCCTCAGCACTGGTATAGTTCCCACATCTCTTAAACATGCATTAGTCACACCTATCCTCAAAAAACCTTCTCTCGATCCAAGCTCCCCATCCAACTACCGTCCTATTTCCCTACTACCGCTTGCTTCAAAGCTTCTTGAAAAGCTAGTATATGCACGTCTATCCCATTTTCTTACATTAAACTCCCTCCTTGACCCACTGCAATCTGGATTCCGCCCCCTTCACTCAACAGAGACAGCAATTGCTAAGGTTACCAACAACCTACTTACAGCAAAATCAAAAGGCCACTTCTCTCTACTTATCCTCCTTGATCTGTCTGCAGCCTTTGATACTGCCTGTCAGGGTTCAAACCTCCTCTGTCCCTTTAAGGATTCATCTCCCACTCTTACTCAGTAGTATTTAAGCACCTCCCCTTCCATTCATCATTGCTAGGTTAATTTATCTGACAGCTAGTGTAACCTGCACTAGCTCAGTAATATCCTTGCCATCTGGCAACACCTCAGCGAGCACATACCGGATCCTGAGCTCACCTCTGATCAAGATCTTCCCAAGTGCTGCCGAATCTGCTGCCTGTCACATCCAGTTTCAGAGCGCCGCAGCTCCTTCCTTGACTCTCTTTTCACACTGCTTGTCGGGCTGACGTCATCAGCTGTTGCCGACCGCAGTTACCGCTCCTCGCCACACTCAGGGATCAGGTTGTATGTTACCGAAGTGATACAAGTTAATTCTGTCTTGCCTAAAAACGCTTACTGTGATATTCAGAGACTTTGCACTTACAAGATATAATTGTAATGACTGTTATGCTGTACCGCTCTCCACGCTACCAAGTATAACCATAAGAGCTGTAACTTCTAGCTTGTGCTCTCTAAACTCATTACACATATATCATATATATATATATATATATATATATATATATATATATATGTGATGCTAGTTACTTGGGCAACATTAACACACATAGTTATTCACTTAGGCCATCCAGTGTCTAACTTTGTATCACATACCTCATTCATATATTTTCTCTCTTTCTGCTAAATTCCAAGTTCAGAGGTTAACCATAGAAAAAGTATCCTGACATATTAACCTAGCCAAAAAGATGTCCTCTGAGGAAATAGCAGATCAGTTCTCTAATATATCACAGCGCATTGACAGTCTCACACAAAACATCAGAGACTTGCAGAGTGATAATGAGACTGTAAAAACATGTCTCAGAGATTTATATAATACCAAACCTAATCCCACTACACAGCTGCCTGAATCACAGATCAGCCTCCCTGAGAAATTCTCAGGAAACAGAACCCAGTTCAGAGAGTTAAAAAATTCATGTCTTTTGCTCTTTGAACTTAAACCAAACACTTACAGAACTGATAGATTAAAGGTCTTGACTATCATATCTTTTCTCAGGGCTGAGCCCCGTGCATGGGCTGACACATATTATGAAACACAAGATCCTATTCTAAACTCTTTAGATGATTTTTTGAAGGAAATGTCATCCCTATATGATGATCCTTTCAAGCAAAGCTCAGCTGAAGCATCAATCAGAGCTTTAAAACAAAATAGGCAACCTGTTGAGGACTATATCGCTCAGTTTAAAATTCATGCAAGGGATTCCGAATGGAATGAGCCATCCCTCAAGAATCATTTTCGAATTGGCTTGTCTGATGACATAAAGGATGAGCTGTCCAGGATTGGCATACCCCCTACTCTGGAGGAACTATACACCTTAACCATTACGATTGATAGACGGATCAGGGAACGCCGTCATGAGAGGGCTGGTTACTCTGGTTCCTCAAGGAGACCGTCACCTACTGTCACACATAAAGAACAGGATCACGAGGTTCCAATGGAGATCGGAGTGATCAAGGGACCTTTGACACAGCAAGAAAAAAACAGAAGACGCCTTCTAGGTCTCTGTATGTATTGCGCAGCCAGAGATCATGATGTTAAGGCATGCACATTACTGCAAAAAACAAAAGACTGGTAGGTCCAGAAAAAATATTTCTAACCATATTTTAAAAGAAAAAAACAGCACTTATTTTTTTTTACCTCTCTCCTTACAGTGGCATCGACACAGGGTCAAAACTGAAGCCTTAATCGATACAGGGGCATGTGGTAATTTCGTTGACTTAGAGTATGTGAGGGCCAATAAAATTCCTGTTGAAACAAAACCTGTTCCTCTTTCATTTAATGTAGTTGATGGTTCACCTCTCTCCTCAGGTCCTGTGAACCAACAGACAACACCTCTACTTATGGTTACTGATACAGGTCATACTGAAATCATAACATTTAATGTGATTACCTCACCTATTTTTCCTATTATTCTAGGTATTTCTTGGCTAAAGACACACCAACCTACACTTCATTGGAAAGATTTTTCTGTTTCTCTCAATTCCACTTATTGCACTAGCAATTGTTTTTCACCACAACACATCGCAGTGCTAACTGACCCTAAACTCCCTCTTTGTTATGCTAACTTCATAGATGTATTTAGCAAGAAAGATGCTTTATCTTTACCTCCACACAGAGCATATGACTGCCCTATAGATTTACTCCCAGGCTCTAGTGTACCATATGGTCACATATACCCATTATCAAAACCAGAGTTAGATCATTTAAAGAATTATTTGCAGGAAAATCTGGAGAAGGGATTTATTAGACCCTCCACATCACCAGCAGGTGCTGGTATATTCTTTGTTAAGAATAAAGATGGTTCACTCAGGCCTATCATAGACTATAGGGAACTCAACAAGAAAACAATTAAAAACAGGTACCCATTGCCTTTAATACCAGAATTAATTGAGAGGTTACGTGGAGCCCAGGTCTTCACCAAATTGGACCTGAGAGGGGCCTATAACCTCATTAGAATCCGTACCGGCGACGAATGGCTAACAGCATTTAGAACCCGTTACGGGTTCTTTGAGTATACTGTTATGCCATTCCGTCTGTGCAATGCGCCGGCTACATTTCAAAATTTCATTAACGATATTTTCCGTGACATATTGGACGTATACATTGTAGTGTACCTAGACGACATTCTTATATTCTCACAAAATCTGGATGAACATATACAACATGTTACAACTGTCCTCACCCGCTTACGTACTCATAGTTTGTATGCCAAGCTTGAAAAGTGTTTATTTCATGTTAACCAGGTATCATACTTAGGTTACCATATTACCTCCACCGGTATTAAGATGGAGGAAACCAAAGTTTCTTGCATTAAGCACTGGCCTACCCCTAAAAGTAAGAGGGACATACAAAGATTTCTTGGCTTCGCCAATTTTTACCGCAAATTTATCCATAAGTTCGCCACATTGTCGAAACCGTTATCTGACCTAACAAAAATACAAAATAAATTCCATTGGTCCCCACTTACTCAATAGGCATTTGACACCTTAAAAGAACGTTTTACCACTGCTCCTATTCTTCAGTTCCCTGATACCAACTCACAATTTATTTTGGAGGTCGATGCCTCTGATTTTTCCCTAGGGGCAATCCTCTCACAGAGGAAGTCTTTCAAAGAACCCATACACCCTGTAGCATTTTTCTCAAGGGTAATGACTTCAGCAGAACTCAATTATCCAGTAGGAGAGAAAGAGTTGCTCGCTATAAAAGCTTCTTTTGACCACTGGCGTCATCTCCTTGAGGGTTCAGTTTATCCTGTCGTCATCTTGACAGATCACAAGAACTTACAATATCTCCAAACCAACAGGACCCTTTCAGCAAGGCAACTCAGGTGGAGCCTCTATTTCTCCCGCTTCCAATACATTATAACATACAGGCCGGGTTCCAAGAACGGCAAAGCAGATGCCCTTTCACGAATGTACCAAAGACCAGACACTGACAACCCACCATCCACCATCATCCCAAAGGATAATGTATTGGCTTCTCTCACCATAAGACCCATAGATATCAGATCTTCACAAGATAAGGATTCCTTTAAACCAACCACATTGCTCCAACTGGCTCCTGATGGATTGTATTATCACAATCAATTACTGTATATCCCTGCAGATCTCAGGACACTTATCCTAGAATCAGTTCATGACTCTCCACTAGCTGGACATCTTGGTTTCCATAAGACATTCTCAATTCTTAAACGATCTTACTGGTGGCCCTCCATTTAATCTTATGTGAAACAATACATCTCCAAATGTGTCATTTGTACTAGTTCCAAACCTTCCCATTTGAAACCCGTTGGTTTGCTTCAACTTTATCCAGTTCCAAGTATCCCATGGACTGATGTTTCTCTCGATTTCATAGTCGATCTCCCCAATTCGTCTTCACATACATGTGTCATGGTCGTTGTTGATATGTTCTCCAAAATGGCACATTTCATTCCAACCTCCGCTGTACCCACTGCAGTGACTACGGCCCAGTTATTCATCAGAGAGATCATCCGGCTTCATGGCATACCTACCAGTATTCTCTCCGACAGGGGTACCCAGTTTACCTCAAGATTTTGGAAAGAACTCTGCTTAGCTTTACGAATTGACCAAAAATTAACTACCTCATATCACCCACAATGTAATGGTCAAACGGAGAGAACCAACCAGTGGTTAGAACAATATCTTAGGTGCTATTGTTCACAACAACAGGAGACCTGGTACACTTTTCTTCCTCTCGCAGAATTTGCGTACAACAACACTCCCAATGCTTCTACTAAGTATAGTCCATTCTATATCAATAACGGAGTGCACCCCAGAAGTCATATGCTACCTAGGGTCGAGTCTTCATGCCCTTTAGTGAATGACACTGTTAACGACATTTCAAAAGCCTTTACGATCATAAAAGACAACATCAAATACGCTCAGGCATCTTACAAACAGCAATATGATCTTCGCCATCGACAACAACCTGCCTATCAAATTGGACAATTGGTTTGGTTGTCTACGAAGAATCTCAAGCTTCGTCTACCATCCAAGAAACTTGCTAGACTTTTTGTTGGTCCATTTCGGATAACGGCCTTGCCTAATCCTGTCACAGTCACTTTGAAATTGCCGGACTCCTATAGAATCCATCCAACTTTTCATGTTTCTCTCATCAAGCCCTGTGATTCTTCGGTCAGCTCCACACCAGAAGATCTTGCCTCTTACGACCTTTCTGATGACACTGAATATGAGGTGCATAGTATTGTGGACTCTCGTCTGAGAAATGGACGTCTCGAATATCTGGTTCACTGGCTGGGTTATGATACTTCTGAAGATTCTTGGGAGCCCGCTACTAATGTCACAGCTCCTCGTTTGGTCTCGCTGTTTCATCATCAATAGACCGGTGCCATGAAACCTCGCAGTGGTTTCCTTGGGGGGGGGGGCTCTGTCAGGGTTCAAACCTCCTCTGTCCCTTTAAGGATTCATCTCCCACTCTTACTCAGTAGTATTTAAGCACCTCCCCTTCCATTCATCATTGCTAGGTTAATTTATCTGACAGCTAGTGTAACCTGCACTAGCTCAGTAATATCCTTGCCATCTGGCAACACCTCAGCGAGCACATACCGGATCCTGAGCTCACCTCTGATCATCTGATCTTCCCAAGTGCTGCCGAATCTGCTGCCTGTCACATCCAGTTTCAGAGCGCCGCAGCTCCTTCCTTGACTCTCTCTTCACACTGCTTGTCGGGCTGGCGTCATCAGCTGTTGCCGACCGCAGTTACCGCTCCTCGCCACACTCAGGGATCAGGTTGTATGTTACCGAAGTGATACAAGTTAATTCTGTCTTGCCTAAAAACGCTTACTGTGATATTCAGAGACTTTGCACTTACAAGATATAATTGTTATGACTGTTATGCTGTACCACTCTCCACGCTACCAAGTATAACCATAAGAGCTGTAACTTCTAGCTTGTGCCCTCTAAACTCATTACACATACATCATATATATATATATATATATATATATATATATATATATATATATGTGACGCTAGTTACTTGGGCAACATTAACACACATAGTTATTCACTTAGGCCATCCAGTGTCTAACTTTGTGTCACATACCTCATTCATATATTTTCTCTCTTTCTGCTAAATTCCAAGTTCAGAGGTTAACCATAGAAAAAGTATCCTGACACTGCCGACCACCCTCTTTTGCTCTATACCCTCCAATCCTTCGGCATCTGTGACACAGCTCTCTCTTGGTTCTCTTCCTATCTGTCTAACCGTACCTTTAGTGTAGCCTTCTCTGGCGTATCCTCTGCCCTGTGGTACCGTTTTCTGTTGGGGTACCACAAGGCTCTGTCCTTGGTCCCTTTCTCTTCTCAATCTAAATGTCCTCACTAACGGCTAGATTTAGAGTTGGGCGGTAGCCGTCAAAACCAGCGTTAGAGGCTCCTAACGCTGGTTTTTACCGCCCTCTGGTATTTGGAGTCAGTCAGGAAAGGGTCTAACGCTCACTTTACAGCTGCGACTTTTCCATACCGCAGATCCCCCTATGCCATTTGCGTATCCTATCTTTTCAATGGGATCTTTCTAACGCCGGTATTTAGAGTCGTGGCTGAAGTGAGCGTTAGAAATCTAACGACAAAACTCCAGCCGCAGAAAAAAGTCAGTAGTTAAGAGCTTTCTGGGCTAATTTAGAGTCGGCAGTGTCAGGATACTTTTTCTATGGTTACCTCTGAACTTCATAAAGCTCTTAACTACTGTGCTCTAAAGTACACTAACACCCATAAACTACCTATGTACCCCTAAACCGAGGTGCCCCCACATCGCCGCCACTCTATTAAATTTTTTTAACCCCTAATCTGCCGCTCCGTACACCACCGCCAGCTACGTTATCCCTATGTACCCCTAATCTGCTGACCCTAACACCGCCGACCCCTATATTATATTTATTAACCCCTAATCTGCCCCCCTCAATGTCGCCTCTACTTGCCTACACTTATTAACCCCTAATCTGCCGTGCGGACCGCACCGCTACTATAATAAAGTTATTAACCCCTAATCCGCCTCACTCCCGCCTCAATAACCCTATAATAAATAGTATTAACCCCTAATCTGCCCTCCCTAACATCGCCGACACCTAACTTCAAGTATTAACCCCTAATCTGCCGATCGGAGCTCACCGCTCCTCTAATAAATTTTTTAACCCCTAAAGCCAATTCTAACCCTAACCCTAACACCCCCCCTAAATTAAATATAATTTTATTCTAACGAAATAAATTAACTCTTATTAAATAAATTATTCCTATTTAAATCTAAATACTTACCTGTAAAATAAACCCTAATATAGCTACAATATAAATAATAATTATATTGTAGCTATTTTAGGATTAATATTTATTTTACAGGCAACTTTGTATTTATTTTAACCAGGTACAATAGCTATTAAATAGTTAATAACTATTTAATAGTTACCTAGTTAAAATAATTACAAAATTACCTGTAAAATAAATCCTAACCTAAGTTACAATTAAACCTAACACTACACTATCAATAAATAAATTAAATAAAATACCTACAATTATCTACAATTAAACCTAACACTACACTATCAATAAATTAATTAAATACAATACTTACAAATAAATACAATTAAATAAACTAACTAAAGTACAAAAAATAAAAAAGAACTAAGTTACAAAAAATAAAAAAATATTTACAAACATTAGAAAAATATTACAACAATTTTAAACTAATTACACCTACTCTAAGCCCCCTAATAAAATAACAAAGCCCCCCAAAATAAAAAAAATGCCCTACCCTATTCTAAATTAATAAAGTTCAAAGCTCTTTTACCTTACCAGCCCTGAAAAGGGCCCTTTGCGGGGCATGTCCCAAAGAATTCAGCTCTTTTGCCTGTAAAAAAAACACATACAATACCCCCCCCCAACATTGCAACCCACCACCCACATACCCCTAATCTAACCCAAACCCCCCTTAAATAAACCTAACACTAAGCCCCTGAAGATCTCCCTACCTTGTCTTCACCTCATCGGGTTCAGCGATCGGTCCAGAAGAGGGTCCGAAGTCTTGATCCAAGCGGCGGCTGAAGAACTCCATCATCGGGCTGAAGTCGGAAGTCCATCATCGGGATGAAGTCTTCTATCAAGCCGCATCTTCAATCTTCTTTCTTCTGGAGCGGAGCGGAGCCATCTTTTTCCCAGCCGACGCGGAACATCCTCTTCAACCGACGCCTACTCATCCAAGATGGCGTCCCTCGAATTCCGATTGGCTGATCGGAACAGCCAATAGAATGCAAGCTCAATCTGATTGGCTGATTGGATCAGCCAATCGGATTGAACTTGAATCTGATTGGCTGATTCCATCAGCCAATCAGAATATTCCTACCTTAATTCCGATTGGCTGATAGAATCCTATCAGCCAATCGGAATTCGAGGGACGCAATCTTGGATGACGTCATTTAAAGGAACCGTCATTCGGCGAGTAGGCGTCGGTTGAAGAGGATGTTCCGCGTTGGCTGGGAAGAAGATGGTTCCGCTCCGCTCCGGAAGAAAGAAGATTGAAGATGCGGCTTGATAGAAGACTTCATCCCGATGATGGACTTCCGACTTCAGCCCGATGATGATGAGTTCTTCAGCCGCCGCTTGGATCAAGACTTCGGACCCTCTTCTGGACCGATCGCTGAACCCGGTGAGGTGAAGACAAGGTAGGGAGATCTTCAGGGGCTTAGTGTTAGGTTTATTTAAGGGGGGTTTGGGTTAGATTAGGGGTATGTGGGTGGTGGGTTGTACTGTTGGGGGGGGTATTGTATGTGTTTTTTTTACAGGCAAAAGAGCTGAATTCTTTGGGGCATGCCCCGCAAAGGGCCCTTTTCAGGGCTGGTAAGGTAAAAGAGCTTTGAACTTTATTAATTTAGAATAGGGTAGGGCATTTTTTTATTTTGGGGGGCTTTGTTATTTTATTAGGGGGCTTAGAGTAGGTGTAATTAGTTTAAAATTGTTGTAATATTTTTATTATGTTTGTAAATATTTTTTTTTTTTGTAACTTAGTTCTTTTTTATTTTTTGTACTTTAGTTAGTTTATTTAATTATATTTATTTGTAGGTATTGTATTTAATTAATTTATTGATAGTGTAGTGTTAGGTTTAATTGTAACTTAGGTTAGGATTTATTTTACAGGTAATTTTGTAATTATTTTAACTAGGTAACTATTAAATAGTTATTAACTATTTAATAGCTATTGTACCTGGTTAAAATAAATACAAAGTTGCCTGTAAAATAAAAATTAATCCTAAAATAGCTACAATATAATTATAATTTATATTGTAGCTATATTAGGGTTAATTTTACAGGTAAGTATTTAGCTTTAAATAGGAATAATTTATTTAATAAGAGTTAATTTATTTCGTTAGAATAAAATTATATTTAATTTAGGGGAGGGTTAGGGTTAGAATTAGCTTTAGGGGTTAAAAAAATTATTAAAGTAGCGGTGAGCTCCGATCGGCAGATTAGGGGTTAATACTTGAAGTTAGGTGTCGGTGATGTTAGGGAGGATAGATTAGGGGTTAATACTATTTATTATAGGGTTATTGAGGCGGGAGTGAGGCGGATTAGGGGTTAATAAATGTAGGTAGGTGGAGGCGACGTTGAGGGGGGCAGATTAGGGGTTAATAAATATAATATAGGGGTCGGCGGTGTTAGGGGCAGCAGATTAGGGGTACATAGGGATAACGTAGCTGGCGGTGGTGTACGGAGCGGCAGATTAGGGGTTAATAATAATATGCAGGGGTCAGCGATAGCGGGGGCAGCAGATTAGGGGTTAATAATTGTAAGGTTAGGGGTGTTTAGACTCGGGGTACATGTTAGAGTGTTAGGTGCAGACGTAGGAAGTGTTTCCCCATAGCAAACAATGGGGCTGCGTTAGGAGCTGAACGCTGCTTTTTTGCAGGTGTTAGGGTTTTTTTCAGCTCAAACTGCCCCATTGTTTCCTATGGGGGAATCGTGCACGAGCACGCTTTTTAAGCTGGCTGCGTCCGTAAGCACCGCTGGTATCGAGAGTTGCAGTGGCGTTAAATTATGCTCTACGCTCCTTTTTTGGAGCCTAATGCAGCCATTCTGTGAACTCTAAATACCAGCGGTATTTAAAAGGTGCGGCGGAAAAAAAGCACGCGTAGCTAACGCACCCTTTTGGCCGCAGAACTCTAAATCTAGCCGTAGGTTCCTTAATAAAGTTCCACAGGTTTCATTATCATTTGTATGCCGACGATACCCAAATCTACCTCTCTGCACCAGAATTATCTCCTTCCTTGCTAACCCGTGTCACTAACTGTCTCTCTCATTTCTCATCTTGGATGTCCTCTCACTACCTCAAGCTAAATCTCTCCAAAACTGAGCTCCTTATTTTCCCCCTTCTTCAAAAATCTCCACTCCCATGTCTCTATAACTGTTGACAACTCCATCATTACCCCAACCTCACATGCCTGATGTCTTGGGGTCACACTTGACTCAGATCTTTCTTTCACTCCTCACATTCAGTCCTTGGCTAAAGCCTGCCGCTTCCACCTTAAAAACATTGCTAACATTACACATTTCCTTACACAAGACACAACAAAGATTTTAATCCACTCTCTCATCCTTTCCCACCTCGACTATTGCAACTCTATACTCTCTGATCTCCTTAGCTGCTGCCTAGCTCCTTTACAATCTATAATGAATGCTTCTGCCAGGCTCATCTTCCTTGCACGTCGCTCTTCATCTGCCGCACCTCTCTGCCAATCCCTTCACTTGCTTCCTCTTGCCTCCATGATTAAACACAAAATTCTCACTCTGACACACAAAGCCCTCAATTGCATTGCTCCCCCCTACATCTCAGACCTTGTCTCCAGATATTCTCCCTTCCGTCCCCTTCGCTCCGCTCATGATCTCCTGCTCTCCTCCTCTCTTGTTACCTCCTCACATTCCCATCTACAAGATTTCTCAAGACTGGCTCCCATCTTATGGAACTCTCTGCCTCGCTCCACAAGAATCTCCCCTAGTTTTAAAAGCTTCAAGTGCTCCTTGAAGACTCTACTATTCAGGGATGCTTAGAACCTACATTAACCTTCCTATCTCCACTTCTATCCCATGAAACCCCATAGCATGTAAGCCTATGAGCCCAGCTGTTTGTAGTTCACCTTAATAAGAGCCGACTACAACAGTGCAACTCTCGGCAGGACCCTTCACCCATTTGATCCCTGTAATCGTTTTTTATATACCACCCATGTTCATAGCGCTGCGGAACCTGTTGGCGCTCTACAAATACCTGATAATAATAATAATAATGAACTACCAAGGATAAGCACCGTGTTCAATTAACTAAAGAGCGAGGCTAACCCCGCAATGGATATTGCTAATAAAGGTGCAGGTCCAAGGTAGATAATTGCGTGCTTGAGTAGGTTTAAGAAAGTAACATATTATTATGGGAAGGTACCATAACAAAATAACTAAAAAGCGAGGCTAATTCCCGCAACAATTAAAGCTAATAAAGGTACCGGTCCCAGGATAGATATTATAGTAGATTAAAATCAGTATATCAATTGCTGCCAAACCAGAAAAGTAGCCAAAATACCACACTACCAGGGAGAAGCACCGTAACCAATTAACTAAAAAGCGAGGCTGATTCTCGCAACAAACTATCTCTAATAAAGGTGCAGGTCCAGAGGTAGTGAGGAAGCTAATATAAGTTAGGTAACTCTAAATTTGAGTATAAGCTAATATGGTGGCTGCCAGCTCATGGAAACGCCTCCTTTGTCCCTGCATGCATATGCATGTTTATAATAGATTTTTTCTTTGAGTACTCGCAATTCTTGTCCATCTCTCTCTACTTTCATTATACATTTGCCATATAAGGTAGGATGTTCCATGACATCCTTTGGCGTTAAAGTCCAGCGCTGTTAAGATGGCATGCAACGTCCTAACGGTGTGAAGGGGTTAAGTAACCATATAACTGCCAAACAGCTCAAATTATTTATCTAATTTTCCATTTTTATACTTTTTAGTGTTGATATTATCTAACTGAACCTACATGATTTCAGCCCTTTCTAATACACCCCATACACACTCAAATTACAATGCTGTTTTTTCCAGCCCTAAAGCCACAAAAACATGATATTCTCTTGCCCTGGAGCCTCCCTGAGAGTCATATTTCCACTTAAAGACCCCCCTATTCCTATGACCCCATTGATATCCACAAACTAGTGATTAGACACCTGACCCTGCATCTCCTGTTAGTCATATGCACACAAGAGACCTCAGAACATACCCTATAGCCCTGCAGACCCACTGTCACATATTCACATTATGCATAAGATCAGGTATCGTGGCCCTGCACCCCCTCTGAAAACCACATTAAAGGAACAGTCTACTCCAGATTTTTTGTTTAAAAAAGATAGATAATCCCTTTATTACCCATTTATTACCCAGCCAATCACAGACTAGTATATGTATATACCCTGTGAGCTTGTGCACATGCTCAGTAGGATCTTGTTCCCCAGAAAGCATAAATATAAAAAGACTGTGCAATATTTGATAATGGAAGTAAATTGGGAAGTGTCTTCAAACTGCATGCTCTTTCTGAATCATAAAAGTTAATTTTGACTTGAGTGTCCCCCAATATGTAGTGAAATTTACCTCGTCGTGGAGTACGGATCCCATAAACAAAGTTCCAAGGTATATATCTAAAACAGGTGACAAAAAAAATGAGGAAAACCATTTTTAACATTCTCCCAACTTCGCTCCCAGTCACCCCCTCTGCCACTCTGTGCACCCTCCTCCCAACCACTGAGAGTGAAGTCGGTTCCCTATTGTCTTCCTCGCACCTCACTACCTACCCACTTGACCCTATTCCTTCACATCTAATACCTTCACTGTCTCCCACCCACACTCCAGCTCTTACTCACATATTCAACATATCCCTTTCTACTGGTTCATTCCCTGCCTCATTCAAACATGCAAATGTCACCCCCATCCTCAAAAAACCCTCCATTGACCCTAACTCTCATGCAAACTACCGCCCCATATCACTGCTCCCGCTAGCTTAAAATATCCTTGAAAAACTTGTTTGATCACCTAACCCACTTCCTGTCCTCCATCTCATTGCTTGATTCCCTGCAATCTGTCTTCTGTCCCCAGCACTCATCTGAGACTGCCCTCACCAAGGTTACTAACGATCTTTCTGCTGAAAACAATGGCTACTACTCTATACTCATCTTACTTGACCTCTCAGCTGCCTTTGACACTGTTGACCATCCCCTCCTTCTATGGACTCTCAGCTCTCTTGGGCTCTGTGACACTGCCCTCTCCTGGATTCACTCTTATCTCTCTAACAGACACTTCTCTGTCCCTTTTGCTGGTGACTCCTCCTCTCTATTGCCTCTGTTGGAGCACCTCAAGGCTCTGTCCTGGGACCTATACTCTTCTCTGTTTACATTTCTTCACTGGGTAAATTTATCAACAGCTATGGCTTCAACTATCACCTCTATGCTGATGATACCCAGATCTACCTTTCCACCCCTGCACTCTCTCCTTCTGTCAATTCTCACTTCAGTGACTGCTTATCTGGCATTTCCTCCTGGATGGCCTCTCACCACCTAAAAATAAACATGTCCAAGACCGAACTACTTCTAATCCCCCTCTCTAACTATACTCCAGTTTCTAATTTTTCTATCACTGTTGGCAGCACCACTATATCTCCATCACCCCAAGTCCGCTGCCTTGGAGTCACACTTGACTCAAATCTGTCCTTCATTCCCCACATCCAATTGCTCTCTTCACCCTGCCGCAACCACCTACGCAATATCTCCAAAATGTGTCCGTTTCAGAGCACTGAAACTACTAAACAGCTAATCTACTGCCTGGTAATTTCCCGACTTGACTACTGTAATAGCCTACTAACTGGCCTCCCTCTCTGCCCTTCAATCCATCCTAAAAGCATCTGCCATGCTAATCCACCTCTCCCGACACTCTGTTTCTGTTAAATTCAAAATTCTCACCCTGACCTACAAAGCCCTCACCAATGCTGCCCCACCCTCTGTGTCCTCACTCATCAACAAATATACTCCAGGCCACCCTCTAAGATCTAACAATGACCTGACCTGCTCCTTGCGTCCTCTACCATAACCTCCTCCCATGCTAGACTACAGGACTTCTCTTGTGCGGCACTAACCCTCTGTAACGCACTTCCTCAAGCTGTCAGACTTTCCCCTAACCTGTCCTCCTTTAAACGCTCCCTAAAGACCTTTTTGTTCAGGGAAGCTTATCCCCGACTCAGTAACAAATTGAATTTCACTTACCTAACAGTTGCCTTCATCTATCTCCTCACTAATATCATTCTCACTTTTGCAGTCCCCACCTCCTGTTTCCCATCTAGATTGCAAGTTCCCACGGGAATAGGGCCCTTAATTCCCCCTGTATTTGTCTGTAAAATGTTGTCTTTTATTGTATTGTTTCTCTGTTATACTCTTATGTTTGTACCCATGGGCAGCGCTGCAGAATCTGTTGGCACTTGATAAATAAAGAATAATAACAGGTGCACTGGCAGCATCTCTGAATACAGTTTGAATTTGAAAAATCTTGCCAAATAGACCTTATAAAATGGATACCCCAAGACAGCACTTTGACATCTAATTACTCAAAATACCTTTATGGAAATTAATTTTAAAGGAATTACAAAATAATATTTTTTGATGAGTCCCTTTAAGCGCAACTCCATTTTTAATTAGCAAACAATTTTTAATAGTTTGCTGGGATTTAATAATGGATGTCAACAATCGTTCTGGCACAATTCCAGCGCCTCAGAAACCTCCTCTGGCATCTGTGGTAGTTAGGGTGTACATAAAACCATCCCTATCTTTCTTAGCATTAAAGTGAGCATCCCTAGTCCCTTCTGAGGATTTCTGACACTAAGCCAAGTAAGCCCTAGAAAGATTTTCTCATTAGTTACCTCCTCCCTTCTAGAGCAAATCTTTCATTTCTTTCATAAAATAATGAGTCCACAAGCCATTATATGTGAGAGTCCAGTCCTACAGGAGGCAAAAAACAAAATGTATGCTTACTTGATAAATGTATTCATTTATTGACACGGTGAGTCCACAGGATCATCAATTACTGTTGGGAATATCACTTCTGGCCAGCAGGAGGAGGCAAAGAGCACCACAGCAGAGCTGTTAAGTATCACTTCCCACAAACCCCAGTCATTCAACCGAAGGAAAGAAGAAAAAGGAAACAACACAAGGTGCAGAGGTGCCTGAGGTTTATATAACAAAAACTGGATGAAAACAGGATGGGCCGTGGACTCACTGTGTCAAGAAATAAATACATTTATCATCAGGTAAGCATACATTTTGTTTTCTTTCTAATGACACAGTGAGTCCACGGGATCATCAATTACTTTTGGGAATCAATACCCAAGCTAGAGGACACAGATGATAAGGGAGGGCAAGACAGGTAACCTAAACAGAAGGCACCACTGCTTGAAGAACCTTTCTCCCAAAGGAAGCCTCTCCCGAGGCAAAAATGCAAAATCTATAGAATTTAGAAAAAGTGTGCAAAGAAGACCAAGTCGCAGCTTTACAAATATGTTCTAAAGAGGCCTCATTCTTGAAGGCCCAAGAGGAACACACTGCCCTGGTGGAATGAGTTGTAATTCTCTGAGGAGGCTGCTGTCCAGCAGTCTCATATGCAAAACGAATAATACTTTTCAACCAGAGAGACAGAGAAGTGGCAGGTTGCTTTCTGACCCTTACGATTATCAGAAAAGCAAACAAACAAAGCAGAAGACTGACGAAAGCCCTTAGTCGCCTGCAAATAGAACTTAAGAGCACACACAACCTCTAAGCTATGTAATAAACGTTCCTTATGAGAAGGATTAGGACAGAGAGAAGAAACAACAAATTTCCTGATTAATATTTTTGAAATATTATACGTTTATTGTAATGTAATAATTTTTCCTATAGGCACCCCAACACCACAGCAATATGCTGTGGTGCCTACCTGACCTCCGATAACTGTCTTGCTGGAAGGAAACCCCTGAGTAGCAGTTGCAGGTCCCTTGGGGCAAACACAGTCACAATATCAACTGTGAGGACGAAAATGCACCAAGAAAAAGCATGTGTTGCATCAGGGAAAGAGGAGCCCACCTCTATGACGTCACTGTAGTGACTATGGGCCGATCTAAGAAAACAGAAAGGAACCGTTATTAAAATAGCCCACCAAAAAATGTATGAGAAAAAAATAGCTATTTGGCAAGGACCCACAAGCCAAAAGACAAATTCTAGCCGCCTCAACTGAGCCACCAATAATAACATAATTTATGTAAGAACTTACCTGATAAATTCATTTCTTTCATATTAGCAAGAGTCCATGAGCTAGTGACGTATGGGATATACATTCCTACCAGGAGGGGCAAAGTTTCCCAAACCTCAAAATGCCTACAAATACACCCCTCACCACACCCACAATTCAGTTTAACGAATAGCCAAGAAGTGGGGTGATAAAAAAGTGCGAAAGCATATAAAATAAGGAATTGGAATAATTGTGCTTTATACAAAATCATAACCACCACAAAAAAAGGGCGGGCCTCATGGACTCTTGCTAATATGAAAGAAATGAATTTATCAGGTAAGTTCTTACATAAATTATGTTTTCTTTCATGTAATTAGCAAGAGTCCATGAGCTAGTGACGTATGGGATAATGACTACCCAAGAAGTGGATCTTTCCACACAAGAGTCACTAGAGAGGGAGGGATAAAATAAAGACAGCCAATTCCTGCTGAAAATAATCCACACCCAAAATAAAGTTTAACGAAAAACATAAGCAGAAGATTCAAACTGAAACCGCTGCCTGAAGTACTTTTCTACCAAAAACTGCTTCAGAAGAAGAAAATACATCAAAATGGTAGAATTTAGTAAAAGTATGCAAAGAGGACCAAGTAGCTGCTTTGCAGATCTGGTCAACCGAAGCTTCATTCCTAAACGCCCAGGAAGTAGAAACTGACCTAGTAGAATGAGCTGTAATTCTCTGAGGCGGAGTTTTACCCGACTCAACATAGGCAAGATGAATTAAAGATTTCAACCAAGATGCCAAAGAAATGGCAGAAGCTTTCTGGCCTTTTCTAGAACCGGAAAAGATAACAAATAGACTAAAAGTCTTACGAAAAGATTTCGTAGCTTCAACATAATATTTCAAAGCTCTAACAACATCTAAAGAATGCAACGATTTCTCCTTAGAATTCTTAGGATTAGGACATAATGAAGGAACCACAATTTCTCTACTAATGTTGTTGGAATTCACAACTTTAGGTAAAAATTCAAAAGAAGTTCGCAACACCGCCTTATCCTGATGAAAAATCAGAAAAGGAGACTCACAAGAAAGAGCAGATAATTCAGAAACTCTTCTGGCAGAAGAGATGGCCAAAAGGAACAAAACTTTCCAAGAAAGTAATTTAATGTCCAATGAATGCATAGGTTCAAACGGAGGAGCTTGAAGAGCTCCCAGAACCAAATTCAAACTCCAAGGAGGAGAAATTGACTTAATGACAGGTTTTATACGAACCAAAACTGAATTGTGGGTGTGGTGAGGGGTGTATTTGTAGGCATTTTGAGGTTTGGGAAACTTTGCCCCTCCTAGTAGGAATGTATATCCCATACGTCACTAGCTCATGGACTCTTGCTAATTACATGAAAGAAATTGTTAATTAAACTAATCTCATCCAAGTCTCGCATTGCCCTGTCAGCCTGTTAAAATAAATCTTCCTGCCTCAGGAAGATAATATATCCCAGAAAATGGTGCTTTGTTAATCTTAGCTTGGGTGCCAGGTTCTTAAAAAAAGAATAAATGGCACTTACCTGCACCTTCTGTCCAACAGGGAGACAGCATCAAGAATGGGAGGAAGCCGCTCCTCACAGGGTCCTGTGAATTACATGATGGCAGAGTAAGCTTACTCAGGCATACAGCATAAGGGCAGCAATTTGTTAGAAAAGCGCAGTGAGGCCACCTCACAAGTTCCTAATTGCTTTAAAGCTACCACAGCCCTCCTGAAGAGACTAACGTGGAGTAGAGCTATACCCAATTTGTGATAGAAGATCAGAGTAATCCTGCCCTGGCTTCAAAATAAATAAATCTTGATAGAATCTTAATCAGGACATCTAATTAATTCACCTCCTCCTTGCACTAGAGGCAAAGAGAATGACTGGGGTTTGAGGGAAGGGAAGTGATACTTAACAGCTCTGCTGTGGTGCTCTTTGCCTCCTCCTGCTGGCCAGGAGTGATATTCCCAACAGTAATTGATGATACGGGGACTCACCGTGTCATTAGAAAGAAAGAAAAAACACACAACAGAGCTTTAATCCCTCACACTTTCAAATGATTCCTTAGTCAATAGTTTGCCTCCTGCAAGAAGTGATGGTGAAACCTAAAGTGTTGATCTACACGTTGATTGAAAGGGGGTCTAAGACTAATGTGAGATTTATTAGCCTGCTACAGGTTTTGCTCGGTCTTGTCATGCTGCCTACTCCTGTTGGTGCATATAGGTACACATTCCTTAGATCATGTGTTAGTGTGTACTACACAGGATAGGTTCTTCTACTGGAAGCAGGCCTCTTGCAGCTTGGTAAGCATGGCAGTGCTGACACTGAGCCACTGTTCCTAGAATTTTACTCCTCCTTAAATTTTCAAGTTTTAAAAAAGACTTAATTGCTCAATTATGGTGGAACAATACGCCCTACAAAATCCTAACAATACAAAATTAAAGTGTTTTTTTGACAAATGGCTACCGGTTATCCAAGCCTTGCCTAATAAATATGCAAAAACAATTAGTAAGACCATTTAGTAAAGCAGCTTTTGTTCTACAGAATATGTATGCAGGGTACTTTCCCCAATATTGGACAGAATAGGATTGTATATTATGTTGTAGAGTGATATATCTAAAGCCGGAATACACAAGGAGATATAGGAAGACATCAGTATTGGGGGTGTTTCCCCCCCCCCCTTTCTCCCATGCCCACTAAATGCTGTTGTATAGAGTCACTGCCTAGATAAGTGCTCCTTAAAGGGACAGTCTACACAAAAAAATGTATTGTTTAAAAAGATAGATAATGCCTTTACTACCCATTCCCCAGCTTTGTACAACCAACATTGTTAGATTGATATACTTTATAACATTTAAACCTCTACATTTCTGCCTCTATTGACACTGACAGCCTTTTAATCACATGTTTTTGTATTTGCTTTTCACAACAGGAGACTGCTAGTTCATGTGGGCCATATAGATAACAATGTGTTCACGCCCGAGGAGTTAAGAGTTAGCACAACACAATACTAAATGCAAGTCAATAGTATTATAATAGAAATGCTAATTCATGCAAAGTCAATTCTGCTTGTTTCTTTTCCCCTTTTTGACAATTGTATGTCTTTCTTGATTTTGCTGCTTCTATTACATCTGTACTTGAGAAACTTGAATAAAAACTTGTTAAAACCAAAAAATAAATAAATTAATTTTACTCCTGGATACATTCCAAACTAATTGGAAGATGATGGATGGATAAAAATAGTATGATGTCACAAAATTACTAAAGGATACCTCAACAAAGTATGTTTTCATGTTTTTCCGGCACAAATGTGTTTTCAAGGGTTCTAATAAACTGCATTTTCAGTATGATACATATGTCTATTACTTAATATTGAAACATTAAAATAAATGTTCTCCTTGACATTTGTTTAACCATTAGAACAATAATATGGTAACATTTATTCTATTGAAATATCATCTTACAATTAAGTCAATGAAAATCATATTTGAATGTTAATATTTGTATGTTGCACTCAATAGTTAAAATTTATTTTCAGTATAGAGAAAGTTAACATTTGTTTGCGAAAAACAAACAAATCCTGAACGTTCAGCAGTGTCATGCCACTTCGTCTTGGCAGCGGCTCTGCCTCTCCTACCACGGCCGTTGCCATGGTTGCGGCGATGACGTCATTGCTGCACGCTGCTTCTGGCCTCTGATGCCGCTCTCCTGTTTGATATTCTTGGCGCAAACCTGTGCCTATGTAAGTTCCTCTCACTTTATGCACTTTGCCCAAGTATAGGTGTTACTGTGTGTGCTCCTGGGTGCTTATATTGCTTAATCCCTGAACTGCTGGTGGCATTATCGTTACTGAACTCTGCCTGTTTCAAGACTACTCTATTGCTTAACCCCTGAACTCTGCCGGTTCCTGACCATTCTACTGGTTTATCCCAGAACTATGGATTGCCTTATTGCTGTTGACCTCTGCCTGTTACTGACCATTCTACTCAAAGGGACAGTCAACACCCAGGAAAAACTTTGTCCCATACCTTAGATCCACAAAACAAAGATGCGCCTGCGCCGCATCCCATCTTCAATACCACTAACGTTATATGTCTAATCATTGAAAGCCCATACAGTTTTCAGCGGTAGATATGGCCGCCAAACTCCTCCTCCGTTCCCTTCTTTTTTTAATTCAATCCTCGTTCACAGGGACGCTGTTCTATTGCTAATGTGCATTATAATTTTAGTCCGCTCGCTATTAGAAATAGAAAGTGCCTCCGTGAACGCGTGTAAAGAATCTAGTCGAGGATTTGATTCTGATTGGCAGATGACTTTAAGTAAAAGCCTCCTACATAACGTTGGGGGGAGTTTGTCGGCCATATCTACCACTGTAAACTGTATGTTCTTTCGAAGATTAGTCACATAACGTTAGTGGTATTAAAGATGGGATGCAGTGCAGGCGTATTTTTTTTTGTGGATCTAAGGTATGGGATAAAGTTTTCCTGGGTGTTGACTGTCCCTTTAACTGCTGGATTGCCTTTCTGTTGCCAGACTTTGCTTGTCTCTGATCATTCTCTGCCTTACCCGTATTGCCGTGAAAGACTACCCTGTCTACCGTGAATACTGCTTACCTCATTTCTTAACCTCACTTTGTTCTGGGATATTTCATTATCCTTCCATTTAACGCCGGGATAAGAAGACTACTGGCCAACTTTGGTCTGATAGGGAAATATCCCACAAGCATTACAAGCAGACATTTAATGAATGTTAAGAATAAACAAGCACACTCAACATTTGTTAATTTTTACAAATGTGCAGAAACATTTGCTCATCCTCATGTTATTTGCTCTTTAAAAGATAATGCTACAATTACAGTTTGACTGGAGGACACTGGGGGAGTCTGAGGTAATGATTTTCTTCTACAAATATATTGTTTCGATGTTCTAACACATTGATGACCAGCTTCCTAACACAAGGGGACACATTTTGAAACCTAAATCACACTGCAGGTATTTGAATGAGAGTTGCTGCACATGTTCAAACACATCAGCACTGGAATGTAGTGATGGCTAGATTTCAACATGGTGGCACGCACCCTTGACTAGAGTGAGGCGGAGAATAACCTCAATACTTTGTTTATAAACTGTATTTAGTGTTTAATGTCCCTTTATTAATGATGCCTCCACACAAGTGACTATTTCCAAAAGGGCTTTAAAGGCTAACCATTTGTGTCCAGAAACCAAGCTGGGCATCACACCCTCTACCATAACAAAGCCAGTCACTTGATTAAAATCTGAAAAATGAAAGGCTACATTTTAATTTACAAAATTAAGACATTTCAATCACAGAAACCCCTATATCTAAGGTTTAAACGTTCAATTTCCATGCCATCAAGTTCAGATACTTGAGATCTGGATGAGAAAACAAACCTTGAGACAGAAGGTCTGACTGCAGAGGCAGAGGTCAAGAAGGGCAGCTGGACAACTGAACCAAATCCTGCAAGGTCATGCTGGGGCAATCAGGAGGCAAAGTAAAGACTGAGGTATGTGTGAGGGGTTTTATAGGGTTCTTGTGGTTTGGGAATTTTTGCCTCCTCCTAGTGGTAGAGAAGAGTAATTATCACAAGTAATGGATTGTGGACTCTCATCTCCTGTATGAAATTACTTGCAATTACCGCTGCTGATTAAGTCACCAGCAATGTCTGCTCTGAACCATTGATTCTCTGCGGTTCCTGAGTGGTACTTTAACATCTTTGCAGGGTTAAACACAGAGTTGCAGTGTCGCAAATGTTAAAAATACATGCTCTAACAAATTAGAGCATTTAAGTTTATTCAACAGAATTGCCCTTTAAGTTTAAATGCTTTATTAAACACTAAATATTTTATTTTTATCTTAGTTAAATATTAAAAAGTGTTAAGATTTAATGTCTGTAAAGCAATGGGTTCTGCCATGTTGTAACCTAGGTTTCCTTCTCTGCTGATACTAATTAGAAACAATTATACACGAGACACTAGAGAGTGTCCAAACAATGACTCTGTGTCAAAAAGCAATATTAAGCCTGGAGTCTGCACTTCAACTTCTAACAGGAATTGGAAAACCCACAATTTTTCAGAGTTAAATTACAGGAAAAGGAGAGAAAAATCAAGTATAATGCAAATATATTTTACTACATATAATTAAACATGTTATAGTGCAATCTCAAGGTGATTGATGTCACTTTAAAAAAGAAAAATAACTGAAGGTATTTCCCTGCCTTTTAGAATGTATACTCTGTCAAGATTTATTTTTACACAAATAACAGTTAATGGTTCTGTATTTTGAAATGTCAATATAATTTATTGAGGTAGTAGTATGTGGGGTTGGATTAATTCCTGAATTGCATGTACATGTGCTTGTTTATTTTTAAAGTATTTATTATTAACACACAGAGGTTGAAAAATATCACATTCCAGTCACAGGCAGGCAGGAGTACTAGTCATGGAAGATAAAATTGGAGACAAAGAACAATAGGGAGAGAAAAAAAATAAAAAAATAAGTGTAAGGGAGAGAGAAAAAGAATTGATTCAGGAGACAGAGAATAGAACATTCTACTTCCATATATTTAATCTAAGGATTGTGGTACTGCAGACATGCTGTCAATTCTGGCACCTTCCAACAACTTTATTTGCAAATGTGAGAGCAATCTCTTCAATCTTTTTGGAACACGATAAGTTATTTTAAACTACAATCGTCTAAAATAAAAAAAAGTTAGTATGTGTCTGAATCCAATAGTACCTGTATATAATTAATTTTAGGAGGTGTTGGTTAAGACTGGATTTTATCCCATCAAATAAGAATACTAGCAAAAAAAGAAAAAAAATACAAGTAACTAAAACAAGTTGTTATCTTTTTTTATATCTTTTAAATGAATATAGCAATCTTTCTTTTAAATTCTGCAGTCCGATGACAAATTAAGTCACAGAAATGTATCACTTTTATTAAACAGTTACATCATAAATAACAGAATACAGACTGGTCCAAATATACAATATATTTTGGGTGTTGATTGAACAGGGAGGGAGAACGGTCATTTAAAGACTGAGTTGGAATCATGTATATTGTAATGATCATGCACAACCATAAAAAGAAAGAGTGCAACATGAACTCATATACAGATTGTGCACCCAACACATTATAAAAAGGCGAGTGCTTTGGAACAAAGCCACATTTACTTGCCAGAGTCGGGAACATTTCCTTCCCTTGCGGTACTGGTTGGGTATACTGGGATATCTGGATGATGGCTTTCCAAGCTGACAGAAGGGAGTGTGTACCCAAAGGATGACATAGAGATCATGTTGTTCAGTATTGTATTTGTTTGTTGATGGCAATATATGGATCTCAGATCACCAATTATCTCCTCAGTAATAAATAGATAAGTAATGTATCATATAATTGTGTGGCATAAAAATGTTCATGTGCTTGGAGTAAAAAAAAAATAATCACTGGGATGGGAGTGGCAGTACACTTCTAATTCGGCTATCAAGATAAACAAGGTACTGAGGTAGGGGCATTCTGATTTCGGTGAACTATATACCAGGGGAGAAAGTATATTTTCTTATAAATTTGCTTTTAGCGGATTGTTGCCGTGGTTACGGGGTCTAAGGTTAGCAAAGATATATCTCAGGGTTGTCTCGTCAAAGTGGACAGTTCTCTTTCTTTGGGTTGATCACCTTAGCGTACCATGTATTCCTTCCTCTTGTTCAGTCTCACTTGGCAGAAAGAAAATCCGCCCAAGACGGCGTATATTGCGGCAGCAATGAAGCAATTGTAGGAGACCTGCTCATAAAGGCCGTACATATATAAAGGAGGATGGGGGCTGCATAGAGAGAAACAGACAGTGAGGGGAGGGGGAAAATGAATGTGATTGTGCATAAATATATCAGTGTAAAATACTTACTCTTCAAATAAATCTTTCTCAACAAAGGGAACATCCTCAATCAAGACAGCAGAATGAACATTAAAGAAGATTCCCAAAAGCACCTGCAAATTAAAAAAAAAAATTTAAAAAAATATATGCATAAAAAAATAGTTTATATAATATACACACATAGAAACAGTGCCTTGCAAAAAAAAAAAAAATTTTTTATATATATATATATATATATATATATATATATATATATATATATATATATATATATATATATATATATATATATATATATATATATGTGTGTGTGTGTGTGTGTGTGGTATCACTAGTTTACTAGTTAAAAGTTACTAGCCCAGAGGGGAAAAAAAATATATAGCAGTCCACTGTTAAAAATAGGGGGGGGGGGGGGGACTTGTCTCCTGCAGTTTCTTACTCATCCGAGACTAGTGTTAATTTAAAGGGTGTGTGTGTGTGTATATATTTTAAATTCCAAGCAGTTTGAAAATTAAGGTCACTTTGCCCTTATGTGTGAACATTAAACAAGTATAGGACACTACCCACCAGACACAGATAGACGGAAGCTATTTTTCCTGTCAGTGTTATTGTGTGAAGGGCAAAGCAATATTTACTAGTAAACAGAAAGTATATTTACATCACAAAAATGTGAACAGACACATGCCCTCCATTGAAGACAGTATATATCACAACATCATCCTGTTCATACTGCATTTCATGAAGCACATGAAAGTTAGTACATGAAAATTGTGTGTGTATATATATATTTTTATTTAATTTATTTTATCATTTCTTTTTTCCCACACATATATATCCCTTTTGTCTGGGACTAGTGGAAAAAACTCAAATGCCTGTAAAACTATTACTATTCCACTTCATTTTATGTATAGGAAAAAGCTGAATATCTTATACACACACTCTCATACCGCTGGGTTGTTCAAATGCGGCTGCTAACTCTAAGCAATGAGAGCATGTACTTTTTTACCCCACTATAAGCGCCCTTTAAAAGGGACATTGTACCCAAAAATTGAATTTCGTGATTCAGATTGAGCAGGAAATTTCAAGCAAATTTCGAATTTACTCCTATTATCAAATTATCTTCATTCTCTTGGTATCTTTATTTGAAATGCAAGAATGTAAGTTTAGATGCCGGCCCATTTTTGGTGAACAACCTTGGTTGTCCTTGCTGACTGGTGGATAAATTCATCCCCCAATAAAAAAGTGCTGTCCAGAGTACTGAAACCAAAAAAAAGCTTAGATGCCTTATTTTTAAAAAAAATGATAGCAAGAGAATGAAGAAAAATTGATAATAGGAGTAAATTAGAAAGTTGCTTAAAATTGCATGCTCTTTCTGAATTACAAAAGAAAAAATTTGGGTTCAGTGTCCCTTTCTGAATTACAAAAGAAAAAATTTGGGTTCAGTGTCCCTTTAAGGAAAATGCTCTTATCCCTCTTAGTTGGGGCAATCAGAAATGTCCATACATGTATACATGTTTAATATGTTGTGTCTTAAGATTCAAACAACAAAATTGACATTCATGTGCATTTCAGAAGTATACCAAAATCCCCCCCCCCCCAAAAAAAGGAAGGGAGAAGCATTGATCACACACACAAATGCAGAAAACAAGACAAGTACAATGTACAGAGACTAAGCAAACCAGCACACACAATAACATACAGTGAATGACTATATACATCGCTCTCAGGTGACACTCGGCTTCCTCTAGTCACATGAGACAAGAAGCCATGGAAAGAGGAAGGGCTTTTACAATGCGGTATCAATTGAATACATATGTACATATTTAGAGGGGGGGAAAGGGAAGTGGGAGTCTCTAGTGAAAAAATAAAGCAGCTAAATTGATTTGAGCTGTTGTTGGGTCAAATTGAATACAAGAAAAAAATAATACAGAAATGACAGCTCTCAAGGTAAAGATAGATGATGTAGATCTTGTGCTTATTCGTACATACCTCAGCTGATATTACATATAAATACACCATTACACGGTATAAATGGTTATTTGCACATCACGAGCTTACAGAAGTGTCATATAAACCTTATACTTACCAACATGATGACTCCCCATATACTCAGCACGATCCCGCAGGCGGCCAGCTTGGGTCCGCAGCACAGTAGCGACACCATGATTACCAACGATACTACCGATATGCTCCCTAACACTGTATGTCGGTATATTTGACTTGGTTCGGTCAGCTGATCTTGCTAGTGACGTCATTGGAAAGGATCAACCAGTCACTATTAGGGAAAGGGCGGGTGCATGACTGAATAGCCAGTCTCCAAGCATCTGTGTGGGCCGGGCTCGATGACGATAGAATTCCATCTTTGTTTGGGGCACAACATTGAAATTGCTCTTGGTGGTTTTGCTTTCGTACTAACGTGTATGAAGGAAGCATATTTATTAATTAATATCACGAATATATCATGCATTAACAGTCTATGATAGTGTCGTGATGCTGCCTAAGGCCGGGGTGCAATTGCAACAGAATAGCGCGTCCATTTTATCTACCTCTTGCATAAATTGTTTTTACACTTAGCTCTAAAGTGAAGGTAAAGTTGTAGCAATTCGAAGACATTCGATTTGCTTCTAATCGCTAATTTTTTTCTCAATTTATTTTATATATCTCAAAATATATAGATCTAAAAATCCTACTCCTCCCAAACCCTATTTCCTTTTTTTTCTTTTTTCAGTCTTAAAGGGATACTAACCCCTCATTTTTTTTTCTTTCATGATTCAGATAGAGCATGCAATTTTAAGCAACTTTCTAATTTACTCCTATTATCATTTTTTCTTTGTTCTAATGTTATCTTGATTTGAAAAAGCAGTAATAAAAGGTTAGGAGCCGGCCCATTTTTTTAGTTCAGCACCTTGCTAGAGCTGCTGATTGGTTTGCTACATTTAGCTACAAATCAGCAAGTGCTACCCAGGTGCTGAACAAAAAATGGTCTGGCTCTAAAGCTTACAATACTGCTTTTTCAAATCAAGATAGCATGAGAACAAAGAAAAATTGATAATAGGAGTAAATTAAAAAGGTGCTTAAAATCTCATGCTCTATCTGAATCATGAAATAAAAAAATTGGGTTTAGTATCCCTTTAAAGTTATAGAGTGGTCCCACCCGCTCTATATGTCTGCTAAAAGCACGTTCACAATGCTCAGTAAAACTGCGCATGCGTGAAGCAGCGATCTTACTCTATTATGCGCATGCATATAATGCGATTTGAAAGGACAGCGGTACTTACTTAGTCAAAATTTGAAGTCAAATGCTGCGCTTGTCCTTATCAGAGCGGTCTGTTGAAATGCCTACACTACTACCAATGCACATGCACGAAACGGGAGCGAGCACTGATTCCAAGCTTATGAGAAAAAAAAAAAATACTGCATGCGCATAAGAGCAAGGAGGCGGATGACGTGGAGTGACAGATTTTCAATTGGATAACAGAAAACGTGACGAAGATAGAAAAGAAAAACGGGTTGATTTACTCGAGCTTCAGAAAATGATTAAAAATGGGAATAACTTTACTTTCAAGCAAAATTATACAAATCGATGAATGGAACTCATGTTTATTTGGGACATATTATTATATACTCCATCGACAACTAGGTATCTTTACCTTCCCTTTAAGATGAAGTTATATTGATACACTTCATGAGACTACACGTTCATTCTCTTTAATTGCGTATTTTGTTGGCTTTATAGGAAAATGTTATGCAGTGGGCTGCTGGGCCCCATAATACAGTTACAGTACTTTTAAGAGTGCCAATTGTCCATACCATATCAGATGCATGCCTGTCACTAATATAATAATAATAATAAAAAATAAATAAATATATATATATATACATACACACACTTACTGGATACATTCATTTCTTTCATGGTGGTGAGAGTCCATTACTCCTGGGAATTACTCTTCCCTACAACAAGGAGGAGGCAAAGATTTCCAAACCCCAGGAACTCTATAAAAAACCCTCCCACCTTACTGGCAACTCAGTCTAACCAAGCCAAAGAAGTAGGAAAAGAATCAAGAGCAAAGAAAAAGCAACAGGGAAAAAAGATGTGCATAATAAAGAAAAAAAAAACAACACCAGAGGATATACTGAAATACCATGACATTGGATTACAAACATTAGGGCACCCAAAACTTTGATAAAATTCTTGGAGCTGTAAGTCAGACCAAATGGCAGAGCAACACACTAACAATGCTTGTCTAGAAGAGCAAACCTCAGAAACTGGAAATGTTTCTTGTGCATTGCATCATGAAGATACGTTTCCATAAAATCTATAGTAGGCATAAACTGACCTTGCTGAACAAAAGGCAGAATAGTCTGAATAGTTTCCATTTGAATAACTTGTTCAGAGCTTTTAGATCAGAACTGGTCTGAAAGTTCCCTCCTTATTTGGAACAATGAAGAGATTTGAATAGAATCCCATCACCTGGAGCATTCACTCCCATAGTTTCCAGAGCTGAAACTGGCTGAAAAAAGGCTTGGGCCTTTAAGGGATTCCTTGGAACATTGGACAGAAAAACCGTCCTCTGGGAGGCCTTGCTCTAAAACCTATCCAATAACCCTGAGAAATTATATTTAGAACCCAGGAATCTGGAACAGACGGAAAGCAAGCTTCCTGAAAAAGGCATAACCTGCCCCCCTACCAGAGCATCTGGATAACCTTCATACAGACTTGGAAGTAAAGGGGATTATATGGGTTGTTCAGGTCTGTTCCAGGCTGGGACAGAGGAATCTTGCATCTGAGAGGAATCAACTTCCTGGACTGGAAGCTTCAGATTTACCATAGAGCTTCTTGTCCTGAGGAAGAAAAGCCCCTTACCTCCAGTAACAGTAGAAATGATAGAATCCAATTCAGGACCAAACAATTTATTTCCCGGAATAAGAGAGATAAAAGTCTAGATATAGACACCATATCAACAGGCCAGGACTTTAGCTATAAATCTCTTCTAGAAAGGGCTGACAAGGACATGTTCTTGACATTAAAGGGACATTAAACCCAAAATGTTTCTTTTATGATTCAGATAGAGAATACCATTTTTTAATATTATTATTTAATTTGCTTCCTTCTCTTTTATCCTTTGCTGATAGGTTTATCTAGGTAAGCACAGGAGCAGCAAAGAACCTAGGTTCTAGCTGCTGATTGCTGGCTGCATATATATATATATATATATATATATATATATATATATAGATTGTCATTGGCTCACCCATGTGTTCAGTTAGAAACCAGTAGTGTATTGCTGCTCCTTCAACAAATGATACCAAGAGACTGAAACAAATTTGATAATAGAAGTAAATTAGAAAGTTGTTTTAAATTATATTCTTTATCTGAACAATGAAATAAGATTTTTGGGTTTCGTGTCCCTTTAATCTTAATAATGTCAAATACATCATCAAAAATAAAGGAATTAACACTCATATATAATCATAAAAGGACATTCACTGGCAGAATCATTAGAAAACTGCTCAGAGATACTAGTTAACCAGAAAAAGCAGCAGCTACACCAGCAATAGAGATAGCTGGCCTAAACAAATAACCAGCTTGCAAAAAGGCCCTTCTATGAAAAGATACTAACTTCCTATCTAAAGGGTCCTAAAAATAGGTACTGTCTTTCCAAAGAGAGAGTAGTACACTTAGCCAGAGTGGAAATGGCCCCATCTTAAATAGGGACAGGTATGGGATATAACTTCCTAAACCTTGCAGAAGGATTAAAAGAATTAAATAAATAATTAACAGAATTACCTAGCTTCGACCATTCTCTAGAAACTGTCAGAGACAGCATCAAGAATAAGAAAATTCTCAAGGGTTTTAACAACAGTTTTAAAGACTGAATCGAAGCAATAAAAAGGTTTATTCTTATAACTCTTAGTCTTTAACCCCTGAAGTAAGCAAAACCTCTTTTAAAGAGAATGAAAAAGTACAATATAAATGCATTGGCAAAAATTCTTCTAGTAAAAGTTTCAACTGTTTTAGTGTTAACATTTTTCTCTGCACGCGCATGTGAAGCATTGCTAGATATCAGTTCAGCATTTTAAATATTGCTGCTGCTGCCAGCGTGGCTTGTTTTATATCAGCATTTAACAAATTCAGTCATTACCATATGTTCAGAGAGCCTAAGATGCTTGTATCAAGTGCTGTGTTTAAAATGCTAGTGCACGGTGCATACTTAAATACACTTTTGAAACAGTTATAGCTTTTATTAGAAGCATTTTTGCTAATACATGTATATTACAAAAATGCTTCTATTCAAAACTGAAATGCATTCATGTGGATTCCAATTTTGGCTGGAATGTCCCATGGCTATATATATTATAAATATATAACTATAATTGCCCAAACAAGGCTACAGTGTCAAATTAATAAAACTATGATACTTAACAACAGACACTCATCTACTAGTAAAAAGCCAAACCAGTACTGAAACATATCAGCAAAGGTTATGAAATAGAAGTATATTGTAAATCCATAAGAGGAGGCAAAAGACAAGTCCCTGCAACCACTATGGAAGGTTTGTGACAAAATTTGTGACAGTATCCCACAAAAGTGAGTACACCCCTCACATTTTTGTTAAAATTATATTATATCTTTTTATGTGACAACACTGAAGAAATAACACTTTGTTACAATCTAAAGTAGTAAGTGTACAGCCTGTATAACAGTGTAAATTTGCTGTTCCCTCAAAATAACTCAACACACAGCCATTAATGGCTAAACCGTTGGCAACAAGTGAGTACACCCCTAAGTGGAAATGTCCAAATTGGGGCCAATTAGCCATTTTCCCTCCCCAGTGTCAAGCGACTCGTTAGTGTTACAAGGTCTCAGGTTTGAATGGGGAGCAGGTGTGTTAAAGGGACAGTCATAACCAGAATGTTTGCTGTTTTAAAATATAGATAACCCCTTAATTACCCATTCCCCAGTTTTGCATAACCAACACAGTTATAATACACGTTTTACCTCTGTAATTACCTTGTATCTAAGCCTCTGCAGACTGCCCCCTTATTTCAGTTATTTTGACAGACTTGCATTTTAGCCAATCAGTGCTCACTCCTCAGTAAATTCACGTGCATGAGTTCAATGTTATCTATATGAAACACATGAACTAACACCCTCTAGTGGTGAAAACTGTCAAAATGCATTTAGATTATAGGCGACCTTCAAGGTCTAAGAAATTAACATATGAACCTCCTAGGTTTAGCTTTCAACTAAGAATACCAAAAGAACAAAGCAAAATTGGGGATAAAAGTAAATTGGAAAGTTGTTTAAAATGACTATTCGAATCATGAAAGGTTTTTTTGGACTTGACTGTCCCTTTAAATTTGGTGTTATCGCTCTCACACTCTCATACTGATCACTGGAAGTTCAACATGGCACCTCATGGCAAAGAACTCTCTGAGGATCTGAAAAAAAGAATTGTTGCTCTACATAAAGATGGTCTAGGCTATAAGAAGATTGCCAAGACCCTGAAACTGAGCTGCAGCACAGTGGGCAAGACCATACAGCGGTTTCACAGGACAGGTTCCACTCAGTACAGGCCTCGCCATGGTCTACCAAAGAAGTTGAGTGCATGTGCTCAGCGTCATATCCAGAGTTTGTCTTTTGGGAAATAGACGTATAAGTGCTGCCAACATTGCTGCAGATGTTGAAGGAATGCGGGGTGAGCCTGTCAGTGCTCAGACCATACGCCGCACACTGCATCAAATTGCAGACTAAGGACATTGATTACTGGAACCATGTCCTGTGGTCTGATGAGATCAAGATAAACTTATTTGGTTCAGATGGTGTCAAGCGTGTGTGGTGGCAACCAGGTGAGGAGTGCAAAGACAAGTGTCACAGTCAAGCATGGTGGTGGGAGTGTCATGGTCTGGGCCTGCATGAGTACTGCCGGCACAGGGGAGCTATAGTTCATTGAGGGAACCATGAATGCCAACATGTACTGTGACATACTGAAGCAGAGCATGATCCCCTTCCTTCTGAGACTGGGCCACAGGGGAGTATTCCAACATGATAACGACCCCAAACACACCTCCAAGATGACCACTGCCTTGCTAAAGAAGCTGAGGGTAAAGGTAATGAACTGGCTAAGCATGTCTCCAGACATTAACCCTATTGAGGATCTGTGGGGCATCCTCAAACGGAAAGTGGGGGAGCGCAAGGTCTCTAACATCCACCAGCTCTGTGATGTTGTCATGGAGGAGTGGAAGAGGACTCCAGTGGTAACTTGTAAAGCTCTGGTGAACTCCATGCCCAACAGGGTTAAGGCAATGCTGGAAAATAATGGTGGCCACACAAAATATTGACACTTTGGGCTCAATTTAAACATTTCCACTTAGGGGTGTACTCACTTTTGTTGGCAGCAGTTTAGATATTAATGGATGTGTGTTGAGTTATTTTGAGGGGGCAGCAAATTTACACTGTTATACACTCACTACTTTACATTGTAGCAAAGTGTCATTTCTTCAGTGTTGTCACATGAAAATATATAATAAAATATTTACAAAAATGTGAGGTGTGTACTCACTTCTGTGGGATACTGTACATCCCTCTGACAAACACTGTACTCTGAGGGGAAAATAGGCCTCAACATAGACTGAAAGCACCTCTCACTGAAGAATCATATACACATCTTCATTCTTTACCTTCTCCCAGCAGAAGCAAAGATAAGGCTGAGTTGCCAGTGAGATGGGAGGGGAATTTATAGAGTTCCTGGGGTTTGTCTCTTCCTAGTAGTAGGGAAGAGTAATTTCCAGGAGTAATGTATGTGGACTTTCACCACTTGTATGAAAGAAAATCGTATGTATATATATATTTTTTTATATCTGGTAAAATAAAATGCAAAGACATATACTTTGCTTATCCCTCATGCCATTCAATCTACATTGTAGTAGACAACTATTTTTATTTAAATTAACCTATTGAAAATGGAAGTCCATCATATAATACCAATATCCTTTATGTGTTTTTGTTGTTGTTGTTGTTTTAATATAACGGTATTATGCTTAATACTTTAATAATTCTAAAAAAATATTGTAAACGTCTTTTTGCAGTAAACTTATGAATATGTTGTAATTGAGAAGTCAGATACTATAGAGATGATAAACATTATATAATGCCTTTGTATAGGGAAAAACATAATTTATGTAAGAACTTACCTGATAAATTAATTTCTTTCATAGTGGCAAGAGGCCATGAGCTAGTGACGTATGGGATATACATTCCTACCAGGAAGGGGCAAAGTTTCCTAAACCTCAAAATGCCTATAAATACACCTCCCACCACACACATACTTAAGTTTTAACGTATAGTCAAGTAGTGAGGTGTAAAAAGGAGTAAAAGAGCATACAAAAAAGAGGAACTGGAAAAAAATAATGTGCTTTTATACAAAAATATCATAACCACCAAAAAATAGGGTGGGTCTCATGGACTCTTGCCACTATGAAAGAAATGAATTTATCAGTTAAGTTCTTACATAAATTATGTTTTCTTTCATGTAAGTGACAAGAGTCCATGAGCTTGTTACGTATGGGATAGAAATACCCAAGATGTGAAAGTCCACAGAAGAGTCACTAGAGAGGGAGGGATACAATAACAGCTACTTCCGCTTAAAAAATTAAATCCAAATAAAATAAATAAGTTTTCTTAAATTTCAAAAAACTCAAAACATAGGCAAAAGGAATCAAACTGATACAGCTGCCTGAAGAACTTTTCTACCAAAGAATGCTTCAGAAGAAGCAAATACATAAAAATGGTAACATTTAGTAAATGTATGCAAAGAAGACCAAGATGCTGCTTTGCAAATCTGATCAACTGAAGCTCCATTCTTAAAAGCCCAAGAAGTGGCAACTAATCTGGTAGAATGAGCTGAAATTCTCTGAGGCATAGACTGCCCCGCCTCCAAATAAGCCTTGTGAATCAAAAGTTTCAACCAAGATGCCAAAGAAATGGCAGAGGCTTTCTGACCTTTCCTGGAACCAGAGAAAATAACAAATAAACTAGATGTTTTTCTGAAATCCTTAGTAGCTTCAACATAGTATTTCAAAGCTCTTATCACATCCAAAGAATGAAGAGATCTCTCAAGAGAATTCCTAGGATTAGGACACAAAGAAGGAACAACAATTTCCCTATTAATGTTGTAAGAGTTCACAACTTTAGGCAAAAATTTAAATGAAGTCCGTAAAACCGCATTATCTTGATGAAATATCAGATAAGGAGACTCACAAGAGAGAGCTGACAACTCAGAAACTCTTCTAGCAGAAGAGATAGCCAAAAGAAATAACACTTTCCAAGAAAGTAGTTTAATATCCAAATAATGCATAGGCTCAAAAGGAGGAGCCTGCAAAATCCTTAAAACCAAATTAAGACTCCAAGGAGGAGAAATAGACTTAATAGCAGGTTTGATACGAACCAAAGCCTGAACAAAACTGTGAATATCAGGAAGCTTAGCAATCTTTCTATGAAATAAGACAGAAAGGGCAGAGATTTGTCCCTTCAAAGTATTTGCAGATAAACCCTTATCCAAACCATCCTGAAGAAACTGTAAAATCTGAGGAATTCTAAAAGAATGCCAAGAAACATTATGAGAGGAGCACCATGAAATATAGATTTTCCAAACCTGATAATAAATCTTCCTCGAAACAGACTTACGAGCCTGTAACATAGTGTTAATTACTGAGTCAGAGAAACCTCTATGACTAAGAACTAAGCGTTCAATTTCCATACCTTCAAATTTAGAGATTTGAGATCCTGATGGAAAAACGTCCCTTGAGACAGGTCTGGCCTTAAAGGAAGCGGCCAAGGCTGGCAACTGGACATCCGGACAAGATCCGCATACCAAAACCTGTGAGGCCATGCAGCTGCTATCAGAAACACATGAGATTGTTCCAATATGATCTTGGAGATCACTCTTAGAAGAACTAGAGGTGGAAAAATGTAAGCAGATTGGTAAAATCAAGGAACTGCCAAAGCATCCACCATCTGTGCCTGAGAATCCTTGGACCTGGAAAGATATCTGGGAAGTTTCTTCTTCAAACAAGAGGCCATCAGATCTATTTCTGGAAGACCCCACATCTGAACAATCTGATGAAACACATCTGGATGGAGAGACCACTCCCCTGGATGCAAAGTCTGACGACTTAGAAAATCCGCTTCCCAATTGTCTACACCTGGAATATGAATTGCAGAAATTAGACAAGAGTTGGACACTGCCCAAGATAGTATTCGAGATACTTACTTCATTGCTAAAGAACTGCGAGTCCCTCCCTGATGATTGACATATGCCACTGTTTTGACATTGTCTGTCTGAAAACTAATGAAAAGTTCTCTCTTCAATAGAGGCCAAGCCTGAAGAGCTCTTAAGATAGCAGAGAGTTCTAAAATGTTGATTGGTAACCTCGCCTCTTGAGGTTTCCAAGCCCCCTGAGCTGTCAGAGACCCCTAGGCAGCTCCACAACCTGAGAGACTTGCATGTGTTGAAATCACAGTCCAGGAAGGGCAAACAAAAGAGGCCCCTTGAATAATCTGATGATGGTCTAACCAGCAAGACAGGGAGAGTTGAATGCTGGGATTTAAGTATATCAACTGTGATATCCGAGTATAATCCCTGCACCATTGATTTAGCATGCAAAGCTGCAGAGATCTCATATGGAAAATAGCAAAGGGGATTGCGCCTGTTGCTGCAATCATAAGACCTAAAACTTCCATGCACATAGCCACTGAAAGGAATGATCGAGACTGAAGGTTTAGACAAGCTAAAACCAATTTCATTCGCCTCTTGTCTGTTAAAGACAGAGTCATGGACACTGAACCTAAAAAGGTGATCTTTGTTTGAGGAATCGAGAAACTCTTTTGTAAATTGATCCTCCAACCATGCCTTTGAAGAATTGACACTAGTGGTTTCGTGTGAGCTTCTGCTAAATGAAAAGACTGAGCTAGTACCAAGATATCGTCCAAATAAGGAAACACAGCAATACCCGGCTCTCTGATTACAAAAAGAAGGGCACGAGAACCTTCAAAAAGATTCTTGGAGCTGTCGCTAGGCTAAATGGAAGAGCGACAAACTGGTAATGCTTATCTAGAAAAGAGAATCTCAGAAACCAATAGTGGTCTGGATGAATTGGAACATGAAGATATGCATCCTGTAAGTCTATTGTGGACATAAAATGCCCTTGCGGAACAAAAGGCAGAGTAGTACTTATAGTCACCATCTTGAAAGTTGGGACTCTTACAAAACGATTTAAAAGTTTCAGATCCAGAGAGGCGGAGCTAGCCATCAACCTGAGCAGCAGCACTTCTGTGGAGGTTCGTGTAAACTCAGCAAATTAACATTGTTTTAGTGCAAGTAGGGGTAGTACGATTAGAAAACCCCCTTGGGGACAAGCCATACAAGTATATTCACTCCGGAACTGATTTGGGATAGTTTTGAGCAGGCTTGTGGCATAATGGAATATCAGGACCGGCAAACTTTCAGGAAAGTTTGCAGCTGCGGCCTACCCCGGGACCCTTGGCCATCCTAAAGACGGAGATAACATCGGAAACCTCACCGAAAGCAGACGAGAAGCAGGAAAACTCATTGAGAGGACAGCGGTAGTGAGATTTAAAGCATTATCTGGCCATAAAGAGCTGAAAACGCTCCAGAGGCCCTAATTTATAGCGGGTCAAATAGCAACTAAGACTGAAACATCTACATATTGGATACACTGGTCACAGACGTAAGGGTACCCTGGGATTTATCCGACACACTGTAGGGACCAAAGTGAGGGCCGAAAAGAACCGCACCTCGTCTTTAGAGGAGGGTAAGTGTCAGGAAAATCGCCATCTTTACTTACAGCCCCGGCAGTGGGACAGCATTATAGTCAAATACAAACTTATCATAAATAGTGCAAATACTCTATAAGACACTATAGACCCACAGGGAATACTCTTGGCATCAAATAGAGCTATCATCATTTAAGATTATCCTTTACAACATCACATGGTATAGCAACTTCTGGTCCCCTGGAGCGCCTACCTAACTGAGACCGGTACAACCCACCTAAGCGCCTGAGTGAAACAACTAATTATCACTAATTAATTAACACAGCACTACTCTCTTTGGTGGGTCATATCCTGAGTCCCCTTTACCGTTATCGTCCTGTGAGGACACTGTTCCTGGGGAGTAGAGTTATGCCAGCTACGATGCGCTACTGAATCATCTTACCTGAGTGGGTGCATATCACAGTTAAGAGACCTTTGACAACCTACCTGATTCCTTCCCTGGGCCTAAGTTTTTTCTTGGGGCTAGGATAACGTGGGAGGCATGCTGAGCAGTCCCTAGAACTGATACCCTAATGTCCTCATATAATTATTCTGTCAAGAACAACCAGGCCTAAAGAAATGATGCAACATTAAAGCAAAATCCTAAATGTGGACTCAGAGGGTTTTACTTTTTTATGTACCTATTATAAAGCACTCCAAACTTATCAAGCGATTGTGCCCTGAATTTTGAATCCAGCTTTATTGCACCATATACTACTTGTCATTTAAAATGAAGGGACAGAATCAATCTGTCAAGGACTGCCTCTCAAAGTCCCAACTTAAAAAGAAGCAGAATACTTTGGACCCTGTTCCGGACACAGATTCCCAACCCTCCTCTCCCCAAAGCCCTTCATGAGCCCTTCATTCACCATTTGATGAGGCTGCGACCTCATCAAATGGCGAGCTTCTGCAGCAGATCAAACAACTATTTAAAGAAAAGATGAGAGCTGCCCTTTCTGAATTGAAACAGGACACTTCTGATATCTGAGACCGCACTGCCTCTTTGGAGGATAAAGTTGATATTTCAGATGAAATACCCAATCTCCAGTCACCAATACACTCTCAACAAGAACAGATCCAAAAGCTAGAGGATTCTTTGGAGGACCTTGAAAATAGATCCAGGAGGATGAATATTAGAATCCGCAATCTTCCTGAATCCTATAACAACCTATCAGAAACAGTTACAAAGCTCTTTCAACAGATACTACCAGAGATGGATTCTTCCCTATTTCTCATGGATAGAGTGCACAGAGCACTAGCCAAACCACCGACTCCCTCAGCTACAAGAGATGTGATAACCAAACTTCACTATTTCCATGCCAAGGATCAAATCATGCAAGCAGTGCGTAAACTGCCTAAAGTTACTTTTGAAGGACATACCCTGCAATTATTCACAGATCTTTCACCAACTACTCTCAGAAGAAGGGAACTTAAACCTGTTGTCTCAGTTCTGATCAAGGCGCAAATTAAATACAGGTGGGGATTCCCATTCAAGTTTATCTTCACGTACGACAGAACATCTTACTATTGTTCATCCCTTTCTGAGGGGCAAGCAATCCTAAAAAAAACTGCATCTGGAAAAGACTTCCTTGGAGGTTTCTTCCTCTCCAAAACCTCAACGTAAAGCAATAGCAGGCAGACAAGAGCCAGAAAGTCCTACCTGAATCCACCCCAGCAGATTTCCTGGGTCTTAATTGTTATGACTTGAGCTGATAGTCCTTTTGTTCGGGGGTCAAGTATATGGGACTGTTTATACTTAGACACACCCCCTAGCTCTTAAGCTAAGTTTGGAATTTCTCAGTACCCACTGCCTATTTCCTCACTTTAATCCCCCTACCCATCCCCTCCCACCCCACTGAGCCCACTAATCTACCACTTAATTATGGGAGACATTAGGTACACCTCTGTTCAAATGTTATTTACCCTGATTTTCAGGTTATATATGTTGTTAATTTAACTGTTGTACTGCGGTTGCAGTTATTTGCAATGTTCACTTTCATTTCCTCAACAGGTTACGTCCACAGTATCAATCACTCACAAGGTACCAACTATGCTTAAACTATTGTCAAGGTTTATTTGGTGTATTAAGTTTCATTAACTTAGGTCCAACTGAATTGTTCCTTGGAAGTGTATTATAGAAACATAGATATTGACGGCAGATAAGAGCCATAGGCCCAGCAAGTCTGCCCGACCTTACCTAACAGTATAAACTTATCTAGTTTGTAGGATAGCCTTATGCTTGTCCCATGCATTTTTAAATGATGTTTGCAAAATGTTCTAGTCATTTTATGAAACTGGCCTCAACTTCTAACCACCCTACGTCATGATACTTAATGTAATCACACATAATGTGAGAGGATTACACTCTAATGTGAAAAGTAGTAAGGCCATCACTACCTATAAGTCCCTTAATGCACACGTATTTATGCAAGAAACGCATTTCACCAAATCCTTAACCCCTAAATATTGGGATAAAGCTTACCCTTTACAATTCCACGCCACTTGCCAAAAAAAGCAATGTGGAGTCTCTATCCTTTTTCACGATAGTCTTAGCTTTCAAGAAGAAGAAGAATCATATGTAGATAAACAAGGTCGCTATATAATATTAAGAGGTCAAATTCATGATACTCCAGTAGTTATAGGGAATATATATGCACCAAATGAATCTCAGGCCCGTTTACGTCCAAGATCAGTAAACTTCTAACAAACTGGAAACAGCACAGATTAATTATTGGTGGAGATTTTAACTTGGCGGTAAGGCCTCAAGTTAGACAGGTCCAAAATTGGACTCCCTTCCCATTCCCGAAACGCCAAGAAAGTACTATATGACTTTCTACTAGATCACAATTTGCTTGACAGTTGGAGGGCCCATAATGGCAAATGTAGGGATTACACCTTCTATTCCACAGCTCACAAGGTCTATTCTAGAATCGATCACATTCTAGTAAATCAAATATTAGCACCATTAATTATTAACTCTGACATTGTTGCCAGTACATGGTTTGAACACAACCTAGGGCTCCATGTACTAAGCAGTCAGCGAGCTACCCACAACAAATCTCGCGTCAAAACTCGCAAACTGATATGTACAAAGTCGTCAACTATGTTCAAACTCGCATCTTTAAAATTGCGAGCGTACTTATCCGCCAAACCTCGCTACCTCTCCATTTTTCACTGTAATTAGACACATTTGACCACCAACTCGCCAAAAACGAATGTACTAAAAAATCTATTTGTCCGCTCGCTACAATTTCCGCTCCCACCTCGTTATTTTTGCCTCGCCACCTTTTAGGTGGCGGGCAAGGTACAAAACAATAGGAAAGTCAATCTAGACGCCAGTCTAGACATATATAAAAGGCAGTAATATCAGCATTGTACAGCATAACTGGCGTCTAATTTGTCTCTCATTTCCATGTACATAAATTGCACCAAATTTGTCGACTGTAATTAAAGAGTAATCTATATTTTAAATTTGTATTATATAGTTGTCAATCTTTATAATTATTTTTATATTAATATTTATATATTATCAGATCCAGATGAAGCCATATCCAAATTGTAAATAAATATTACAAAAATAACGCTCTGTTATCACTCTTCAAAAAATTTAGAACAATAATAAAGTTGTTTAGATAAGTTGAACTTTTATAGGAGCAAAATTCTATTCCCGCGACTACTATGATGTTCGTGACACCTTGCATGTCACGTGTTAATAATTGGCCAGACAATTCAACTGAAAGTTAAAAGTACATCAGCTTAGTCGCGGCGAGCGAGACGTCAAATTTATCAATAATCCGCCACTGCTCGCGGCGGGCTAGACTTGTCTATTTATTGGGGGATTATTAGTACATAGTGACAGCGGACACCATTTCGCCCGCGGCGAGTAACGGCGAGTTTATCCGCGTCTAAAATGACGGATGAATTGACGGCTTAGTACATGGAGCCCCTAGTCTTAACTTAGCTCTCGGGACTAATAGACCCCCTCAGGAACAAAAGTTGGACACTGAACCCTTCCTTATTTAAGGATAAAATATTTCTGCAGACACTGAAAAAGGAAATTGGCGATTTCCTTAAGATCAATCACCAATCAGTGGAGAATCCCTCGTTTGTCTGGGGGACTTAAAGCTTATACTCGGGGACTTCTGATTAGAGAATCCAGCAGCAAGACAAAAAAAGCACAACTTCTTATAGATAAACTTCAAGAAGAAATCAAACAGTTACACATCCAACATTGCTCAACTTCAAACTTTAAATTCCAAGAAGGAAGATCTTGATAAGCTGTTGTCCCATGAAGCTGCCAGAACTTTAAATTTTTTAGATATGCAGTATTTCATATATGCCAATAAGCCTGACAAAATGTTTGCAAATAAATTAAAAGACCTAACGAGACTCGCAACAATCCCCCAACTACAAAAACAAAACCTGATGGATCCACCACCAACCATCCGCAAATAATTGCAGATACATTCACCTGTACAGACCAATATCCTTGATAAATCAAGATGTTAAAATCTTTTCCAAAATATTAGCTACTAGAATTAACAAATTAATGCCTAAACTTATTCATCCGGACCAGGTGGGATTCATAATGAATAGGGAAGCCCCATATAATATCAGAAAAGTAATAGATTTGATAAACTTTGCAGCTGTGAATAAAGTGCCCTCTCTACTCCTGTACCTGGATGCAGAGAAGGTATTTGACCGCATTTATTGGGATTACTTAGATGCAGTTCTAGTTACAATGGGTATAACGGGTACATTTAGGGATGCAGTGTCCTCTATCTATTCCCATCCATCAGCTTATGTCAAAATAGCTGGATATAAATCGAAGCCTATAAATATTGCCAACGGAACTCGACAGGGATGACCTCTTTCCCCATTGCTCTTTGCACTTTGCATTGAACCTCTTGCAGCACATATATGGCAAAACAGAGATATAGCAGGAATATCTGTAAATTCCAAGGAATATAAAATTAGTCTGTTTGCGGATGATGTCATCCTCTCAATCACTAAGCCCTTAATCTCCCTACCCCCAATATAATAATAATTTGCAATTTATATAGCGCTTTTCTCCCTGTTAGACTCAAAGCACTTTTCAAATATACCAACATAAGACATAAAAGTTAGGAGATTCTGAAGGTCAGATAAGCGGACTGAATGCCTGATGGAAGAGGTGGGAAGAGCCTGAGTTTGTCCTTATTCTTGGCACTGAATGAGAGTATCAATAACCCTCAGAGCCTGAATGAGAGTATCAATAACCCTCAGAGAAACCTCTCCTGGCTAGGACTAAGTGTTCAATCTCCATGCAGTCAGCCTCAAAGAATCTAGATTTTGATGAACAAAAGGACCCTGTTCCAGCAGATCCCTGCGACAAGGTAACTTCCACGGAGGAGATGAGGACATCCCAACCAGGTCCGTGGCCACGATGGAGCAATCAGTATCACTGATGCCTGCTCCTGCTTGATGCGGGCCACTACACAAGGATACCATGTCAGCATTCCAATATTTGAGCGACAAAGCTCTTCTAACTAAAATAGCTAAAGACTTAGACGTAACATCAATATTGATGATATAAAAAATAGCATCACAGATAAAATGATTGGCATGTTGAAGCAAGTGAACAATGCTAGACAAATCAGAATCTGTTTCCTGTTGCGCTAAGCTTTACAACCAAAAAGTTGATGCAGCTGCAACATCAGCCATGGATATAGCAGGCCTAAGAATGTATCTATTAGCTCCGCTTGAGGATCCCTGGACCGTGACCAATATCTGGGCAGCTTGGAATTGAGCCAGGGCGCCATGAGATCTATCTCTGGCGTCCCCCATTTGTTGCAAATCTCCGCAAACACCTCGGGATGGAGAGACCATTCCCCTGGATGAAAGGATTGTCTGCTGAGGAAATCCGCTTCTCAGTTGTCCACACCGGAATGTGGATTGCTGACAGCGAGCAGTTGTGGGCCTCCGCCCACTCCAGAATCCGAGATACTTCCCTCATTGCTAGGGAGCTTCTCGTTCCCCCCTGATGGTTGATGTAAGCCACCAAGTTTATGTTGTCTGATTGGAATCTGATAAACTGGGACGAACCCAGAAGAGGCCAAGCCTTCAAAGCATTAAAGATTGGCCGAATTTCCAGAATGTTGATCAGGAGGATGGATTCCTCTCGAGTCCACAGACCCTGGCCTTCCTGGCATCCGAAACAGCTCCCCATCCTGACAGACTTGCGTCCGCAGTCAAAATTTCCCAGGATGGTCTCAAGAAGGATGTTCCTTGGGACAGGTGATCTGGACAGAGCCACCAGGAGAGCGATTCTCTCGACTGGTTGTCCAGAGAAATCTGTTGAGACAGATCCGAATGATCGCCGTTCCACTACAGCTGTAGTGGTCTGAGATGGAATCTAGCAAAAGGAATGATGTCCATGCTCGACACCATGAGACCAATCACCTCCATACACCGAGCCACAGAGGGCCTTAAGGAGGTCTGGAGGGCAAGACAAGCGGAAGTTAGCTTGTAACATCTCTGGTCTGTAAGGAATATCCTTATGGATATGGAGTCTATTATAGTATCCAGGAATTCTACAATGGTACTGGGAATAAGAGAACTATTTTCTAAGTTTATCTTCCAACCATGAGATTGAAGAAGAAACAAAAGAGATTTTGAATGGTCTTCTGCCAGATGACAAGATGGTGCTTGAACCAGAATATCGTCGAAGTATGGAGCTACTGCTATACATCTGGTTTTGCCACTGCAAGCAGAGCCCCTAGAACCTTCTTGAAAACTCTTGGAGCAGTAGCTAGACCAAACGGAAATGTAATAAACTTGAAGTGCTGGTGCAGGTACACAAACCTTAGGAACTTGAAGTGTTCCTTGTGGATTGGAACGTGAAGGTAAGCATCCTTCAGATAGTGGTCATGAACTGTCCTTCCTGAACTAAGGGAAGGATAGACCTCATTGTCTCCATCTTGAACGAGGGGACAGCTAGGAATTTGTTTAAGCACTTTAGGTCCAGAATCAGGCAGAAAGTTCCCTCCTTCTTTGGGACCACAAAAAGGTTTGAATAGTATCCCAAACCTCTTTCTGCAAGAGGTACCGGGACAATGACTCCTAGGGAGGAGAGATCCCTCACACACCCCAGAAAGGCTTCTCTCTTTTCTGGCCTGGAAGACAGGTTTGATAGGAGGAATCTGCCCCTGGGAGGATGAGACTTGAAACCTATCTTGTATCCCTGAGCTACGACCTCCAGGACCCACGGGTCTTGCACGTCCCAAAACCAAGCGTCCGAAAAAAGCATCAGTCTGCCCCCTACGTGATCCAGAATCGGATCGGGGGCCGCCCCTTCATGCCGACTTCGTCTCAACAGGCTTCTTGCTCTGCTTGGATTTATTCCAGGACTGAGCCGGTTTCCAGGTACCCTTGGATTGCTTGGGCTTTGCAGAGGTCTGCTGACGTTGGAATTTACCAGAACGAAAGGAACGAAAATTAGGACCTTGTCCCTTAGGCTTGTTGTTCTTATCCTGCGGTAAAAAGGCACCCTTGCCTCCAGTAACTGTGGAGATAATGGAGACCAGGCCTGGACCAAATAAAATCTTTCCCGTAAAGGGGAGGGAAATAAGTCTGGACTTAAGTCATGTCCACAGACCAGGACTTCAGCCAAAGTGCCCCATGGGCTTGAACAGAAAAACCTGAAGCCTTAGCATACCGGCGAATAATGTGCATATTAGCATCACAAATAAAAGAATTAGCCACCCTTAATTCTTTCCTGGATCACGTCGAAGGGACCCTCCACCTCAATCAACTCAGATAAGGAGTCGCAGCAGTAGGTAGCCGCTCCAGCAACCGGTTGAAACAAATATCCCGTATGTTGAAACATCTTTCTTTAAACAACGAACTATCCTCAAACAGGATAATAGTGCGTTTAGCAAGCGTGGAGATAGCGCCATCCACCTTGGGGATGGAACCCCACAACTCCAATTGAGAGTCCAGGACCAATTTCTTAAAGGAAAAAGAAGGGGAAAATGAACAACCAATCCTTTCCCATTCATTCTTAATAATGTTCGCCATCTTTCCTGGAACCGTGAAAGTTTGTGGTACAACCCTGTCTTCATAGACCTTATCTAATTTCGAAAGTTTTAGAGGCAGCAGATTCTGACCCAGAAAGAGCGCCCTCTGAAGTATCATATGTAGTATAATCTTGTATCAGATAAATCCAATAAACTAGTTGATGACCCCTGGGAAGGATAGCAATATTTGACCTTTCAGTTGCACTTAGCAGGGCGAGGTAAAGCACTAAAGGCCACAGACACCGCCGTTTGTAACTGCTCAGTAAAGTCTGGTGGTAAAAAGCCCCCTCCAGATAGAGGATTAGCAGTGCTACGGGAAGCTGCATGTGTATTAGGAGATGGACTGTAGGGTGTGCACCTCATGGGACAGAGACTCATCAGAGGTAAACGGCTCAGTGGTATCAAACGTATTGTCAGGGTACAGGTGAATGACATACATATATATATATATATATATATAATAAGACAAAAGAAATTGTTTATGTATGAAGCCATATTTGTATCAGATATTAAAATAGGGTTGCAATTCTGATGTCAAGAATTGACTCAAAACCCACATGATTTGAATACACATATCAAGACTCAAATGCAGACAGGATGTTCCAAAAACTTCAAAAGAAAGCATTTGCTCCCTAGCTGGAAATACAAACTTCAAAAAAAAAATTTTTCCACTTCACCACTTGATGAGATTAGATCTTTTTCAAACAAAGATACACATGGTGCCTAAATTAGGATATTGCTACCTGTGGTGAAAGGGACACTGAGTCTGTAATCAGCAGTGAAAAGCTGGTCCAAATCCCAAGGAAATGGTAATTAGCACAGGCTTGTTAATAACCCCTGCCTGTGTATTGAAGCAATGAAAGTTTGACCAGCAAAAACACATGTTGTATTCTAACTTTGAAATTCACTGAAAATATAACTGGTATAATTTTGTTTCTTGTAGAACAATCTTTTATCTGCTGTATTTTGTATGAATGTGTGTATATATATATATATATATATATATATATATATATACACACACATATACTCAGACAACATATTAAATATGCCTCAGATTGTATTACATATACCTATGGACATGGGAAATACAATTCAGAATTGTAATAGATTAAATAACAATTATAATAATCCCATGTTTGAAATATATATAACATTGGTTTGTTTTTCTATTTTCCAGATGGAGCTAAAAGATGATAAATACAGAATTGCCTGCATGGGATGACCTAAGTCATATAATATAATTATGCACTAAATGTTTATGAAATTTTAAATACATCTCTTGAAATATAGTGAGATGGATGTATGGAAGTCACTTTGATGTGATTTGACTATAAAATATTGGATGTTTGATATCAAATTGTAAATTTTATGTTATGCTAAATGAAATATAAATGCTAACAAGAGAAATTTATTAATGCAATAAATTATAGTATGTTTAATATAATCATTATATAGGGAGATATTTGGATTAGCAGTATAAAATGAATGTTAAGACTGAATCTGTTTGTCATGCTGCCCCCGATGGCCAAAATCCAGTATTACAGCCAAAAGATTTGACTGTTAAAAGATGCGTCTCCATCGTAACCATGCCTCGTCTAGGACCAATCAGAGCGATGCTTCCCAGGTGACCAATGGGATCAGTTTCCATAGGGCCGCCCATCAATGATTGAAAACATATATAAGCTAAATGCAAGAAAGGAAAAGGACACATGCTGCTGACCTTTACTGATAACTGCTGGGCGTTTTGAAATAGTTACGCAAAGCTGGCTACCCTTTCTCATTGATTGCAAAATTTACTTATTTGTCTTCTGAGATGAAACAAGAAGTTTTTGGAAACTGACTTATCGATTTGGTCATTATTTTGGCAAAGTATAAAAAGGTTGCTAATTACAGGTAATATTTTAAAACAAAATATATGCATAGTCACTGCAGTTAAATTACAACTGATAGACTTAAAGAGCATTATTTATATTTTAGAATTATATCCATAGTCCTAAAGAGTTTTAGGTAGAGCTGTAGGTAGCAGACTTAAAGGAATAAATCGTATTTTAAAACTTGTATTTCATAGCCTGCGTATTTTAAACAAGTCTTTAGTGTTAAGTAGTTTATCTTTGCAAATATAGATTTCTAACTCAAAATTGGTTTTAAGTGTAAGTAACTAAGAATTTAATTCAGCTTAGATAAATTGGCATAGAGTTTGGTTATTGGCACAAATAATATATACAATTTCCGATGTTTGAAACTGGAATTATATAGGATAAATTGTGGCTAAATAGCTGATTGTATTGCTGAATGTTTAGTGGCTTATATTTTAGTCTCATTGTGATATTTTAAATGCAACTCTGATTTGGGAGGCTATTGTGAATAAGGCAACTTTTATGAACTATGCATAGCATATTTTAAGTTTCTAAACATGTATAGTATTGATTCATATTCTTGTTCCTACAAATATATTTTAATGTGTCTATAAATATTAACTAATAAAAAGAATTCAGGAATTTATATTAATTTTATGGTTTCTAGTATATGCATATTGATTGAGGGTTTATTTTAAAGAATAATTATTAAATATATTGTGTTATAACCCGGCCATATACTTACAATATTAACCTTCTTTGACATGATTACTTTATCAAGGCATGTGGAAAATTGTTGAGCGGGCGAGTATACAGCTGCCTTCTCACAATATAGACAGGTATCAGATTTAGGTAAAGAGGGAGTACCCTCTAACGCATTAGAATCCTCCATAGCTTGCGCTTACAAAGCAGACTATTGATTAATAGGAAAAAACGGCACCTTTATACCTCAATGGCTGGGGCACTCACCACCTACTAAGACCCAGGCCAAAAAGAGAAACCGCTTCTTCTCCGGTAAACCACATGGTCAAGAAAGAGAAAATAATTGTGACCACACCGGTCAGGTGGTGCCCAATGCAGGACCGCCCCTGCTATAAAAAAGCACGCCATGCCCTTTCAGGCTGCGCAGCTCCCAAAACGAAAGTAAAATCCTGTACGTTCCAACATCTGCCTGATCCTACCATCTCACATATGTTGCAGCATAATCAAATAAACGTATGTGATTAATCCCCACTGTTCAATAATCCCCCTCCGGAGACCCTTGATTCCAAACAGATAAAAGTCTTCTGGCGTAATCATGTTTAAAAACAAATTAAACGATCTTAACCGGAATCTATGCTGTGGAACAGAAACACAGCCTCTCAAGTTTGACAGTCTTGTAGCATCACTCCTGACATGGACTTGAGTGATGGAAGCAGGCAGTAAAACTCGTCAACACTGATTTGCTTAGGAGCTGTTAATATGAGTTTGGATGGGTTCACAGAAAGACTCTCCCTGCATCTCCAGACTCTAACACTCGTCAATGCTCTCACTGAGAGGCTGACAAGACTACTTAAAAACTCCAGTCCCATTTCGAAGGGTAGATACCCTTCATAAGGAACTACTCCGAATCTTCTGACACTTCTCTGCCAACCTCCTGTGACGAAAGGCAAAGAATGACTGGGATATGAGGGAAGTAGGGGTGTAGCTATGTCACCACAAGGGGTAGTATTTAAGCCCTGGCTGGTGTGTCTTTGCCTCCTCCTGGTCACCAGGTTCAGTATTTCCCAACAGTAAGGAATGATACAGTGGACTCTCCTCATATTAAGAAGGAAATTAAGAGTTTTTGAATTCTGAGAACTGATAGAACACATAGCAGGATTCACAAGCCAAACCCTGCCATATATCTTCTGTAGAGATCAATGGGTAAGAACTGCAAAATGGAGAGTTTGCCAACATAATGAAGATTTGGGGTAGACTTTTCTATTCCAGTAGAATGTCCAGATTGGCTCCTCCCAATATGTCAAGTAGTGTGTGGAGTTTGGCTACTGAAAAACATTTTTAGCAAATAAAGGGACAATGCATTTAACCACACAGTATGTCAGTTTATTGCAAGAGTGCAGAAAAAAAATCTTGTAATTACTGTGTGTTTACTCAAACTCAAAATGTACACCCTTACAATGACTAATTATTCACAGTGAGGGAAACATCCATTTGAAATTTAGTTCATCTGCTTTTCCTGTAATTTAAAGGGACATCAGTGAAAACATGGCAGAACCCATGACTAGAAGGAGGCAGGGAATAACCGCAATATTATGCTTATAAAATGTATTTGGTGTTTAACGTTCCTTTAAATCTGCAAATTACAGTTGCTCTACTGCTCCAAGAGGTGTAATTCAGAGCCCTGACTCTCCTACAGATATTTTATATATATATATATATACATACATATATATATATATATATATATATATATATATAGTTTTGCTCTTTTTTTTTTTTTTTATTTCGTGCAGATTTTTTTGCAATCCAGTGATCCATTTCTGATGCCTATATAACATAACTTGGCAGGAATATAAACACTAAACACATTCTAGATAGCATGGCTATACAAAACAAAGATTTTCTTGAGAATATGCAGAGTTTTTTTTTACAATTATATTACATATTTCAACATTGATAAGTAGAACCCGAAAATTTGCACTTTTTCAAGCAGCTGCTTCGGAGCCCCTGTGGTGCAAGTTAGCGCATGCACACCTGCTAACCACATGTTAAGAAGCAGGGAAGGGACATTATAGTGCAAAAATGACATGCTCTAATTAGTTCAAACATGCCATTTTAGCACCAGTGACTCTGAAATGCTGTTTAAACACAAAAAGTACCTCTTAAATGCCACAGAGAACTGCTGGTCATAGCCAATACAGCCTATTGATCCAACCAGCGCAGTGTTCACACAGCTAGTTTTAACCCCCTTTGCAGAGTTTCAAGACATAGTTGCACGGTTGCAAGAGTTAAAATTACATACTCTAATTAATTAAAGCATTTAATTTTTGCACTTAAATGTCCTTTAAACCTCATCGCCACCTCAGACATTGGTTGTGCAAGAGCAGGGGATGACCGTGCACAAGTAGCTGCTTGAGCAATAACAAATGCAGGTAGTTGAGGCAACTCATCTACTGCCACCTGGCAACAAGTAGACAGGTTCCCTAGCTGGGAAACTTGTCAACCAGCCTATTGATGAGTCTGTGAGCGTTAGTGTCCATACATTAATAGATGCTTCCATGTTGTAACCTAGGTTTCCTTCTCTGTTAAGGCCAATGAGGTAGAACAATAAACAAGTTACTAGAGTGTCTAACCAATTAATGAATGTGGAATACAGCAGTCTTCCTCTTAACGGGAATTAGAAAGCCACACATTTCAGAATTAAGTTACAAGCAAAGGGAAAAAAAAACATTTCAAATATATTACAAAGTTTTTAAATGTCACTTTAAGTGATAAAACATAACAGGATCACAAATTCTTTACATTTTTGTTTTATTGAGAAAACAAAACGAAAAAAAAATCCCACAAAATAAAGACAAATAGGACAAACTTATCTATGATAAGTCCATGTCACATCTAGCTCTGTAGAGTGAGGGCAGCATTATTTAGCTATAACTAAAGAGATTGTTTTATAGATACGTTTGGAATGATATTTGTAAAGACATGCTGTCACTGAAGAAGATGGCACTTTAAATGTGTTTGAGAAGATAGTCCAGTATGTTCAACTAGCTGTGAGGTGTGTGTGGCTTATTACTTGTGTGTGTGAAGTGCAAGGTAGGTGCTGTCAGGTAATGGTTTAATATATTACAAGTGGGAAATGCTGTGTCCTCTGCGTAGACAAAGGACTGGACTGCTGAAAACGTGTTGTGAAATCAGGTGTCTCGCTCGGAGGGCTTTTCATCATCTGGAGGGCAGTCAACAAAGTCTGCCAACATAGTGTCTGCATCTGCTTCAACAACTCCATCCTGTGGAAAGAAGAAAGGTTATTTTAGAGAAAAAGGACCAACAAACATACAATTCCTAATCTTATAGAAAGCTTATTATTACCAGTTCTAAACTCACAGTTTTGATATAGAAATCAAGAACAGAGAGTAAATGTTGAGGCCTACAAAGAAAACATACACCCTTGTTTTCACATGAGAAACCTACGTTTTACATTACCACAAGGCCTTACTTTCTGGCCCCAAACCTTTATTATGCTTGAGGAAATTAATAGTGGGCAGGATAGCAAGTTAACATGAGGTTACTGAATAACATAAAGAAAGATTAGATGCAGCAAAGTAGTTAAAGTTCATGCTAGGGTTCAAATAATCCTCTGTAAAAAGCTTACACTGTCAAAAAAGCAGATTTCATGTTTCTTTATTTGGTATCACGCTAACATGACAGCAAATGGCTGCTGGGTGTCATGTGATCTAAGAATTGAACTCCCCATTCTTTGGTGTTGAGAACTGATTTTGTTAATATGTAGTTTAAAGGGACATTTTACTGTAAAGGTTTGTTTCCCCTTATTGACTTGTTATACTTACTACATATTGTTAAATGTATGTGAAATTGCTCCCTTGTGTCTATTTTTGCATAAAAACCAACATCTACTGTTATCAAGGATATATTCTTTTTAAATGAGATGACCCTGCAGAAGGAGCAGAGGTGGTCACGTTATCTATTTTTGTACACAGAGTCTAACAGGTACTGAAAGGCTAACTATGACTGGGGATTCAGTGAGCAAAAATAACTATTTCAGATACAAAAATCTCCCTATTTGCCACCCCCACTGGAATGTTAGATTAATTGGTTATCTCATGTTTACATAGCTTTTCTACAAAGCATTCATAATTTTTTTCAGTATAAGTTGCGGTTTCATAAGGAAATAGCTATTTCGAATCCAAAACAAATGTAAAGGAGTTTGCAAACAATCTAATACATTTCAGCAGGTAAAATGGGTCATTCAGAACATATTAAAGGGGAAAATTACAATACAATTTCCCTTTAAGAAGTGAAGTAAAAAATATTTAGCTATCTATCTGAAGTATTTGAGTTCCATGCTGGTCTGATTACCCCATTTTAACCCATTAACGACCAGTGCCATACCCTGTACGATGCGGGTCGTTAAACCCTTAAGGACCAGCATTGTACCCTGTACAACACTGCTGTCCTGGGCCTCTCTCTGCCACGATCTCTCTAATAACAGCAAGATTGTGCTATTTCTGCATGCCCCACAAGTGGGGCAGTGCAGAAATAGATGGGAGGAGTTACTGATGCAGCGAGGTCCACTGTGGCCCTCTCTGCATCGGACAGCGGTGGTGCCGATCATTGGTGGTGTGTGATGGTTAGGAGGGAGGCGGGTGGGCTGGGCCATCGCTGCAGAGGGGTGGGACCGCTACGGTACAGAAAAAAAGGAAATTTATGCTTTCCTGATAAATTGATTTCTTCTACGATACGACAAGTCCACGGATTCATCCTTACTTGTGGGATATTATCCTCCTGCTAACAGGAAGTGGCAAAGAGCACCACAGCAGAGCTGTATATATAGCTCCTCCCTTCTCTCTACCCCCAGTCATTCGACCGAAGGTATAGGAAGAGAAAAGAAAAGCTAAAAGGTGCAGAGGTGACTGAAGTTTTGAAATAAATATAATCTGTCTTAAAATGACAGGGAGGGCCGTGGACTCGTCGTATCGTAGAAGAAATCAATTTATCAGGTAAGCATAAATTTCCTTTTCTTCTACAAGATACGACGAGTCCACGGATTCATCCTTACTTGTGGGATACAATACCAAAGCACTGGCAAAAAATACAATATAAAAACATAATTTATGTAAGAACTTACCTGATAAATTCATTTCTTTCATATTAGCAAGAGTCCATGAGCTAGTGACGTATGGGATATACATTCCTACCAGGAGGGGCAAAGTTTCCCAAACCTCAAAATGCCTATAAATACACCCCTCACCACACCCACAATTCAGTTTAACGAATAGCCAAGAAGTGGGGTGATAAAAAAGTGCGAAAGCATATAAAATAAGGAATTGGAATAATTGTGCTTTATACAAAATCATAACCACCACAAAAAAAGGTCGGGCCTCATGGACTCTTGCTAATATGAAAGAAATGAATTTATCAGGTAAGTTCTTACATAAATTATGTTTTCTTTCATGTAATTAGCAAGAGTCCATGAGCTAGTGACGTATGGGATAATGACTACCCAAGAAGTGGATCTTTCCACACAAGAGTCACTAGAGAGGGAGGGATAAAATAAAGACAGCCAATTCCTGCTGAAAATAATCCACACCCAAAATAAAGTTTAACGAAAAACATAAGCAGAAGATTCAAACTGAAACCGCTGCCTGAAGTACTTTTCTACCAAAAACTGCTTCAGAAGAAGAAAATACATCAAAATGGTAGAATTTAGTAAAAGTATGCAAAGAGGACCAAGTCGCTGCTTTGCAGATCTGGTCAACCGAAGCTTCATTCCTAAACGCCCAGGAAGTAGAAACTGACCTAGTAGAATGAGCTGTAATTCTCTGAGGCGGAGTTTTACCCGACTCAACATAGGCAAGATGAATTAAAGATTTCAACCAAGATGCCAAAGAAATGGCAGAAGCTTTCTGGCCTTTTCTAGAACCGGAAAAGATAACAAATAGACTAGAAGTCTTACGAAAAGATTTCGTAGCTTCAACATAATATTTCAAAGCTCTAACAACATCCAAAGAATGCAACGATTTCTCCTTAGAATTCTTAGGATTAGGACATAATGAAGGAACCACAATTTCTCTACTAATGTTGTTGGAATTCACAACTTTAGGTAAAAATTCAAAAGAAGTTCGCAACACCGCCTTATCCTGATGAAAAATCAGAAAAGGAGACTCACAAGAAAGAGCAGATAATTCAGAAACTCTTCTGGCAGAAGAGATGGCCAAAAGGAACAAAACTTTCCAAGAAAGTAATTTAATGTCCAATGAATGCATAGGTTCAAACGGAGGAGCTTGAAGAGCTCCCAGAACCAAATTCAAACTCCAAGGAGGAGAAATTGACTTAATGACAGGTTTTATACGAACCAAAGCTTGTACAAAACAATGAATATCAGGAAGAATAGCAATCTTTCTGTGAAAAAGAACAGAAAGAGCAGAGATTTGTCCTTTCAAAGAACTTGCGGACAAACCTTTATCTAAACCATCCTGAAGGAACTGTAAAATTCTCGGTATTCTAAAAGAATGCCAGGAAAAATGATGAGAAAGACACCAAGAAATATAAGTCTTCCAGACTCTATAATATATCTCTCGAGATACAGATTTACGAGCCTGTAACATAGTATTAATCACAGAGTCAGAGAAACCTCTTTGACCAAGAATCAAGCGTTCAATCTCCATACCTTTAAATTTAAGGATTTCAGATCCTGATGGAAAAAAGGACCTTGTGACAGAAGGTCTGGTCTTAACGGAAGAGTCCACGGTTGGCAAGAGGCCATCCGGACAAGATCCGCATACCAAAACCTGTGAGGCCATGCTGGAGCTACCAGCAGAACAAACGAGCATTCCTTCAGAATCTTGGAGATTACTCTTGGAAGAAGAACTAGAGGCGGAAAGATATAGGCAGGATGATACTTCCAAGGAAGTGATAATGCATCCACTTTCTCCGCCTGAGGATCCCGGGATCTGGACAGATACCTGGGAAGTTTCTTGTTTAGATGGGACGCCATCAGATCTATTTCTGGAAGTTCCCACATTTGAACAATCTGAAGAAATACCTCTGGGTGAAGAGACCATTCGCCCGGATGCAACGTTTGGCGACTGAGATAATACGCTTCCTAATTGTCTACACCTGGGATATGAACCGCAGAGATTAGACAGGAGCTGGATTCCGCCCAAACCAAAATTCGAGATACTTCTTTCATAGCCAGAGGACTGTGAGTCCCTCCTTGATGATTGATGTACGCCACAGTTGTGACATTGTCTGTCTGAAAACAAATGAACGATTCTCTCTTCAGAAGAGGCCAAAACTGAAGAGCTCTGAAAATTGCACGGAGTTCCAAAATATTGATCGGTAATCTCACCTCCTGAGATTCCCAAACTCCTTGTGCCGTCAGAGATCCCCACACAGCTCCCCAACCTGTGAGACTTGCATCTGTTGAAATTACAGTCCAGGTCGGAAGCACAAAAGAAGCCCCCTGAATTAAATGATGGTGATCTGTCCACCATGTTAGAGAGTGTCGAACAATCGGTTTTAAAGATATTAATTGAGATATCTTCGTGTAATCCTTGCACCATTGCTTCAGCATACAGAGCTGAAGAGGTCGCATGTGAAAACGAGCAAAGGGGATCGCGTCCGATGCAGCAGTCATAAGACCTAGAATTTCCATGCATAAGGCTACCGAAGGGAATGATTGTGACTGAAGGTTTCGACAAGCTGTAATCAACTTTAGACGTCTCTTGTCTGTTAAAGACAGAGTCATGGACACTGAATCCATCTGGAAACCCAGAAAGGTTACCCTTGTCTGAGGAATCAAAGAACTTTTTGGTAAATTGATCCTCCAACCATGATCTTGAAGAAACAACACAAGTCGAATCGTATGAGATTCTGCTAAATGTAAAGACTGAGCAAGTACCAAGATATCGTCCAAATAAGGAAATACCACAATACCCTGTTCTCTGATTACAGACAGCAGGGCACCGAGAACCTTTGTAAAAATTCTTGGAGCTGTAGCTAGGCCAAACGGCAGAGCCACAAACTGGTAATGCTTGTCCAGAAACGAGAATCTCAGGAACTGATAATGATCTGGATGAATCGGAATATGCAGATATGCATCCTGTAAATCTATTGTGGACATATAATTCCCTTGCTGAACAAAAGGTAAGATAGTCCTTACAGTTACCATCTTGAACGTTGGTATCCTTACATAACGATTCAATATTTTTAGATCCAGAACTGGTCTGAAAGAATTCTCCTTCTTTGGTACAATGAAGAGATTTGAATAAAACCCCATCCCCTGTTCCGGAACTGGAACTGGCATAATTACTCCAGTCAACTCTAGATCTGAAACACATTTCAGAAATGCTTGAGCTTTTACTGGATTTACTGGGACACGGGAAAGAAAAAATCTCTTTGCAGGAGGTCTCAACTTGAAACCAATTCTGTACCCTTCTGAAACAATGCTCTGAATCCAAAGATTGTGAACAGAATTGATCCAAATTTCCTTGAAAAAAACGTAACCTGCCCCCTACCAGCTGAGCTGGAATGAGGGCCGCACCTTCATGTGGACTTAGAAGCAGGCTTTGCCTTTCTAGCTGGCTTGGATTTATTCCAAACTGGAGATGGTCTCCAAACTGAAACTGCTCCTGAGGATGAAGGATCAGGCTTTTGTTCTTTGTTGAAACGAAAGGAACGAAAACGATTATTAGCCCTGTTTTTACCTTTAGATTTTTTATCCTGTGGTAAAAAAGTTCCTTTCCCACCAGTAACAGTTGAAATAATGGAATCCAACTGAGAACCAAATAATTTGTTACCCTGGAAAGAAATGGAAAGTAAAGTTGATTTAGAAGCCATATCAGCATTCCAAGTTTTAAGCCATAAAGCTCTTCTAGCTAAAATAGCTAGAGACATAAACCTGACATCAACTCTGATAATATCAAAAATGGCATCACAGATAAAATTATTAGCATGTTGAAGAAGAATAATAATATCATGAGAATCACGATGTGTTACTTGTTGCGCTAAAGTTTCCAACCAAAAAGTTGAAGCTGCAGCAACATCAGCCAAAGATATAGCAGGTCTAAGAAGATTACCTGAACACAGATAAGCTTTTCTTAGAAAGGACTCAATTTTCCTATCTAGAGGATCCTTAAACGAAGTACCATCTGACGTAGGAATAGTAGTACGTTTAGCAAGGGTAGAAATAGCCCCATCAACTTTAGGGATCTTGTCCCAAAATTCTAATCTGTCAGACGGCACAGGATATAATTGCTTAAAACGTTTAGAAGGAGTAAATGAATTACCCAAATTATCCCATTCTTTGGAAATTACTGCAGAAATAGCATCAGGGACAGGAAAAACTTCTGGAATAACTACAGGAGATTTAAAAACCTTATTTAAACGTTTAGATTTAGTATCAAGAGGACCAGAATCCTCTATTTCTAAAGCAATTAGGACTTCTTTAAGTAAAGAACGAATAAATTCCATTTTAAATAAATATGAAGATTTATCAGCATCAACCTCTGAGACAGAATCCTCTGAACCAGAGGAATCATCAGAATCAGAATGATGATGTTCAGTTAAAAATTCATCTGTAGGGAGAGAAGTTTTAAAAGATTTTTTACGTTTACTAGAAGGAGAAATAACAGACATAGCCTTCTTTATGGATTCAGAAACAAAATCTCTTATATTATCAGGAACATTCTGCACCTTAGATGTTGAAGGAACTGCAACAGGCAATGGTACTTTACTAAAGGAAATATTATCTGCTTTAACAAGTTTGTCATGACAATCAATACAAACAACAGCTGGAGAAATAGCTACCAAAAGTTTACAGCAGATACACTTAGCTTTGGTAGATTCAGCACTTGACAGCGATTTTCCTGTAGTATCTTCTGACTCAGATGCAACGTGAGACATCTTGCAATATGTAAGAGAAAAAACAACATATATATAAAGCAAAATTGATCAAATTCCTTAAATGACAGTTTCAGGAATGGGAAAAAATGCCAAAGAACAAGCTTCTAGCAACCAGAAGCAATAAAAAATGAGACTTAAATAATGTGGAGACAAAAGTGACGCCCATATTTTTTCGCGCCAAATAAGACGCCCACATTATTTGGCGCCTAAATGCTCTTTGATGCCAAAAATGACGCCAAATAGAATTTTTGCGCCAAAAAAGTCCGCGCCAAGAATGACGCAATAAAATGAAGCATTTTCAGCCCCCGCGAGCCTAACAGCCCACAGGGAAAAAGTCAAATTTTAAGGTAAGAAAAATGTTAAAATGCATTATCCCAAATATGAAACTGACTGTCTGAAAATAAGGAAAGTTGAACATTCTGAGTCAAGGCAAATAAATGTTTGAATACATATATTTAGAACTTTATAAACAAAGTGCCCAACCATAGCTAGGAGTGTCACAGAAAATAAGACTTACTTACCCCAGGACACTCATCTACATATAGTAGATAGCCAAACCAGTACTGAAACGAGAATCAGCAGAGGTAATGGTATATATAAGAGTATATCGTCGATCTGAAAAGGGAGGTAAGAGATGAATCTCTACGACCGATAACAGAGAACCTATGAAATAGACCCCTTAGAAGGAGATCACTGCATTCAAATAGGCAATACTCTCCTCACATCCCTCTGACATTCACTGCACGCTGAGAGGAAAACCGGGCTCCAACTTGCTGCGGAGCGCATATCAACGTAGAATCTAGCACAAACTTACTTCACCACCTCCATCGGAGGCAAAGTTTGTAAAACTGAATTGTGGGTGTGGTGAGGGGTGTATTTATAGGCATTTTGAGGTTTGGGAAACTTTGCCCCTCCTGGTAGGAATGTATATCCCATACGTCACTAGCTCATGGACTCTTGCTAATTACATGAAAGAAAGGTTATTATACATGCTTGACCACTTTCATAATATATATGATTAAATGTCCATGTGGGGGGGTCTATATAGGGGAGTCTACCAGATCCGCTAAGGAAAGAATAATTGAACATAAGAGCAATATTAGAACTGGTAATGTAAAAGCCCCTCTAGCTGCCCATTTTATAAAAGCAAACCATTCAATAAGTCAATTGAAATTTCAAATAATTGACAAAGTTGACATTCCACGTAGAGGAGGGGATAGAGAAATTCTATTAAAACAAAAAGAAGCATATTGGATATATGAATTAGGGAGTCTAGAACCCAAAGGGTTAAATAGAGACTGGGACTTCACAGTATTTCTATGATTATTATTGTTGAGATGTAAATTACAATTTATTGTTGTGAAGGTTTAGTAAGAAATTAGTAATCTAACTAATTATGGTTACACTGCTATGTATACATAATAGGAAATGTATAAATGTAAGTTTAAGTAATGAGTAAGTTAAAGTGTTAGATAAGAAAGTGTTAAACACACTTGAGCGCCACCTAGTGGTATACATGTATATAAGTCACTTGTTAGTTTGTATCAGGTATGGCATGAATAAGGGAGACTAATCCCGAAACGTTGCCTTTTTTTACCTCCTTAATAAATGAATATTATATCTGCTGTCACCTGCCTGCTTTTCCTTTATACAATACCAAAGCAACAGGACATTGATGAACGGGAGGGACAAGACAGATACCTAAACGGAAGGCACCACTGCTTGAAGAACTTTTCTCCCAAAAATAGCCTCAGAAGAAGCAAAAGTATCAAATTTGGAAAATTTGGAAAAAGTATGAAGGGAGGATCAAGTCGCAGCCTTACAAATCTGTTCAACAGAAGCATCGTTTTTAAAAGCCCATGTGGAAGCCACAGCTCTAGTAGAATGAGCCGTAACCTTTTCAGGGGGCTGCTGTCCAGCAGTCTCGTATGCCAGGCGGATGATGCTTGTCAGCCAAAAAGAAAGAGAGGTAGCCGTAGCTTTTTGACCCCTACGTCTTCCAGAATAAACAACGAATAGAGAAGATGTTTGATGGAAATCCTTGGTCACTTGTAAGTAAAACTTCAAAGCCCGAACCACGTCCAAGTTATGTAACAGACGTTCCTTCTTAGAAGAAGGATTAGGACACAAGGAAGGAACAACAATTTCCTGATTAATATTCTTATTAGAAACAACCTTAGGAAGAAATCCAGGTTTAGTACGCAAAACCACCTTATCAGAATGGAATGGAATATAAGATAAGGCGAATCACATTGCAACGCAGAAAGCTCAGAAACTCTTCGAGCCGAAGAGATAGCAACTAAAAACAAAACTTTCCAAGATAATAGTTTAATATCTATGGAATGCATGGGTTCAAACGGAACCCCTTGAAGAACATTGAGAACTAAATTCAAACTCCATGGCGGAGCAATAGGTTTAAACAAAGGCTTGATTCTGATTAAAGCCTGACAAAAAGACTGAATGTCTGGGACATCCGCCAGACGCTTATGTAGTAAAATTGACAAAGCAGACATTTGTCCCTTTAAGGAACTAGCTGATAATCCCTTCTCCAATCCTTCTTGGAGAAAGGACAAAATCCTAGGAATCTTAACCCTACTCCATGAGTAGCCCTTGGATTCACACCAACAAAGATATTTACGCCATATCTTATGGTAAATCTTTCTCGTGACAGGCTTGCGAGCCTGAATCAAAGTATCAATGACCGATTCAGAGAATCCCTGCTTAGATAAAACTAAGCGTTCAATCTCCAAGCAGTCAGCTGCAGAGAATTTAGGTTTGGATGTTGGAACGGACCTTGAATGAGAAGGTCCTGTCTCAATGGCAGTTTCCACGGTGGCAGAGATGACATGTCCACTAGATCTGCATACCAAGTCCTGCGTGGCCATGCAGGCGCTATCAGGATAATTGAAGCTCTCTCCTGTCTGATTCTTGCAATCAGACGAGGTAGGAGAGGAAATGGTGGAAACACATAAGCCAGGTTGAATGACCAAGGTACTGCTAGAGCATCTATCAGTACAGCTTGGGGATCCCTTGACCTGGACCCGTAACGAGGAAGTTTGGCATTCTGACGAGATGCCATCAGATCCAATTCCAGTGTGCCCTATTGACGGATCAATGATGCGAACACCTCCGGATGGAGTTCCCACTCCCCCGGATGAAAAGTCTGACGACTTAGAAAATCCGCTTCCCAGTTCTCTACTCCTGGGATATAGATTGCTGATAGATGGCAAGAGTGAGCCTCCGCCCATCGGATTATCTTTGAAACCTCTATCATCGCTAGAGAACTCCTTGTTCCCCCTTGATGATTGATATATGCTACAGTCGTGATATTGTCCGACTGGAATCTTATGAATTTGGCCAACGCCAACTGAGGCCACGCCTGAAGCGCGTTGAATATTGCTCTCAGTTCCAGAATATTGATTGGTAGTAGACACTCCTCCTGAGTCCAAACACCCTAAGCCTTCAGGGAATTCCAGACTGCACCCCAGCCCAAGAGGCTGGCGCCCGTCGTCACTATTACCCATGCTGGCCTGCGGAAGCACATTCCCTGGGACAGATGATCCTGTGACAACCACCAAAGAAGAGAGTCTCTGGTTTCTTGATCCAGATTTATCTGAGGAGATAAGTTTGCATAATCCCCATTCCACTGTCTGATCATGCACAGCTGGTCTGAGATGAAAGCGAGCAAACGGAACGATGTCCATTGGTGCTACCATTAATCCAATGACCTCCATACACTGAGCCACTGATGGCCGAGGAATGGACTGAAGTGCTCGGCAAGTATTTAGAATCTTTGACTTTCTGACCTCTGTCAGAAATATTTTCATGTCTACCGAGTCTATCAGAGTTCCCAATAATGGAACTCTTGTTAGTGGAACTAGTGAACTCTTTTCTATATTCACTTTCCAACCGTGAGTTCTTAGAAATGCCAACACGATGTCCGTGTGAGATTTGGTCAGATGATAAGTTGACGCCTGGATCAAAATATCGTCCAGATAGGGCGCCACTGCTATGCCCCGCGTCCTGAGAACTGCCAGAAGGTACCCTAGCACCTTTGTTAAGATTCTGGGAGCTGTGGCCAACCCAAAAGGAAGGGCCACAAACTGATAGTGTTCGTCCAGAAAGGCAAACCTTAGAAACTGATGATGATCCTTGTGGTCATATATTGACCCTCCTGGATCATTGGCAAAATTGTTCGTATAGTCTCCATTTGTTCGTATAGTCTGAAAGTTCCCTCTTTTTTGGGAACCACAAACAGATTTGACTAAAACCCTTGTCCCTGTTCTAGTTTTGGAACTGGGCAAATTACTCCCATGGTATAGGTGTCTTTTACACAGCGTAAGAACGCCTCTCTTTTTGTCTGGTCTACAGACAAACATGAAAGATGAAATCTCCCTCTTGGGAGAAATTCCTTGAATTTACCTTCCTGCTTTGTGGCGGAAAAGGAAGCAGAGGGTCCTCCTTTAAAGTTTCGAAAGGAACGAAAAATTATTTTGTTTACCCCTCATATTCACAGCCTTATCCTGAGGCAGGGAGTGACCTTTACCTCCAGTAATTTCAGAAATGATTTCCTTCAATTCAAGCCCGAATAGGGTCTTACCTTTAAAAGGAATAGCTAAAAGCTTAGATTTTGATGACACATCAGCAGACCAAGATTTGAGCCATAACGCTCTACGCGCTAAAATGGCAAAACCTGCATTTTTTTGCCGCTAATTTAGCCATTTGAAAAGCGGCATCGGTAATAAAAGAATTAGCTAGTTTTAGAGCCTTAATTCTATCCAAAATGTCATCTAATGGGGTCTCAACCTTAAGAGACTCTTCTAGAGCATCAAACCAAAAAGCTGCTGCAGTAGTAACTGGAACAATGCAAGCTATAGGTTGTAAAAGAAAACCCTGATGAATAAACAATTTCTTTAGAAGACCCTCTAACTTTTTATCCATAGGATCTTTGAAAGCACAACTGTCCTCAATAGGTATAGTTGTACGCTTAGCCAGGGTAGAAATAGCTCCCTCCACCTTAGGGACCGTTTGCCAAGAATCCCGAATGGTGTCAGATATGGGAAACATTTTCTTAAAATTAGGAGGGGGAGAGAACGGAATACCTGGTCTATCCCATTCCTTTTTCAACAATGTCCGAAATTCTTTTAGGGACTGGAAAAACATCAGTGTAAGTAGGCACCTCTAGATATTTGTCCATCTTACACAATTTCTCTGGTGGTATCACAATAGGGTCACAATCATCCAGAGTCGCTAAAACCTCCCGGAGTAACAGGCGGAGGTGTTCAAGCCTAAATTTAAAGGACATCACGTCCGAATCTGTCTGAGGCAACACATTTCCTGAGTCTGAAAGTTCTCCCTCAGACAGCAATTCCCCGACCCCCAAATCAGAACACTGTGTGGGTACATCGGAAATGGCCAATAAAGCATCAGAGGGTTCAGTATTTACCTTAATACCTGACCTACTGCGTTTACCCTGTAAAACAGGCAGTTTAGAGAATACCTCTGTAAGGGTAGTAGGCATAACTGCAGCCATATCTTGCAGAGTAAAAGAATTAGACGCACTAGAAGTACTTGGCGTTGGAGTGGGCGTTAAAGGTTGTGACAATTGGGGAGAATTGGATGGTATAACCTGATTCTCTTCAGACTGAGAATCATCCTTAGACATACTTTTATCACCTAAAATATGTTCTTTGCAGTGTAAGGCCCTTTCAGTACAAGGAGGACACAATGTAAGAGGGGGTTCCACAATGGCTTCTAAACACATAGAGCATTGACATTCCTCAATGTCAGACATGTTGAACAGTCTAGTAATAACCACAAAAGTCGTGAAACACTATTTATTGAAGAAAACAAATTTTTGAAAAAAACAAGTACTGCGCCTTTAAGAAATAAAAAAGCGCACAATTTTTTCAAATCTGCTTAAAAATGTTAACAAATGTTCAACGTATACCTTTCCTATATTGCAGTCTGATATTGCACCACAAGTAAGGGGCAAATTAACCCTCTAAATGAGTAATGTAACACAAAACCGTTATGAAAAAAAACGTAGACAACCCCCTGCACCTCGCCACAGCTCTGCTGTGGCGCCTACCTGCCCTCAGGGATCTGACAAACATCTCACTATGACTCCGGTAGACAATCTCTCAGTTTGGGCCCAACCGAAGCTGAAGTTTGCTGCCTTCTTGACAAAATCAAGTGCGCATCTGAGGCGCGAAAATTAGGCCCCGCCCATCATATGCGATGTACTCTCAGCCTAAACAACCGCAAGTAAAGCGGTACAGAACTAGCCATGTGGATAAGCATCCTAAATTGTATGATTATAGCCATGTGAACCCCCAGCACAATGTACAAACACCAGTTATATTGAACCATTTTGCAATAAAAAACGTTATGCCGCCCCAGTGTCTAAACCATGCTGCCATAATTGCTTGCTGCATTTAGCCCTGATAAAAATTAAATACACAGGATTTCAGTAATACCTTCCCTCTTTGGGAACTATGTCAGCCGGTTCTGAAATATCACAGTCTCTTCAGAAGTAAATGACTGAACATACCTCAATGCTTGTAGCATGAAAACGTTCCCCACACTGAAGATTCTCTAGTTCTCCTTAGCCATTCTGTGGGAACCCATATGGATCTTCGTGACATCTGCTAAGATCATCAAACTCCAGGCAGAAATCTTCTATATGCTGCCTGAGGAAAAATAGTACTCACCGGTACCATTTAAAATAAAAAATTCTTGATTGAAGAAAACTAAAAACTATCATTTTAACACCTCTTTCACTTTACTTCTTCCTATTACTAGTATAGGCAAAGAGAATGACTGGAGGTGGAGAGAAGGGAGGAGCTATATATACAGCTCTGCTGTGGTGCTCTTTGCCACTTCCTGTTAGTAGGAGGATAATATCCCATAAGTAAGGATGAATCCGTGGACTCGTCGTATCTTGTAGAAGAAACGAAATTTAGAAATTTATGCTTACCTAATAAATTTATTTATTTCTTGACATGGTGAGACCACGGATCATCAGTAATTACTATTGGGAATATAACTCCTGGCCAGCAGGAGGCAAAGAGCACCACAGCAAAGCTGTTAAAAATCACCTCCCTTCCCTCAAACCCCAGTCATTCAACCTAAGGAAAAGGAGAGAAAGGAAGCAACACAAGGTGCAGAGGTGCCTTAGGGTTACAAAACAAAAAGACTGTCTGAACAAACAGGGCGGGCCGCGTCAAGAAATATATACATTTATCAGGTAAGCATAAATTTCGTTTTCTTTCTTTTTTAAATATTTATTTATATCAAAGACATAGGAATTTACTACAATAACAATTGTTATCCCATTTAACCAGTAGGTGTCACATTATATCAGATGAGCAAAAAAAGAAAATACATAGTTAATTAACAACAATGAATGCAAATATACAAATGGATAAATAAATGGGTAAATATTTAAAAGGCCCGTACATCAATTCAAGTCATTCCAAAGTCTTTAAGTCGGGCATATACATGCATAAAAATAGTGCATATAGTGAATACATAACTTTTATCAGTGGATTATTTCCTACATCTTTGTTGTTTTCTTCTATATCATCCCCCCCCCACACAAACAGCTGCAACCATTGGACAATTGACCAAAACCAGACAAACAAGAACAAAACAAAACAATGCAAAAAAGCAAAACAAAATTAAAAGCAAAACAAAACAAAACATGACAAAAAGGAAAAAAAAAGAAAAAAAAAAAAAAAAAGGGGCACCTGAATTTCTCCTCTCCCTCTCTCCCCCCCTCCTCCTCCGACAGATACTCAGTCACTAGTCTCCGCCCATTCTACGGGAAAATGGCCTGCTAATATGTTCATCTGGACAAATTCCAGATTTCTAAATGGCTTAATAAGCTTTTTTTGCTGTAAGAGAGGTAGAGATCTAACGAAAATCTCCCATTTTTTAAAGAATCCCGCTACATGTTTTTCTTGTGGGTATGGTACATTAAACTGCTCTGATATAAGTTGGCTACTCAATGCCTTTTTAAAAATTGCGCCATTGTAGGTGCAACGGATACTTTCCATGTTTTATAAATTAGATTACGTGCTGTTAATATAATGGTATTTATTAGGTTATAGTTCTTAACTCTACCCTGAAATTTAACCAGAAAGAAAACCTCTATTGGAGTTATTTTATGATCTAATTTCAGGACCCTCATCATCCAAAATATAATTTTCCCCCAGTATTGCCTTACTTTGGGGCAGCTCCATAAACAGTGGAAGATATCAGCCTCTGAAGATAGACATCTAGAGCAGGTAACTCTTGTTCTGTACCATTTAGATAAAACCTTAGGGGTAAGGTACCTCTGCAACCCAATCTTCATCTGTGATTCCCGCCATGATGTCGGGACCCAGCTCTGTTGGATTATTTTAAAGCTCCCCACAATGGTCTGCTCATTTATATCCGGAAAATAACTCCTCCACCTGGCTACCATCTCACTCACTTGTAGATTGGAAACTTTCTGATTTAAAAGTAGGTACAAAGGGGAAACTGCGTATATGCCTGCCGCATAAGCGGAGATCAAAGCCTGCAGGTCGCCCATGGACCAATTATTTCCATATTTCCTACAAAGTTCCTGAAGAAAGTGTCTAACTTGGAGATAGGCGTAAAACTCGCGCGCACCTAGATCAAATCTCGTTGCAATTTCTTAAAATAGTAATGAGTGACCCCCTAAATCTCGTATTTGCCCCACTGTTTGGAGGCCTTTAGACTCCCACTCCTTAAATATCTGATTAGAGAGACCTGGATCAAACTCAGGGTTACCAGCAATAGGTAGGTATTGGGAAACGTATGGCGAATTACCTGCTTCAACGCATAGTTTTTGCCAAGCCCCAATGACATTCTTAAAAGTACCTAGGTAGAATATATTAGATGGAATTGAGGTAAATGGACAGTGTAATAGAGCCTTCAGCTGGAAGGGGGCCACAATCTTAGATTCCCAGGTAAACGAGGTAATTTGTCCCTTCCACGTTAACCAATCCAATGCAAATCTAGCTATGATGACCAAGTTATATATCTGAATGTTGGGAAGCGCCAAACCGGCTGATACCTTAGAATTCATTAGCCTATGCGAGGCGATCCGCGGTCTCTTACCATTCCACAAGAACTTGGAGCAGGCCTTATTATATATAGTGATATCTTTCTTGTGCAAAAACCAGGGGATATTCTGCAGAATGTAAAGAAGTTTTGGAAAGATAACTGATTTAATTAGGGTCACTCTAGCAGATAGGGATATTGGAAGCATGGTCCATTCCTCCAGATTTTTCTTACAAGCCTCAATTTCGTTTTCTTTCTAATGACACGGTGAGTCCACGAATCATCAGTAATTACTATAAGGAATCACTACCCAAGCTAGAGTACACAGATGATAAGGGAGGGACAAGACAGGGAACCTAAACAGAAAGCACCACTGCTTGAAAAACCTTTCTCCCAAAAGAAGCCTCAGCCGAGGCAAAATTATCAATTTATAGAATTTCGAAAAACTGTGTAGAGAGCACCAAGTTGCAGCCTTGCAAATCTGTTCCACAGAAGCTTAATTTTTGAAGGCCCAGGAAGAGGAAACAGCCCTTGTGGAATGAGCCGTGATTCTCTCAGGAGGCTGCTAGCTAGCAGTTTCATAGGCCAAACGAATTATACTTCTCATCCACAGAGAAAGACGTAGCCGTAGCCTTCTGACCCTTGCGTTTCCCAGAGAAAACGACAAACAAAGCAGAGGACTGGCGAAAATCCTTAGTCGCCTGCAAATAGTATTTCAATGCACAAACCACATCCAGGTTGTGCAACAAACGCTCTGTCACGGATACCAGACAGCTAAGGCTAACCTACCCACCACCCCACCAAAAAACCTCACCCCCGTTTGTCAGTGGTTTTGGGCACCTCAGAGCAACCACAATCTCTGGAAGCTTTTTGTTGGCTTGTTTTTGTGTTTTAAAACTTGTTAAGAGAAGAGCTGGTCTATGGCCAGGAAAACCCTCCTAGGCTGGCCAGGCTCCTGGAACTACCGGCCGGCCGCCTCACAACGGACAACCGCCTAACCGCTCTCAGGCTTGCCGGGATCCTGGAACTCCCGGTCGGCCACAGGACACCCGCTAACTTTACCCCTGGTCGCTCCAGCAGCCCGTTGTCCCAGAGTTTCGCTCTTTTGGGGATTGGTAGCCCCTAGGGAGGACAAGAGCTGGGGGAAATATCGGAGGGGAGCTCCTTTGGGAACCGGAGGATTTGGACACCACTAACCCCATAACTTCAACGGACTGTAACTCCGGTTAAACTGTGGCATCTGGGGACCGAGAGCTTTAAAATGACACCACGGAAGTGCCGCCGCTCCACCGGAATCACCCCAAAACCGCCACCCTGTGTGTCCTGGGATTTGTGGCTGCTATGGAGGTGCCGGTCTGTCTGGAGGGGTGGGAATGGTGGGAAAATTGTGGGATTGTCCATGGTCTTATCAAGATGAGCTGTGTGTATAAAAGGAGTGTGTGTTTTCAATAAAATGAGTTCCTGTTTCACCTGAATGCTAGTATGTCTAGTTATTTGGGTGGGCTCCTGTAAAATCACTTTCCTGGCCTACATAGCAGCCTGTTCCAGGTAGAGGAAGGACCCTCTGGCAGAGCTACCTAGTCTGCGTAGCCGGAGTCTGCCACAGGATGGGACCCTGAGTACTGGTGCTGTTGGGCATCAAGGGTGGCTACAGGCTGTGGTCACTTGCCAGCTACATAGCTGCAGTCGGCAGGGAGGAAGCATGACCCATTTGGCGGAGCTACCCAGTCGGGGTAGCCAGGGTATCCTTCACATTAGTTGGCAGCGGTGGGATCGGCTTCTTTTACAAGGTTCCTGCTGACAGAGGAGAAGCGCCAAAGTAGCCGGTAAATATGGTGGCCTCTTCCTAAGGAGAGTACAAAAGATGCTGACCGGAACGAATTGTCCTTTTTCGGAACAGGACGTTCTGGGATGGAGGAACCTTGCCCTCCGAGACCTCTGGGGGGAGGCTCTTCAACAGGAGCGGTCCTCCCCACGAATGCCCAGAGGTTCCAGGTTTGGTGGACCTTTAGAGTGCCTTTTCTGGGAAAACAGCCAAAGAAGGAATGGCTATCTGTTCTACATAGACTGGTCCAGCAAGAGATGTGGGTGGAGGACGGCTACCGGGCCCTCCTATGGCTTGTTATGCAAGTGCAGCCATGGCTGGAGGATGGCTTCCCCACAGAGGGCTTTGGCGGCCCTGGATTGCTATTTAAAAAAAGGACAGAGGACGCACAGTTTTGGAGCAAGAAGGACCAGGGTCTGGAGGATATCTCTGGGCTCCAAGAGGAACTGCTGGATCTCTTGGAGGAATCCTGGCTACTAGACGATCTGGATTTTATAAGTGACCAGGAAGAGGCACTGGTCGAGGAATACAAGAGGCTGCTAGATTTCGTTAAGCAGCGTGCCGAGGCTATACAGATCTGGGGTGCAGCCCTCTGGGATTCATGGAGCTCAACCGTGGAGGAGTGGCAACAAAGAAAAAGGGAACCAGGGATGCTGGATCCCGATCAGCAGTCTGGCTCAAAGCTTATGGTCTTGGACCAGGGAGCCACCCTAGCAGAAGTGCTGGCAACAGGGCAGAGAACCGCCAGCCTCTGCCCAGCACCTGCAACAGTTCCAGGAAACCAGGGAGAGGAGGTAGGCATCCTCCCTCCCTCCCCTTACACAGAACTCCTTCCCGGGAGAGGAGACAGTCGGTCTCTCTCCCCAGCGGCAGAGCCATCCCATGGGAGCAAAGGTAGTCGACCTCCATCCCAGTAAGCAGAACCCCTTCCTGGGAGAGGAGACAGTCGGGCTCTCTCCCCAGCGGCAGAGCGAGGAGCAGGGAGAGGAGACAGCCGGTCCCTCTACCCAGCAGCAGAGCTATCCCCTGGGAGCGGAGGTAGTCCAACCTCCCTGTAAGCAGAACCCTTAATGGGAGAGGAGACAGTCGGTCTCTCTCCCCAGCGGCAGAGCCATCCCCTTGGAGTGGAGGTAGTCTTCCTCCCTCCCCTTACACAGAACCCCTTGCAGGGAGAGATGGATGTTGATGACTCTCCCCAGCAGCAGAACCCCTTCCCGGGGGAGTAGACAGTCTGTCTCCCTCCCCAGCGGCAGAGCAGTTTCCCATGGAGCGGAGGTAGCCTCCCTCCCCAGCGGTAGATCTTCTTTTCGGAAGAAGAGACAGACGGTCTCTCCCCTAAGTAGCTTGGCAGGGTCTCTACCCATGTCTTGTCCCGGAGTATTTCTCACAGGGGGCAGACCAGGGGGGTACCCGCTCATGCAGTTGGTGCCACAAGTTTGGGCACCCAAGTTTTGCCTGCCCCACCAAGGAGCATCGTCAATCTACAGCCGGGAAACCGGCAATGGCTTTGTTAGATACCCGCCCCTGCATTTGGTGACACCAGTTTGGGCACCCGAGTCTTGCCTGCCCTGCCAAGGTGCAACCTCAACCTACAGTCTGGGGTGGGGATACAGCCGGGAAACCGGCACTGGCTTTGTTTGTGGGTGGGTCAGCCAGTACTAAACAGAGTGCCATAGAGAGAGGCAGTGTGGCTATGGAACTTAAGGACACTGGAACTTGTGGGAGAGCAACTGTTTGGGAGCCGGCCTTAGCAAACTTGTTTGGGACTTTGCATTATGTGACTATCCCTGTGCCCAGGGCGCAGGGTATAAATGCCAGCGGGGACCCCCCAGGGTGCCCCAAGCTCAGGACAGATGGGATAACCTCTCTCAGCAACCGAGAAGTGGAGGGCCACCATTGGACAACACCAGGCCGACCCATTAAGGGTCTAGCCGGGTCTGCCGAACTGGAGGGGGGAGATGTCACGGATACCAGACAGCTAAGGCTACCCCCCCACAACCTCACCCCTGTTGTTTCTCAGGGGTTTTGGGCTCCTCAGAGCAACCACAATCTCTGGAAGCTTTTTGTTTGCTTTTGTTGGCTTATTTTTGTGTTATAAAATTTAAGAGAAGAGCTGATCTATGACCAGGAAAACCCTCCTAGGCTGGCCGGGCTCCTGGAATTCCCAGTCGTCCGCCTCACAACCCCTCTCAGGCTGGCTGGGCTCCTGGAACTCCCAGTCGGCCACAGGACAGCAGAACACCCGCTAACTTTACCCCTGGTCACTCCAGCAACCCTTTGCCTCAGAGCTACGCTCTTTTGGGGATTGGTAGCCACTAGGGAGGAGCTGGGGGAATTATCAGAGGGGAGCTCCTGAGGGAACCGGGGGTTTTGGACACCCCTAACCCCATAACTTCAACGGACTGTAACTCCGGCCCCCAGTAACGAATCATGCTGATTTTTTGGACTGTGGCATCTAGGGACTGAGAGCTTTAAAATGACACCATGGAAATGGAAACAAAGGAGGAACGATTTCTTGGTTAATATTCCTATCCGAAACCACTTTATGAAAGAAATCTAACTTGGTATGCAGAACCACCTTATCGGAATGAAATATAAAGGTAAGGGGATTCACACTGCAACGCCAAGAGGTCAGAAATTGCAGAAGAAATTGCAACCAGAAACAAAACTTTCCAAAATAACATCTTAATATCTAAGGAATGCATAGGCTCAAACGGAGGCTGCTGAAGATTTCTAAGGGCAAGGTTAAGACTCCAGGGAGGAGTAACATGCTTGAACACAGGCCGGATTCTAACCAAGGCCTGACAGAAGGATTGGACATCTGGCACATCCGCCAGATGTTTGTGCAACAATATAAATAAGGCAGAAATTTGACCCTTCAAGGTACTTGCAGATAACCTCTTCTCCAGACCCTCCTGGAGAACAGAAAAAATCAAAGGAATCCTAACTCTACTCCAAGAGTAGCCTCTGGATTCACACCAATACAGATATTTACACCATATCTTATAGTAAATCTTTCTTGTCACAGGCTTACGAGCCTGAATCATGGACTCAATGACCGAATCTGAAAACCCACGCTTAGATAAAATTAAGCATTCAATCTCCAAGCAGTCAGCTTCAGAGAAACGAGATTTGGATGAAGGTAGGGCCCTTGAATTAGAATGTCCTTCCTCAGTGGAAGTCTCCAAGGTGGAAGAGATGACATCTCCACTAGGTCTGCATACCAGAGCCTGCGAGGCCACACCGGAGCAATGAGGATCACTGACGCCCTCTCCTGTTTGATTCGAGCAATGACCCGTGGAAGGAGAGCGAACGGAGGAAACGGGTATGCTAGACTGAAATTCCAAGGGACCGCCAAAGCATCTATCAGTACAGCCTGAGGATTCCTTGACCTCGACCTGTACCTCGGGAGCTTGGCATTCTGTCGAGATGCCATGAGATCCAGTCCTGGCTGTCCCCATTTGAGGATCAAGTTGGAAAACACCTCCGGATGAAGTTACCACTCCCCCGGGTGAAAGGTCTGTTTGCTCAGAAAATCTGCTTCCCAATTGTCCACTCCAGGAATGTGGATCTCAGACAGCAGTTGTGGGTCTCCGCCCACTGTATAATTTTAGCTACCTCTATTATGGCCAAGGAATTCAGAGTTCCTCCCTGATGGTTGATGTAAGCCACTGAAGTTATGTTGTCCGACTGGAACCTGATAAACCGGGCTGAAGCTGAGGCCAGGCCAAAAGAGCATTGAAGCTCTAAGATGTTTATGGGGAGAACTGACTCCTCCCGAGTCCACAGACCCTGAGCCTTTAACGAGCCCCAGACTGCTCCCCATCCCAGCAGGCTGGCATTTGTGGTCACAATTACCCAGGTAGGTCTGCGGAAGCAGGTTTCCTGGGAGAGATGTTCCTGTCAGGGTGCCAGGAATTAGACTGAGACGAGAAGTGCAAAAATAATCACACCTTTATTAATAACAAAAAAAAATAATAAAAAGTCCACAAGTCAAATAACAAGCCAGGAGTCAAAACCAGAGCTGGTAGTCAGACGAGCCGAGTCAGGAGCCAAAGCGAATAGTCAGACGAGCCGGAATCAGGAACAAGGAAAACAGTAGAGTCAGGAACAAGCCAGGGATCAGGGACCAGGAAGGACGTCAGACAGCCAGGTAATACACAGGAACTCTCACAAACAGGTCTGAGACAACGCAAAGGCAAAGCATACTGAACAGAGGCCCTTTAAATAATAAGTGATGACATCACAATTCTGAGACTGCATCCTGTCTCACATGGATGATGCACACCAGTCTGGCCATAAAAGGAAGTGCAGGAAATGAGCAGCATCTCCCAAAATGCACCATAGTCAGCAAGAGAGGTGAGTAAAATGGCTGCCAGGAGCACATTGCAAACAAAACTGGGAAAAAACCCTGACAGTTCCTGAGACAACCACCATGGAAGAGAATCTCTTGTCACCTGATCCAGTTCTAATCGCAGAGACAGATCTGCATAATCCCCGTTCCATTGACTGAGCATGCATAACTGCAGAGGTCTGAGATGGAACCGAGCAAACGGAATGATGTCCATGGCAGACACCATCAGATTAATTACCTCCATACATTGGGCCCCTGATGGCTGAAGAGAGGACTGAAGGGCAAGACAAGAGTTGAAGATCTTTATTTTTCTGACCTCTGTCAGAAAAGTTTTCATTGATAGAGAATCTATTATGGTTCCCAAAAACACTACCCTTGTAGCTGGAATCAAGGAACTCTTTCCCAAATTCACCTTCCATCCGTGAGAATGCAGAAAAGATAACATATCCGTGTGGGAGTTCGCTTGTTGAAAAGATGGCGCCTGAATGAGAATGTCGTCCAGATAAGGCGCCAATGCAATACCCCACAACCGGAGCACAGCCAACAGAGCTCCCAGGACCTTTGAGAAAATTCTGGGAGCTGTGGCAAGGCCGAATGGAAGAGCCACAAACTGAAAGCTTGTCTAGAAACGTGAACCTCAGAAACTTGTGATGATCCCTGTGGATGGGAATATGCAGGTACGCATCTTTTAAATCTACTGTTGTCATGAATTGACCTTCTTGAACCAAGGGAAGAATGGAACGAATAGTTTCCATCTTGAAGGATAGTACTCTGAGGAACTTGTTTAGACTCTTGAGGTCTAAAATTGGCCTGAAAGTTCCCTCCCTTCTGGGAACCACAAACAGATTGGAGTAGAATCCCAGACCCTGTTCCTGCATTGGAACAGGAACTATCACTCACAGGTCGGAAAGATCCCGGACACAATGTAAGAATGCCTCTCTTTTTATCTGGTCTACAGATAATCTTGAGAGAAGGAACCTGCCCTTGGTAGGAAAGGTCTAGAACTCTAGTTTGTATCCCTGGGACATGATCTCCACCGCCCAGGGATCCGGAACATCCCGAACCCAGGCTTGAGCGAATAGAGAAAGTCTGCCCCCAACAAGATTTGGTACCTTCATGCTGACTTAGTCATTAAAGGGCTTCTTAGATTGCTTCCCCTTGTTCCAAGACTGATTGGACTTTCAGGAAGACTTGGACTGTTCCTGCTTGGAAGAGAGGGGGAGACTTACCTTTAAAGTTTCAAAATTATTCCTCTTATCCTGAGGGAGGAAATGTCCCTTTCCTCCCGTAATATCTAAAATAATTTCAGCTTAGACTTAGATGACACATCCGCAGACCAGGACTTCAACCATAAGGTTCTGCGGGCCAGTATAGCGAAACCAGAAATCTATGCTCCAAACTTAATGACTTGTAGGGAAGCATCCATAATAAAGGAATTGGCCAACTTAAGAGCCTTGATCCTATCCTGGATCTCTGTATCTGTCTGAATAGAATCAGACAACGCATCAAACCAGTATGCTGCCGCCCTGGTGATGGTAGCAATACACACCGCAGGTTGCCATTGTAAAACATGGTGAACATACATCTTTTTTAGTAAAGCCTCCAACTTCGTATACATAGTATCCTTAAAGGAACAACTATCCTCTATGGGAATAGTGGTTCTCTTAGCCAAAGTGGAAATTGCCCCTTCCATCTTGGGGACCGTTTGGCAAGACTCCTTGATAGAGTCAGCTATTGGAAACATCTTCTTAAAAATTGGGGATGGAGAAAAGGGACTTCCAGGTCTCTCCCACTCCCGTGCAATAATCTCTGTAGCACGGTCTGGTACAGGGAATACCTCCACCGTGGAAGGTACCTCAAAGTACTTGTTCAGCTTACTAGACTTCTTAGGATTGACTACGACAGTCATGTCATACAAGGTAGCCAAAACCTCCTTAAGTAACAAACTGAGGTGTTCTAGCTTAAACCTGAAGGATACAACTTCAGCATCAGTAGAAGGAATTACACTGTCTGAGTCTGAGATTTCACCTTTAGATGCTACAGAAGTATCTTCTTCCTCAGACCTCTGGGAGGACGCACTAGGAATAGCCACGACTGTGTCAGAAACTTTACTCACTGATTATTTACATTTTCTCTTGTGCTTTCCCTGCAGCATGAGAAAAGCAGACAGCGCATCAGTTACCGCTGAGGATATTTGGGTAGCAATGTCTTGCAAGGCAACTCCAACCGGAGTGTGAGAGGAAGCGCAGGGCACTGTATGTCTAGACAACAAGGTTTGAGACGCTTGAGGAGAAAGCTGCGGCGTATCTTGAACAGGAGACCCCTGAACAGCATCCGCCTTAGCTAATGATGGCTCAGAATCAAAAATTCTATCCCTGTAATGCAATTTCCTTTCAATACATGAGGAACAAAAAGGGATTGGTGGTTCCACATTGGAATCAAAACACAAGCTACATGAAACGTTTTGCAGGGCCTCTTGGTCCATCTTTACCCAATAACCAAACAAAATAAATAAAACTGCTTTTATTTAACTTTGAAAATTATCAGCAAAAAAACGTTACTGTCACTTGAATTTTTAAACTAAATCTTATTTTTATTTTTCAACCGCAGAGCAGCGGCTCACTAGAAACCTCAGACAGCCTCTTCACCTCAGCACTCTTTGCTGAGGTGCCTACCTGTTTTGCTGGTAACCGGAATCAAAAGTTGTCAACGATCCGGACTTAACCAAGAGCTGCTCAAACAGGCTACCAAGCGATCGCTCCTCAGACTATTCTGAAATCAGCAGAGCCGCAACAAATTACATCTCCATTCTGGAACTCACAGGAAGTGAACCTGGAAAGGCGCACAAAACTATCTTGCAAAAAAAAAAGCCTGCCTTCCTTAATCAAGGGCGTATCTTAACTGTAACTTCCCAGCTGCCATTAACTCTATGTAGAGCCACCGATAGAATTACATATGTAAAAAAGCACTACTGATTTTATCCACCATGCCCGGATCAAAACCGGAGAAAAAAAACATAACTGAGCCTCTCAAATGTTTCCTCTCGTCCTCAGTGCCTGCATAACCTACCTACCTTAATCCTATTAACCCTAAATAGGATTACTAGTATTCAACGTCCCATACAGACTTAACTGTTAAAGTGCCATATTTTCCTGACCCAAGAAAATTCAATTAGGCACTTACATGAATTTAGATATGCCCGGCAACAGGACAGCTCAATTGTTTGAGAGGGCATCCTCCCTCACATGGACCTGTGGGAAAAAAGTAAAGACTGAATAATCCTACTCAGGCTTTAAGATAGGGCAGCAACAACTGTTTGGGAGGCGCAGTGAGGATTATACCCCACAAGTTCCCAATTGCTAAAAAGACACCACTGCTCTACTGGAGAGATTAACGTGGACTACGGCTAAACCCCAGGAAAGATCAGAGCAAACCTGCTCTGCCTTAAAATAATAAAATCTTTTTAAGACACCTAAACTTTACCACCTCCTTGCAACGCAGGCAAAAAGAATGACTGGGGTTTGGGGGAAGGGAGGTGATACTTAACATCTTTGCTGTAGTGCTCTTTGCCTCCTCCTGCTAGCCAGGAGTGATATTCCCAATAGTAATTACTGATGATCTGTGGACTCACCGTGTCATTAGAAAGAAAATTTATGTTAGAGCGGCAGTGAGTGGGAAGGAGGGAGGGGGGGATTAGAGAGTGTTTAATCGACCTGGGAGGGGGGTAGGGTAAAGAGGGGGACAGCTACACTAGAGACAAATATGTTTTTATTATTATTATAAAAAGAAAAGAAAATGATAGATAACTGAATACTGGCAGACAGCTGCCAGTGCCTAAGATGGCGGGAATTAGCAGGGGGGGGGGGGTTAGAGAGCTTTTTGGGAGGGATCAGGGGAGGTGGGAACGTAAGGAAAATAATAATAAAATAAAAAGTGTAAAGCTGCATACTGGCAGACTGTCTGCCAGTACTTAAGATGGGGGTGACCAGTGGGGGGTGGGGAAGGTTTAGAGAGATCAGGAGGTGGGAAGCTAAACTCTACACTAAAGCTAAAATCAACCTTACAAGCTACCCAATTAATCCCTTCACTGCTGGGAATAATAAAAGTGTGGTGCGCAGCTGCAATTAGCGGCCTTTTAATTAGCAAAAAGCAATGGCAGAGCCATATATATCTGCTGTTTCTGAACAAAGGGGATCCCAGATAAGCTTTTACAATCATTTGTGCCATGATTGCACAAGCATAATAATCCTCAGCACCTTTCAATGAATAAAATGTCCTTTATTGAATACACATGGACTGAAAGTTATGCGACGTTTCGGGAACACAGTCCCTTAATCATGCATACTGAACAGTGCACCTGTACCTTTACACCGCTTGGGATTTGCTCATCACCACTCTCTTTGAATATCACAGGGTCAAGAGAATACTCAGAGGCTTGAGAATGAATACGCGCCCCACTTTACTGCGTGATAACGAGGAGTTTTGTGGAAAGTTTGAGGCTATAATAAATAAGTGTTCGCATGATCTTATAACACTTACCGTGGAGCATCTGCTTTAAGATGTGGAACAACAGGATAAAGACATTGAAAGCTGTAAAGCGGAACTCACAAAATTACTGTCAACAGAAGCACTAGATGATTTCATCAAAAAGATGGATGAAAAGATCACTAAACTGAAAAAATATATCCAGGAACGGAAAAGACTTAAATTCATCCGAGACGAAGATAATTATGTCAAGGGTAACAAGTACAAATGGAAACCAGGGTACATGGATACCAACAAGGGATTCCCTGCTATGTCATTTGGACGTCAAAGCCGCCAAGCCTATCGACAATAAACGTAGAGAAGGAAGCGGAGCTACATCTGACCAGTCATCTGGATCGTCATCACCCTCTTTTTTTTATCCAGCAACGAGGGAAACACTGCGGTGGACGGAAGCACCGACACAGAAGGCAACAAGCGAATGAAGACAAGGGGCCAAGGAAACTGGAGGAGAGGAGCACGGAAACAGTAATAAACATTTCCAAAGAGACTTTAAACAATAGTCCGTATAAACCCTTGGAAAAAGGACTCTCCAGTTGAATAAGGATTTATTTAAATTCTTTAGAAATAATAAGTTACGCATCTTCTTTGATGGTAATGTTGGTAAACAAAATAATAACATGATTAACACGGTTAAAAAACTAAAAGTCTCTAGTGAGAATATTCAACCCACAGGTGTTATTAACAAATCAGTTAACACTGACACATTTAATCCCAAAAAATTTGATCTGTATAAAAAAGTACTTTCACTCCAGCTATACAAAATAGTAGTCTTGAGACTAAGTTAGTAATGTCAGACATCAATACATTACATACTAAGATAACACAAATTAAAAATAAGACTAAGACAGCTAAGCCTCACAATTTATCTAGGGATGAGTTTAAGGCCATTGAATCAATTAAAAAATGTAATATTGTCATAAAAAGAGCGGACAAGGGCGGAGTTACAGTAGTACTCGAAAAAGATTATTACATTCAAGAAATTAATGCTCAGCTCAGTGACCCTAACACTTATCAGATTTTAGATGATAACCCTATCTTTAAAATTCAAAAGGAAATAAGGAGAATACTTAATGGTGCAATAAATAAAGGCATTATAGATAATAAAAAAAATGAGTGATTACCTCTATAATGAACACCCAAGAACACCAGTGTTTTATACTGTACCTAAGGTGCATAAGAATCTACAAGAACCCCCTGGGTGTCCCATTGTGTCCAATGTTGAATCAGTATTTACTAATATAGCTAAATTTTTAGACAAGGTATTACAACCGTATGTGGAGAAAATGACATCTTATATTAAAGACACAGGTGATTCTATACAAAAATTATCTACACTTACATTTGACAATACTAAATATATTTTGTATAGTCTAGACGTTAAGTCTTTATACATCAATTAAGCACAAAAGTGGAATAGGGATGATCTGCAATTTATTATCTAGTGGTAGTTAATAGAATGCTGCACAAATAGATTTCTTTGAGGAACTATTGAGGATTGTATTGTATTATAACTATTTCCTGTTCAGAGATACATGGTATGTACAAAAGAAAGGGACAGCCATGGGGTCTAATGTTGCCACATCATATGCCAACCTTTAAAGGAGTCATTTTGAGGAAAAAAAGTGTATACAGTAATCATCTGTTTTTACAGTATGGAGCCACATGTGGCGTTTCATCGACTATGTATTTGGCATATGGTGGGGCAACGAAGACTCATTGAAACAATTTGTTAATGAACTTAATCAGGAGGTCAATGGCCTAGATTTCACTTTAGTGTCTAGTGAGGAAAGAATGGTATTTTTGGGCACTGTCATATACAAGGAGGGTACTGGATTAAAAATTGATCTCCATCGTAAGGATACAGATGGTAATACCCTGCTTGAATATGACAGTTTTCATAACCAAAGATTAAAAAATTCCCTCCCAAGTAGTCAATTGATGAGGGTTAAAAGAATAGTCAGTGATAATCCTTGAGAGATTTAAGACTTAATGAAATGGGTGAGAAATTCCTTGAAAGAGGATACCCTGAGGAATTGGTTGCGAGAGAAACCCTTAAAGGGACATGAAACCCAATTTTTTTCTTTCATGATTTAGAAAGAGCATGTCATTTTAAACAACTTTCTAATTTACTTCTATTTCATTTGCTTCATCCTCTTGATATCACTTGCTGAAAAGCATATCTAGATATGCTCAGTAGCTTCTTATTGGTTGCTGCACATAGAGGCCTTGTGTGATTGGCTCACACATGTGCATTGCTATTTCTTCAACAAAGGATATCTAAAGAACTGAGCAAATTAGATAATAGAAGTAAATTGGAAAGTTGTTTAAAATGACATGCCCTATCTGAATCATGCAAGTTTAATTTTGACTAGACTGCCCCTTTAAAATAAAAAATAATTCTAATGCAAAGAAGAAGGATAAACAAGTTGATGAAGGTAGACTTATCTTTATATCACAATTTAATGACCATAGTAAAAAAATATCTAACATCATAAGGAGGCATTGGCATGTAATTCAAACTTGTAATAAAAGTATAGACATACTACAGAAAACCCCTATCATGGCACATAGAGTTAAGAATTTGATTGATATTTTGGTACAGTCAGACATGGGTTCTAAACGTATTATTAAAACTAGATACATCACTGAAAAGAATTCAGGATGTCACCATGCCTAAACTGTAGCAATTGTCATTCTATTATTAAGGGGGGTGAATTTGTTCACCCAAGGAGTGGTCACAAATGTAAAATCTTATTATACTTGTAATTCAGTATTCGTGGTATATATGATAAAATGTCCATGCTCCAAAATTTATATAGGGGAAACAACACGAAAGATAAGGGAGAGATTGAACCAACATAAATCTAACATTAGGATGGGTGACCTCCAAGCCCCTGTAGCATGTCACTTTTTGGAATGTGGCCACCAAATTAATCAAATTAGGTGGCAAATTACTGATCATATGGATATACCTAGAGGAGGAGGTGATAGAGAACGCCTCCTGAAACAAAAGGAGGCGTACTTGATCCATAAATTGGACTCTATGTATCCTAATGGATTAAGCAGAGAATTAGATCTACTCTAGGTGTAAAACATTATATGGGTTTCTTCTCACAGCCGCTCCAAATATCTGTGTGTATATTTTGGTTTTATTATAATATGTATGACATTGTATTTAGTCTATTGTAATTTTTTTATATTTTTTTATGCCATTGTGTGCTCCTTGTATCTATATAAAGATAGATTTTGTTAAAAAACATAATTTATGCTTAGCTGATAAATTTATTTCTCTTGTAGTGTATCCAGTCCACGGATCATCCATTACTTGTGGGATATTCTCCTTCCCAACAGGAAGTTGCAAGAGGATCACCCACAGCAGAGCTGCTATATAGCTCCTCCCCTCACTGCCATATCCAGTAATTCGACCGAAACAAGACGAGAAAGGAGAAACCATAGGGTGCAGTGGTGACTGTAGTTTAATTAAAATTTAGACCTGCCTTAAAAGGACAGGGCGGGCCGTGGACTGGATACACTACAAGAGAAATAAATTTATCAGGTAAGCATAAATTATGTTTTCTCTTGTTAAGTGTATCCAGTCCACGGATCATCCATTACTTGTGGGATACCAATACCAAAGCTAAAGTACATGGATGATGGGAGGGACAAGGCAGGAACTTAAAGGGACACTGTACCCAAAAAATTTCTTTCGTGATTCAGATTGAGCATGAAATTTTAAGCAACTTTCTAATTTACTCATATTATCAAATTGTCTTCATTCTATTGGTAACTTTATTTGAAATGCAAGAATGTAAGTTTAGATGCCGGCCCATTTTTGGTGAACAACCTGGGTTGTCCTTGCTGATTTGTTGATAAATTCATCCACCAATAAAAAAGTGCTATATAGAGTACTGAAACAAAAAAAAAGCTTAGATGCCTTCTTTTTCAAATAATGATAGCAAGAGAGCAAAGAAAAATTGATAATAGGAGTAAATTAGAAAGTTGCTTAAAATTGCATGCTCTTTCTGAATCACAAAATAAAAAAAATGGTTACAGTGTCCCTTTAAACGGAAGGAACCACTGCCTGTAGAACCTTTCTCCCAAAAACAGCCTCCGAAGAAGCAAGAGCGTCCAATTTGTAAAATTTTGAAAAGGTGTGAAGCGAAGACCAAGTCGCAGCCTTGCAAATCTGTTCAACAGAGGCCTCATTTTTAAAGGCCCAGGTGGAAGCCACAGCTCTAGTAGAATGAGCTGTAATCCTTTCAGGGGGCTGCTGTCCAGCAGTCTCATAGGTTAAGCGTATTATGCTCCGAAGCCAAAAGGAGAGAGAGGTTGCCGAAGCTTTTTGACCTCTCCTCTGTCCAGAGTAAACGACAAACAGGGCAGATGTTTGACGAAAATCTTTAGTAGCCTGTAAGTAAAACTTCAAGGCACGGACTACGTCCAGATTATGCAAAAGACGTTCCTTCTTTGAAGAAGGATTAGGACACAATGATGGAACAACAATCTCTTGATTGATATTCCTGTTAGAAACCACCTTAGGTAAAAACCCAGGTTTGGTACGCAGAACTACCTTGTCTGAATGAAAAATCAGATAAGGAGAATCACAATGTAAGGCAGATAACTCAGAGACTCTTCAAGCCGAGGAAATAGCCATCAAAAACAGAACTTTCCAAGATAAAAGTTTAATATCAATGGAATGAAGGGGTTCAAACGGAACTCCCTGAAGAACTTTAAGAACCAAGTTTAAGCTCCACGGGGGAGCAACAGTTTTAAACACAGGCTTAATCCTAAAGAAAGCCTGACAAAATGCCTGGACGTCTGGAACTTCTGCCAGACGCTTGTGCAAAAGAATAGACAGAGCAGAGATCTGTCCTTTTAAAGAACTAGCTGATAAGCCTTTGTCCAAACCCTCTTGGAGAAAGGACAATATCCTAGGAATCCTAACCTTACTCCAAGAGTAACTCTTGGATTCACACCAATAAAGATATTTACGCCATATCTTATGGTAGATTTTCCTGGTGACAGGCTTCCGAGCCTGTATTAAGGTATCAATGACTGACTCGGAGAAGCCACGCCTTGATAGAATCAAGCGTTCAATCTCCATGCAGTCAGTCTCCGAGAAAGTAGATTTGGATGATTGAAAGGACCTTGTATTAGAAGGTCCTGCCTCAGAGGCAGAGTCCATGGTGGAAGAGATGACATGTCCACTAGGTCTGCATACCAGGTCCTGCGTGGCCACGCAGGCGCTATCAGAATCACCGATGCTCTCTCCTGTTTGATTTTGGCAATCAGTCGAGGGAGCAGAGGAAACGGTGGAAACACATAGGCCAGGTTGAAGAACCAAGGAGCTGCTAGAGCATCTATCAGCGTTGCTCCCGGGTCCCTGGACCTGGATCCGTAACAAGGAAGCTTGGCGTTCTGGCGAGACGCCATGAGATCCAGTTCTGGTTTGCCCCAACGATGGACCAGTTGAGCAAACACCTCCGGATGGAGTTCCCACTCCCCCGGATGAAAAGTCTGACGACTTAGAAAATCCGCCTCCCAGTTCTCTACGCCTGGGATGTGGATCGCTGACAGGAGGCAAGAGTGAGACTCTGCCCAGCGAATTATCTTTGAGACTTCTAACATCGCTAGGGAACTCCTGGTTCCCCCTTGATGGTTGATGTAAGCCACAGTCGTGATGTTGTCCGACTGAAATCTGATGAACCTCAGTGTTGCTAACTGAGGCCAAGCTAGAAGAGCATTGAATATTGCTCTTAACTCCAGAATATTTATTGGGAGGAGTTTCTCCTCCTGAGTCCACGATCCCTGAGCCTTCAGGGAGTTCCAGACTGCGCCCCAACCTAGAAGGCTGGCATCTGTTACAATTGTCCAATCTGGCCTGCGAAAGGTCATACCCTTGGACATATGGACCCGAGAAAGCCACCAGAGAAGAGAATCTCTGGTCTCTTGATCCAGATTTAGTAGAGGGGACAAATCTGAGTAATCCCCATTCCACTGACTTAGCATGCATAATTGCAGCGGTCTGAGATGCAGGCGCGCAAATGGCACTATGTCTATTGCCGCTACCATTAAGCCGATTACTTCCATGCACTGAGCCACTGACGGGCGTGGAATGGAATGAAGGACACGGCAAGCATTTAGAAGTTTTGATAACCTGGACTCCGTCAGGTAAATTTTCATCTCTACAGAATCTATAAGAGTCCCTAGGAAGGAGACTCTTGTGAGTGGTGATAGAGAACTCTTTTCCACGTTCACTATCCACCCATGCGACCTCAGAAATGCCAGAACTATCTCTGTATGAGACTTGGCAATTTGAAAGCTTGACGCCTGTATCAGGATGTCGTCTAGATACGGAGCCACCGCTATGCCTCGCGGTCTTAGAACCGCCAGAAGTGAGCCCAGAACCTTTGTAAAAATTCTCGGGGCAGTGGCCAACCCGAAGGGAAGAGCTACAAATTGGTAATGCCTGTCTAGAAAGGCAAACCTTAGGAACCGATGATGATCTTTGTGAATCTGTATGTGAAGGTAGGCATCCTTTAAGTCCACTGTGGTCATGTACTGACCCTCTTGGATCATGGGTAGGATGGTCCGAATAGTTTCCATTTTGAATGATGGAACTCTGAGGAATTTGTTTAAGATCTTTAGATCCAAGATTGGTCTGAAGGTTCCCTCTTTCTTGGGAACCACAAACAGATTTGAATAAAATTAGTTTAACAAGAAATAGCAAGAGCACTACACTGGTAAGGTTGGAACGCTCCGTGTATTCTTTTAATAAATACAGAGAATATATTTAAGTTGTTTGCAAACAACGTATCCTTTTCTATGACTATGTCTGGATATCGTGCATATGATTATCAAATTTCTGTATTTTTAATATAGGGTATATACATATATACCTGGTGAGCTTGAGTGCTTGTGCATGAAATGACAACGATTGCGAGAATAGTCTATATCATAGAAGATATAGACTGAAAGAATGCACCTTGGTAGCACTTCGGTTCCTAATGCAAATATTGATATAGATATGAAACTTAAACAACCATTGTAAACCAAAGGTTTGAAAAAAGAAAATTAAAACATAACTTTTATTAAATCAACATTGGATTAAAACCGTTCTTGATTGTGTAAGTGTGTGTACTTTAAAAACACATAGCAACTTTACTGAATATAAGAAAGTGGCACTGAATTTCAAATGGATAGATTGCCTCTATTATAGAATATTCAGGAATATCTGAATAGGAATTATTAATCTATCAAATAAATAATTGGCTGGTATTCTGGGGTATTCTACACCGCTGATTATTTCAACAATCTGTCATGCAGACATTCCAGTATATAGTTGAAAAACCGTATTTGAGAAATATATAATAAAGTACTATCAGTGGAGGTTACTTTAGTAACTGGTATATTTGAATAGTTTCGTGTTTTTCACTTGATGGATATATGAATATCTGTGTGGGTATTGTTAACTCCTTCAGTTAAATTACTGAGTTCCAGATAGATGTAAGTTCTTAATACGGCTTAAACTCTATCTTAGTATATTATCCCTTGGGTTGCAATAGATTATATTATAGATATGTATACATAATATAGCTTTATGAATATCAGAAGTGCTTTAGATATCTTTAGTATATATTGTGAAATTAATCAATTTTTGCAACAGGGTTTTTTATTAAGGATATCTTGGTTAGGAGTCTGGCAAATGTTGGTGCTTTGGTGTACAACCTCCTATGGTCTATACTTAGTGGCAAACAGTATGTCTTACTAAGTATATTATCAACTGTTTTTAGTCACTTTGCAGCCTTGACAAATTTTGCTTGCATAATGTAATACATGAGAGACGGTATTTATAGACAACTTACTTAGAGTAATATATTCTGTGCAGCCTACTCAGGTTTGTATATCAGTAACCTGTCGCTACTGGTTATAGTGTATGTATAAGTAGCCAGTTGTAGGTTCTGTCTATTGTGGCATAAAAATATTCACATAATATTAATCTTAGCTATGTGTTAAAGAGGCTGTCTTTAATTTCTTTTAGAGTTGGCTATTGCAACTTTATACCGTCTAAAATAATTGAAGTAGTCTTAAGGTACTGTTATTGCTAGTACCCAGCTTTTGTGCAGTTATGCTAACAGGTGATTGTTGTAGTATAATTTTGAGCTGCCTGAATGTGTGGCTAACAGTTATAGTATTGGTCCGTAATTAGCTTTTCAAAGTTGTCACTAGCTGACCGCTATAGTTATAAGGTATTATTATGTAGCTTTTTAAAGTCTATGTCAGTGCGATTGATTTCGCAGATTGACCGTTAAAGCTGTTATTTCTATTACCCTATGAATAGCTTCTGACAATTGCCACTAGCGGTTTTCAAAATACCCCCAAATTATTGATACTAATTTTGCCCAGATGCCACTGTATCGAAACGTTTACTTGTTAAAGTTGGCTATGCCATTAAAAAGAAAAACAACAGGGTATTGTCAGATACCCATCCCTAACATGTTTCGCCGATAGCGTTTCGGCTTTTTCAAAGGCCGAAACGCTATCGGCGAAACATGTTAGGGATGGGTATCTGACAATACCCTGTTGTTTTTCTTTTTAATGGCATAGCCAACTTTAACAAGTAAACGTTTCGATACAGTGGCATCTGGGCAAAATTAGTATCAATAATTTGGGGGTATTTTGAAAACCGCTAGTGGCAATTGTCAGAAGCTATTCATAGGGTAATAGAAATAACAGCTTTAACGGTCAATCTGCGAAATCAATCGCACTGACATAGACTTTAAAAAGCTACATAATAATACCTTATAACTATAGCGGTCAGCTAGTGACAACTTTGAAAAGCTAATTACGGACCAATACTATAACTGTTAGCCACACATTCAGGCAGCTCAAAATTATACTACAACAATCACCTGTTGTTAGCATAACTGCACAAAAGCTGGGTACTAGCAATAACAGTACCTTAAGACTACTTCAATTATTTTAGACGGTATAAAGTTGCAATAGCCAACTCTAAAAGAAATTAAAGACAGCCTCTTTAACACATAGCTAAGATTAATATTATGTGAATATTTTTATGCCACAATAGACAGAACCTACAACTGGCTACTTATACATACACTATAACCAGTAGCGACAGGTTACTGATATACAAACCTGAGTAGGCTGCACAGAATATATTACTCTAAGTAAGTTGTCTATAAATACCGTCTCTCATGTATTACATTATGCAAGCAAAATTTGTCAAGGCTGCAAAGTGACTAAAAACAGTTGATAATATACTTAGTAAGACATACTGTTTGCCACTAAGTATAGACCATAGGAGGTTGTACACCAAAGCACCAACATTTGCCAGACTCCTAACCAAGATATCCTTAATAAAAAACCCTGTTGCAAAAATTGATTAATTTCACAATATATACTAAAGATATCTAAAGCACTTCTGATATTCATAAAGCTATATTATGTATACATATCTATAATATAATCTATTGCAACCCAAGGGATAATATACTAAGATAGAGTTTAAGCCGTATTAAGAACTTACATCTATCTGGAACTCAGTAATTTAACTGAAGGAGTTAACAATACCCACACAGATATTCATATATCCATCAAGTGAAAAACACGAAACTATTCAAATATACCAGTTACTAAAGTAACCTCCACTGATAGTACTTTATTATATATTTCTCAAATACGGTTTTTCAACTATATACTGGAATGTCTGCATGACAGATTGTTGAAATAATCAGCGGTGTAGAATACCCCAGAATACCAGCCAATTATTTATTTGATAGATTAATAATTCCTATTCAGATATTCCTGAATATTCTATAATAGAGGCAATCTATCCATTTGAAATTCAGTGCCACTTTCTTATATTCAGTAAAGTTGCTATGTGTTTTTAAAGTACACACACTTACACAATCAAGAACGGTTTTAATCCAATGTTGATTTAATAAAAGTTATGTTTTAATTTTCTTTTTTCAAACCTTTGGTTTACAATGGTTGTTTAAGTTTCATATCTATATCAATATTTGCATTAGGAACCGAAGTGCTACCAAGGTGCATTCTTTCAGTCTATATCTTCTATGATATAGACTATTCTCGCAATCAGATTTGAATAAAATCCCTGTCCTTGTTCCGTCCGCGGGACTGGATGGATCACTCCCATTACTAGGAGGTCTTGCACACAGCTTAGGAATGCCTCTTTCTTTATCTGGTTTGATGATAATCTTGAAAGATGAAATCTCCCTTGTGGAGGAGAAGCTTTGAAGTCCAGAAGATATCCCTGAGATATGATCTCCAACGCCCAGGGATCCTGAACATCTCTTGCCCACGCCTGGGCGAAGAGAGAAAGTCTGCCCCCCACTAGATCCGTTTCCGGATAGGGGGCCGTTCCTTCATGCTGTCTTGGGGGCAGCAGCAGGCTTCCTGGCCTGCTTGCCCTTGTTCCAGGACTGGTTAGGTTTCCAGGCCTGTCTGGAATGAGCAACAGTTCCCTCTTGTTTTGAAGCGGAGGAAGTTGATGCTGCTCCTGCCTTGAAATTTTGAAAGGCACGAAAATTAGACTGTTTGGCCTTTGATTTGGCCCTGTCCTGAGGAAGGGTATGACCCTTGCCTCCAGTAATGTCAGCAATAATTTCCTTCAAGCCAGGCCCGAATAAGGTCTGCCCCTTGAAAGGAATGTTCAGTAATTTAGACTTTGAAGTCACGTCAGCTGACCAGGATTTAAGCCATAGCGCCCTACGCGCCTGGATGGCGAATCCGGAATTCTTAGCCGTTAGTTTAGTCAAATGAACAATGGCATCAGAAACAAATGAGTTAGCTAGCTTAAGCGTTCTAAGCTTGTCAATAATTTCATTCAATGGAGCTGTCTGGATGGCCTCTTCCAGGACCTCAAACCAGAATGCCGCCGCAGCAGTGACAGGCGCAATGCATGCAAGGGGCTGTAAAATAAAACCTAGTTGAATAAACATTTTCTTAAGGTAACCCTCCAATTTTTTATCCATTGGATCTGAAAAAGCACAACTGTCCTCAACCGGGATAGTGGTACACTTTACTAAAGTAGAAACTGCTCCCTCCACCTTAGGGACCGTCTGCCATAAGTCCCGTGTAGTGGCGTCTATTGGAAACATTTTTCTAAATATAGGAGGTGGGGAAAAGGGCACAGCGGGTCTATCCCACTCCTTGCTAATAATTTCTGTAAGCCTTTTAGGTATAGGAAAAACGTCAGTACACACCGGCACCGCATAGTATCTATCCAGCCTACACAATTTCTCTGGAATTGCAACTGTGTTACAGTCATTCAGAGCAGCTAATACCTCCCCAAGCAATACACGGAGGTTCTCAAGCTTAAATTTAAAATTAGAAATCTCTGAATCAGGTTTCCCCGAGTCGGAGATGTCACCCACAGACTGAAGCTCTCTGTCCTCATGTTCTGCATACTGTGACGCAGTATCAGACATGGCTCTAACAGCATTTGCGCGCTCTGTATCTCTCCTAACCCCAGAGCTATCGCGCTTGCCTCTTAATTCAGGCAATCTAGATAATACCTCTGACAGGGTATTATTCATGATTGCAGCCATGTCCTGCAAGGTAATCGCTATGGGCGTCCCTGATGTAATTGGCGCCATATTAGCGTGCGTCCCCTGAGCGGGAGGCGAAGGGTCTGACACGTGGGGAGAGTTAGCCGTCATAACTTCCCCCTCGACAGAACCCTCTGGTGATAATTCTTTTATAGATAAAGACTGATCTTTACTGTTTAAGGTGAAATCAATACATTTAGTACACATTCTCCTATGGGGCTCCACCATGGCTTTCAAACATAATGAACAAGTAGGTTCCTCTGTGTCAGACATGTTTAAACAGACTAGCAATGAGACTAGCAAGCTTGGAAAACACTTTAAAACAAGTTTACAAGCAATATAAAAAACGTTACTGCGCCTTTAAGAAACACAAATTTTCCCAAATTTTGAAATAACAGTGAAAAAATGCAGTTACACTAACGAAATTTTTACAGTGTATGTAATAAGTTAGCAGAGCATTGCACCCACTTGCAAATGGATGATTAACCCCTTAATACCAAAAACGGAATAACAAATGACAAAAACGTTTTTTAAACAGTCACAACAACTGCCACAGCTCTACTGTGGCTTTTTACCTCCCTCAATACGACTTTTGAAGCCTTTTGAGCCCTTCAGAGAAGTCCTGGATCATGCAGGAAGAAGCTGGATGTCTGTGTCTGTAATTTTTGCTGTGCAAAAAAACGCCAAAATAGGCCCCTCCCACTCATATTACAACAGTGGGAAGCCTCAGGGAACCGTTTCTAGACAAAATTCAAGCCAGCCATGTGGAAAAAACTAGGCCCCAATAAGTTTTATCACCAAACATATGTAAAAAACGATTAAACATGCCAGCAAACGTTTTAAAAACATAATTTATGTAAGAACTTACCTGATAAATTCATTTCTTACATATTAACAAGAGTCCATGAGCTAGTGACGTATGGGACGTATGGGATATACATTCCTACCAGGAGGGGCAAAGTTTCCCAAACCTTAAAATGCCTATAAATACACCCCTCACCACACCCACAAATCAGTTTAACGAATAGCCAAGAAGTGGGGTGATAAGAAAAAAAGTGCGAAGCATATAAAATAAGGAATTGGAATAATTGTGCTTTATACAAAAAAATCATAACCACCACAAAAAAGGGTGGGCCTCATGGACTCTTGTTAATATGAAAGAAATGAATTTATCAGGTAAGTTCTTACATAAATTATGTTTTCTTTCATGTAATTAACAAGAGTCCATGAGCTAGTGACGTATGGGATAATGACTACCCAAGATGTGGATCTTTCCACACAAGAGTCACTAGAGAGGGAGGGATAAAATAAAGACAGCCAATTCCTGCTGAAAATAATCCACACCCAAAATAAAGTTTAACAAAAAACATAAGCAGAAGATTCAAACTGAAACCGCTGCCTGAAGAACTTTTCTACCAAAAACTGCTTCAGAAGAAGAAAATACATCAAAATGGTAGAATTTAGTAAAAGTATGCAAAGAAGACCAAGTTGCTGCTTTGCAGATCTGGTCAACCGAAGCTTCATTCCTAAACGCCCAGGAAGTAGAAACTGACCTAGTAGAATGAGCTGTAATTCTTTGAGGCGGAATTTTACCCGACTCAACATAGGCAAGATGAATTAAAGATTTCAACCAAGATGCCAAAGAAATGGCAGAAGCTTTCTGGCCTTTCCTAGAACCGGAAAAGATAACAAGACTAGAAGTCTTACGGAAAGATTTCGTAGCTTCAACATAATATTTCAAAGCTCTAACAACATCCAAAGAATGCAATGATTTCTCCTTAGAATTCTTAGGATTAGGACATAATGAAGGAACCACAATTTCTCTACTAATGTTGTTGGAATTCACAACTTTAGGTAAAAATTCAAAAGAAGTTCGCAACACCGCCTTATCCTGATGAAAAATCAGAAAAGGAGACTCACACGAAAGAGCAGATAATTCAGAAACTCTTCTAGCAGAAGAGATGGCCAAAAGGAACAAAACTTTCCAAGAAAGTAATTTAATGTCCAATGAATGCATAGGTTCAAACGGAGGAGCTTGAAGAGCTCCCAAAACCAAATTCAAACTCCATGGAGGAGAAATTGACTTAATGACAGGTTTTATACGAACCAAAGCTTGTACAAAACAATGAATATCAGGAAGAATAGCAATCTTTCTGTGAAAAAGAACAGAAAGAGCGGAGATTTGTCCTTTCAAAGAACTCGCGGACAAACCCTTATCTAAACCATCCTGAAGAAACTGTAAAATTCTCGGTATTCTAAAAGAATGCCAAGAAAAATGATGAGAAAGACACCAAGAAATATAAGTCTTCCAGACTCTATAATATATCTCTCGAGATACAGATTTACGAGCCTGTAACATAGTATTAATCACGGAGTCAGAGAAACCTCTATGACCAAGAATCAAGCGTTCAATTTCCATACCTTTAAATTTAAGGATTTCAGATCCGGATGGAAAAAAGGACCTTGAGACAGAAGGTCTGGTCTTAACGGAAGAGTCCATGGTTGGCAAGATGCCATCCGGACAAGATCCGCATACCAAAACCTGTGAGGCCATGCCGGAGCTATTAGCAGAACAAACGAGCATTCCCTCAGAATCTTGGAGATTACTCTTGGAAGAAGAACTAGAGGCGGAAAGATATAGGCAGGATGATACTTCCAAGGAAGTGATAATGCATCCACTGCTTCCGCCTGAGGATCCCGGGATCTGGACAGATACCTGGGAAGTTTCTTGTTTAGATGAGAGGCCATCAGATCTATCTCTGGGAACCCCCACATTTGAACAATCTGAAGAAATACCTCTGGGTGAAGAGACCATTCGCCCGGATGCAACGTTTGGCGACTGAGATAATCCGCTTCCCAATTGTCTACACCTGGGATATGAACCGCAGAGATTAGACAGGAGCTGGATTCCGCCCAAACCAAAATTCGAGATACTTCTTTCATAGCCAGAGGACTGTGAGTCCCTCCTTGATGATTGATGTATGCCACAGTTGTGACATTGTCTGTCTGAAAACAAATGAACGATTCTCTCTTCAGAAGAGGCCAAAACTGAAGAGCTCTGAAAACTGCACGGAGTTCCAAGATATTGATCGGTAATCTCACCTCCTGAGATTCCCAAACTCCTTGTGCCGTCAGAGAACCCCACACAGCTCCCCAACCTGTGAGACTTGCATCTGTTGAAATTACAGTCCAGGTCGGAAGAACAAAAGAAGCCCCCTGAATTAAACGATGGTGATCTGTCCACCACGTTAGAGAGTGCCGAACAATCGGTTTTAAAGATATTAATTGATATATCTTCGTGTAATCCCTGCACCATTGGTTCAGCATACAGAGCTGAAGAGGTCGCATGTGAAAACGAGCAAAGGGGATCGCGTCCGATGCAGCAGTCATAAGACCTAGAATTTCCATGCATAAGGCTACCGAAGGGAATGATTGAGACTGAAGGTTTCGACAGGCTGTAATCAATTTTAGACGTCTCTTGTCTGTTAAAGACAAAGTCATGGACACTGAATCTATCTGGAAACCCAGAAAGGTTACCCTTGTTTGAGGAATCAAAGAACTTTTTGGTAAATTGATCCTCCAACCATGATCTTGAAGAAACAACACAAGTCGATTCGTATGAGACTCTGCTAAATGTAAAGACGGAGCAAGTACCAAGATATCGTCCAAATAAGGAAATACCACAATACCCTGTTCTCTGATTACAGACAGAAGGGCACCGAGAATCTTTGTGAAAATTCTTGGAGCTGTAGCAAGGCCAAACGGTAGAGCCACAAATTGGTAATGCTTGTCTAGAAAAGAGAATCTCAGGAACTGATAATGATCTGGATGAATCGGAATATGCAGATATGCATCCTGTAAATCTATTGTGGACATATAATTCCCTTGCTGAACAAAAGGCAATATAGTCCTTACAGTTACCATCTTGAACGTTGGTATCCTTACATAACGATTCAATAATTTTAGATCCAGAACTGGTCTGAAGGAATTCTCCTTCTTTGGTACAATGAAGAGATTTGAATAAAACCCCATCCCCTGTTCCGGAACTGGAACTGGCATAATTACTCCAGCCAACTCTAGATCTGAAACACAATTCAGAAATGCTTGAGCTTTCACTGGATTTACTGGGACATGGGAAAGAAAAAATCTCTTTGCAGGAGGTCTCATCTTGAAACCAATTCTGTACCCTTCTGAAACAATGTTCTGAATCCAAAGATTGTGAACAGAATTGATCCAAATTTCTTTGAAAAAACGTAACCTGCCCCCTACCAGCTGAACTGGAATGAGGGCCGTACCTTCATGTGAACTTAGAAGCAGGCTTTGCCTTTCTAGCAGGCTTGGATTTATTCCAGACTGGAGATGGTTTCCAAACTGAAACTGCTCCTGAGGATGAAGGATCAGGCTTTTGTTCTTTGTTGAAACGAAAGGAACGAAAACGATTGTTAGCCCTGTTTTTACCTTTAGACTTTTTATCCTGTGGTAAAAAAGTTCCTTTCCCACCAGTAACAGTTGAAATAATAGAATCCAACTGAGAACCAAATAATTTGTTTCCCTGGAAAGAAATGGAAAGTAGAGTTGATTTAGAAGCCATATCAGCATTCCAAGTCTTAAGCCATAAAGCTCTTCTGGCTAAGATAGCCAGAGACATAAATCTAACATCAACTCTAATAATATCAAAAATGGCATCACAGATGAAATTATTAGCATGCTGGAGAAGAATAATAATATCATGAGAATCACGATTTGTTACTTGTTGCGCTAGAGTTTCCAACCAAAAAGTTGAAGCTGCAGCAACATCAGCCAATGATATAGCAGGTCTAAGAAGATTACCTGAACATAGATAAGCTTTTCTTAGAAAAGATTCAATTTTTCTATCTAAAGGATCCTTAAACGAGGTACCATCTGATGTAGGAATGGTAGTACGTTTAGCAAGGGTAGAAATAGCCCCATCAACTTTAGGGATTTTGTCCCAAAATTCTAACCTGTCAGGCGGAACAGGATATAATTGCTTAAAACGTTTAGAAGGAGTAAATGAATTACCCAATCTATCCCATTCCTTAGCAATTACTGCAGAAATAGCATTAGGAACAGGAAAGACTTCTGGAATAACCGCAGGAGCTTTAAAAACCTTATCCAAACGTATAGAATTAGTATCAAGAGGACTAGAATCCTCTATTTCTAAAGCAATTAGTACTTCTTTAAGTAAAGAGCGAATAAATTCCATCTTAAATAAATATGAAGATTTATCAGCATCAATCTCTGAGACAGAATCCTCTGAACCAGAAGAGTCCAAAGAATCAGAATGATGGTGTTCATTTAAAAATTCATCTGTAGAGAGAGAAGATTTAAAAGACTTTTTACGTTTACTAGAAGGAGAAATAACAGACAAAGCCTTCTTTATGGATTCAGAAACAAAATCTCTTATGTTATCAGGAACATTCTGCACCTTAGATGTTGAGGGAACTGCAACAGGCAATGGTACATCACTAAAGGAAATATTATCTGCATTAACAAGTTTGTCATGACATTTAATACAAACAACAGCTGGAGGAATAGCTACCAAAAGTTTACAGCAGATACACTTAGCTTTGGTAGATCCAGCAGGCAGAGGTTTTCCTGTAGTATCTTCTGGCTCAGATGCAACGTGAGACATCTTGCAATATGTAAGAGAAAAAACAACATATAAAGCAAAATAGATCAAATTCCTTATAAGACAGTTTCAGGAATGGGAAAAAAATGCCAAACATCAAGCTTCTAGCAACCAGAAGCAAATGAAAAATGAGACTGAAATAATGTGGAGACAAAAGCGACGCCCATATTTTTTGGCGCCAAATAAGACGCCCACATTATTTGGCGCCTAAATGCTTTTGGCGCCAAAAATGACGCCACATCCGGAACGCCGACACTTTTGGCGCAAAATAACGTCAAAAATGACGCAACTTCCGGCGACACGTATGACGCCGGAAACGGAAATGAATTTTTGCGCCAAAAAAGTCTGCGCCAAGAATGACGCAATAAAATGAAGCATTTTCAGCCCCCGCGAGCCTAACAGCCCACAGGGAAAAAAGTCAAATTTTTGAGGTAAGAAAAAATATGATAACTAAAGCATAATCCCAAATATGAAACTGACTGTCTGGAAATAAGGAAAGTTGAACATTCTGAGTCAAGGCAAATAAATGTTTGAATACATATATTTAGAACTTTATAAATAAAGTGCCCAACCATAGCTTAGAGTGTCACAGAAAATAAGACTTACTTACCCCAGGACACTAATCTACATGTTTGTAGAAAGCCAAACCAGTACTGAAACGAGAATCAGTAGAGGAAATGGTAAATGTAAGAGTATATCGTCGATCTGAAAAGGGAGGTAAGAGATGAATCTCTACGACCGATAACAGAGAACCTTATGAAATAGACCCCGTAGAAGGAGATCACTGCATTCAATAGGCAATACTCTCCTCACATCCCTCTGACATTCACTGCACGCTGAGAGGAAAACCGGGCTCCAACTTGCTGCGGAGCGCATATCAACGTAGAATCTAGCACAAACTTACTTCACCACCTCCCTTGGAGGCAAAGTTTGTAAAACTGATTTGTGGGTGTGGTGAGGGGTGTATTTATAGGCATTTTAAGGTTTGGGAAACTTTGCCCCTCCTGGTAGGAATGTATATCCCATACGTCCCATACGTCACTAGCTCATGGACTCTTGTTAATTACATGAAAGAAATACACTTTTATAAGAGTATGTATCTCTATTAATAAGCCTGATACCAGTTGCTATCACTGCATTTAAGGCTTTACTTACATTACTTCGGTATCAGCAGCATTTTCTAGCAAATTCCATCCCTAGAAAAATATTTTAACTGCACATACCTTATTGCAGGAAAACCTGCACGCTATTCCCCCTCTGAAGTTACCTCACTCCTCAGAATATGTGAGAACAGCAAAGGATCTTAGTTACTTCTGCTAAGATCATAGAAAACGCAGGCAGATTCTTCTTCTAAATACTGCCTGAGATAAACAGTACACTCCGGTACCATTTAAAAATAACAAACTTTTGATTGAAGAAATAAACTAAGTATAAAACACCACAGTCCTCTTACGACCTCCATCTTAGTTGAGAGTTGCAAGAGAATGACTGGATATGGCAGTGAGGGGAGGAGCTATATAGCAGCTCTGCTGTGGGTGATCCTCTTGCAACTTCCTGTTGGGAAGGAGAATATCCCACAAGTAATGGATGATCCGTGGACTGGACACACAAGAGAAATGATATCTATATCCGTTATATCCTCTAGACGGCAGTGTTATTACTGCCTGCATATGAAATGCTTAAAGGAAGGATGTGTTCAAAATGCTGTATTGTGATTGGTTAGTCACACCTTTAAGTAAAGGTACAGGTGCACTGTTCAGTATGCATGATTAAGGGACTGCGTTCCCGAAACGTTGCATAACTTTCCATCCATGTGTATTCAATAAAGGACATTTTATTCATTGAAAGGTGCTGAGGATTATTATTCTTGTGGATCTGTGTGTGGCTGGAGGTCGCCAGCTTTTACTACGTGCACCTAGCCTGATAAGGCTACACCTGTGGTTGCTGGGTTCACCTTGTTTTGTTTCTATAATGATTACACAAGCAGTATCTAAATAATTTTATTAAGAACCCCAGTTTGTGAAAAAGTTAACTTTTTAATTTTTTTTATTTTATCGTATTTGGTGGTAAAATGGTGGCATGAAATATACCAAAATGGGTCTAGGTCAATACTTAGGGTTATCAACAAAAAAAATATATATAGTTTTGATAGGTAAATAAAAAAAAAACTAAGGCTCTATTTCTGTTTAAATGTAGTGATGGTAAAAATGCTCTGGTCTTTTGGGGAAGTTTTAATCTGAACTGCCCGGTCCTTAAGGGGTTAATTAAGTGATGTAAACTCACAATGGTAATTAAATTAATTATATGACAATTTTACTAGTCATTTATATCTTATTGTGCTTTTAAATCATTGTTACGTATTTTGTTAAGGCAACCAATGAGTTAAATCATTGATGTGTTACTACCAACCAAGAGGTTAAACCATTGAGATGTTATACACACAGACACACAGTGTGTGTTGTTGTGGGAAGAAACAAATTATGCTTACCTGATAATTTTCTTTTCTTCTGACAGGAAGAGTCCACAGCTTTATTCATTATACTTTTGGGAAATACAGCACCTGGCCACCAGGAGGAGGCAAATTCACCCCAGCCAAAGGACCAAACACCTCCCCCACTTCCCTCATCCCCCAGTAATTCTGCCAAGGGAACAAGGAACAGTAGGAGAAATATCAGGGTGAAAAAAGTGCCATAAGAACAAAAAATTACAGCCGCCTCATAGATAAAAACACGGACGGGAGCTGTGGACTCTTCCTATCAGAAGAAAACATAATTTATGTACTTACCTGATAAATTTATTTCATATTGGCAAGAGTCTATGAGCTAGTGACGTATGGGATATACATTCCTACCAGGAGGGGGCAAAGTTTCCCAAACCTCAAAATGCCTATAAATACACCTCCCACCACACCCACAACTCAGTTTAATGAATAGCCAAGTAGTGAGGTGATAACAAAAAGAGTAAAAAAGCATACAAAGAGAGGAACTGGAAATATAATTGTGCTTTTATACAAAAAAAAAACACCAAAAAAGGTTGGGCCTCATGGACTCTTGCCAATATGAAAGAAATTAATTTATCAGGTAAGTCCTTACATAAATTATGTTTTCTTTCATGTAATTGGCAAGAGTCCATGAGCTAGTGACGTATGGGATAGAAATACCCAAGATGTGGAAGTCCACAGAAGAGTCACTAGAGAAGGAGGGATAAAATAACAACAGCTATTTCCACTGAGAAATTAAATCCATACAATAATTAAGTTTTTCTTAATAAAACTTAAATCAAAAGTAGTAAAATTAAACAGACAGCTGCCTGCAGAACGTTTCTACCAAAGATTGCTTCAGAAGAAGCAAAATACATCAAAATGGTAAAAATAAAAGTATGCAAAGAAGACCAAATTACTGCTTTGCAAATTTGATCAACCAAAGCTTCATTCTGAAAAAGCCCAAGAAATGACGACTGAATTTAGTAGAATGGGGAGTAAATCTCTGAGGCGGAGCCTGTCCTGCCGCTAAATAATCCTTGAGAAACAAAAGTTTTAACCAGGATGCCAAAGAAAAGGCATAGGCTTTCTAACCTTTTCTGGAACAAGAAAATCAACAAATAGACTAGAAGTCTTCTGAAATCCTAGTAACCTCAATATAGAATTATAAAGCTCTTACCACATCCAAAGGATTTAAAGAACTCTCAAAGAATTCTTTAGGATTAGGACACAAAGAAGAAACAACAAAGAAGTCCACAAAACAACTTATCTAGATGAAAAATCCGATAAGGAGACACACAAGAGAGCTGATAAATCAGAAACTCTTCTAGCAGAAGAGATAGCCAAGACGAGAAACAACACTTTCAAAGAAAGTAAATAATCCTCAAAGAAAATATAAGATCAAAAAGAGCCTACAAAATCCTTAAAGGGACACTGTAAACAAATTTAATCTTTTGTGATTCAGATAGAGCATGACATTTTAAGCAACTTTCTAATTTACTCCTATTATCAAATTTTCTTCATTCTCTTGGTATCTTTATTTGAACTGCAAGAATGTAAGTTTAGATGCCAGCCCATTTTTGGTGAACAACCTGGGTTGTCCTTGCTGATTGGTGGATACATTCATCCACCAATAAAAAAGTGCTATCCAGAGTACTGAAACAAACAAAAAACTTAGATGCCTTCTTTTTCAAATAAAGATAGCAAAAGAACAAAGAAAGATTGCTAATAGGAGTAAATTAGAAAGTTGCTTAAAATCGCATGCTCTATCTGAATCACAAAAGAAAAAAATTGGGTTCAGTGTCCCTTTAAACCAAATTAAGACTCCAAAAAAGGAGAAATTAATAAAATAACAGGCTTGATACAAACCAGAGCCTGGACAAAACAGTGAATATCAGGAAGTTATGCAATCTTTCTAAGAAATAAACAGAAAGAACAGAGTTTTGTCCCTTAAAAACATTTGTAGACAAACTTAATCCAAGCCATCCTGAAGAAACTGTAAAATCTTTGGAATTCTAAAAAAAAAAAAATGCCAAGAGAATTTATGAAAAGAACACCATAAAATATAGGTTTTCAAAACATGATAATACATGTTCCTTGAAACAGACTTATAAGCCTGCAACATAGTGAAAAAAACTGAGTCAGAGAAACCTCTATGACTAAACACTAATCAATTTCCATACCTAAAAATTAGTAATTTGAGATCCCATTGGAAAAACGGCCCTTGAATTAAGAGGGGTAGCCAAAGAGAAAGCGGCCAAGGATGGCAACTGGACATCCGGACAAGATCCACATACCAAACCTGTGAGGCCATGTTGATGCTATCAGAAACACATGAGACTGTTCCAATATGATCTTGGAGATCACCCTTGGAAGAAAAAAACCAGAGGCGGAAACATGTAGCCAGGTTGCAAAAACCAAGACACTGCTAATGTATCCACCATCTCCACCTGAGGATCCCTGGACCTGAAAAGGTACCTTGGAAACTGAGAAAACACATCTGCATAAAGATACCACTCTCCCGGACGTAAAGTCTGATGGCTGAGATAATCCACCTCCCAAATGTCTAAACCTGAGATATGAATCGTAGAGATTAGACAGGAGATGAATTCCACCTAAGAACGTTTTAAGATATTTCTTAAATACTAAGGAACAGCGAGTCCCTATTAATGATTGACATATGCCACAGTTGTGATATTGTCAGTCTGAAAGCAAAATGAAAAATTCTTGTAAAAGAGGCCAAGCCTGAAAGAGCTCTGAAAATAGCACAGAGTTCTAAAATATCAATTGGTAAACTCGCCTCTTGAGGTTTCCAAACCACTTGTGCTGTCAAAGACCCTCAGACAGCTCCCCAAACTGTAAGACTTGTATCCAATAAGAATACAATCCAGGAAGGACGAACAAAAGGAGGCCCCCCGGAAAAAAACTATTTATTTAAGAACTTACCTGATGAATTAATTTCTTTCATATTGGCAAGAGTCCATGAGCTAGTGACGTAAGGGATATAAACTTACAGTCTAGAACATTCCTTTCAATGGCTATGTGCATGGAAGTTTTAGGTCTCATAACTGCAGCATCGAACGTGGTTCCTTTTGCTCGTTTTTCATCGGAGACCTCTTTAGCTTTGCATACTGAATCAATGGTGCAGGGATTGTTTTCAGATATCACAGTTGATATTCTTAAATTCCATCACTCAACTCTCTCTGATTTGGTGATTAGATTATCATAGTTTCTTTCATGTAATTGGCAAGAGTCCATGAGCTAGTGACGTATGGGATATACAATCCTACCAGGAGGGGCAGAGTTTCCCAAACATCAAAATGCCTATAAATACACCCCTCACCACACCCACAATTGAGTTTAACGAATAGCCAAGTAGTAGGGTGATGAGAAAGGAGTAAAAAGCATAAAAAATAAAGAATTTGGAAATAATTGTGCTTTATATAAAAATAATAACCACCATAAAAAGGGTGGATCTCATGGACTCTTGCCAATATGAAAGAAATTAATTTATCAGGTAAGTTGTTACATAAATTATGTTTTCTTTCATGTAATTGGCAAGAGTCCATAAGCTAGTGACATATGGGATAGTAATACCCAAGATGTGGAACTCCACAGAAGAGTCACTAGACAGGGAGGGATAGCTATTTTCCGCAGAAAAAAATAATCCACAACCCAAAATATAAGTTTATTCTCATAAAAGAAAAGAAAAAAACTTAAACATAAGCAGAGGAATCAAACTGAAACAGCTGCCTGAAGAACTTTTTTTTTTTTTTTACCAAAAACTGCTTCAGAAGAAGCAAATACATCAAAATGGTAGAATTTAGTAATTGTATGCAAAGAAGACCAAGTAGCTGCTTTGCAAATCTGATAAACTAAAGCTTAATTCTTAAAAGCCCATGAAGTGGAGACTGATCTAGTAGAATGAGCTGTAATTATCTGAGGCGGGGCCTGACCCGACTCCAAATAAGCCTGATGAATCAAAAGCTTTAACCAAGAAGTCAAAAGCCTTCTGACCTTTCCTAGAACAAGAAAAGACAACAAATAGACTAGAAGTCTTCCTGAAATCTTTAGTAGCTTCAACATAATATTTCAAAGCTCTTACAACATCCAAAGAATTTAAAGATCTCTCCAAAGAATTCTTAGGATTAGGACACAAAGAAGGAACAACAATTTCTCTTTTAAGGATGTTAGAATTCACAACCTTAGGTAGAATTTTAAATTAAGTCTGCAAAACTGCCTTATCCTGATGGAAAATCAGAAAAGGAGATTCACAAGAAAGAGCAGACAATTCTGAAACTCTTCTAGCAGAAGAGATTGCCAAAAGGAACAACACTTTCCAAGAAAGTAGTTTAATGTCCAAAGAATGCATAGGCTCAAAAGGAGGAGCCTGTAAAGCCTTCAAAACCAAATTAAGACTCCAAGGAGGAGAGATTGATTTAATAACAGGCTTGATACGGACCAAAGTCTGTACAAAATAGTGAATATCAGGGAGCTTAGCAATCTTACTGTGAAATAAAACAGAAAGAGCAGAGATTTATCCATTAAAGGAACTTGCAGACAAACCTTTATCCAAACCATCCTGAAGAAACTGTAAAATTCTAGGAATTCTAAAAGAATGCCAGGAGAATTTATGAGAAGAACACTATGAAATATAAGTCTTCCAAACTCGATAATAAATCTAACTAGAAACAGATTTCCGAGCCTGTAACATAGTATTAATCACTGAGTCAGAGAAACCTCTATGACTAAGCCCTAGGCATCAAAAATTTCCATACCTTCAAATTTAATGATTTGAGATTCTGATGGAAAAACGGACCTTGAGACAGAAGGTCTGATCTTAAAGAAAGTGGTCAAGGTTGGCAACTGGACATCCGAACACGATCTGCATACCAAAATCTGTGAGGCCATGCAGGAGCTACCAGCAACACAAACAATTGTTCAATGATGATCTTGGAAATCACTCTTGGAAGAACTAGAGGCGGGAAAATATAAGCAGGTTGGTAACACCAAGGCACTGCTAACGCATCCATCGCCTGAGGATCCCTGGACCTGGACAGGTACCTGGGAAGTTTCTTGTTTAGATGGGAAGCCATCAGATCTATTTCTGGAAGACCCCACATCTGAACAATCTGAGAAAACACATCTGGATGGAGCGACCACTCCCCCGGATGTAAAGTCTGACGGCTGAGATAATTTGCTTCCCAAATGTCTACACCTGGGATATGAACCGCAGAAAATAGACAGGAGCTGGATTCTGCCCAAGCAAGTATCCGAGATACATCTATCAGAGCTTGGGGACTGTGAGACCCAACCTGATGATTGACATATGCCACAGTTGTGATATTGTCTGTCTGAAAACAAATGAACGGTTCTCTCTTCAACAGAGGCCAAACCTGAAGAGCCCTGAAAATAGCACAGCGTTCTAAAATATTGATTGGTAACCTCGCCTCTTAAGATTTCCAAACCCCTTGTGCTGTCAGAGATCCCCAGACAGCTCCCCAACCTGAAAGACTTGCATCTGTTGTGATCACAGTCCAGGTTGGATGAACAAAAGAGGCCCCTTGAACTATACAATGGTGATCTAACCACCAAGTCAGAGAGAGTCGAACATTGGGATTTAAGGATATTAATTGTGATATCTTTGTATAATCCCTGCACCACTGGTTCAGCATACAAAGCTGGAGAGGTCTCATATGAAAACGAGCAAAGGGGATCGCGTCCAATGCTGCAGTCATGAGACCTAAAACTTCCATGCACATGGCTACTGAAGGGAATGATTGAGACTGAAGGTTCCGACAAGCCGAAACCAATTTTAATCACCTCTTGTCTATTAGAGACAGAGTCATGGACACTGAATCTATCTGGAAAACTAAAAAGGTGACCCTTGTCTGAGAAATCAAGAACCTTTTTGGTAAATTGATCCTCCAACCATGTTTTTGAAGAAACAACACTAGTTGATTCATGTGAGATTATGCATAATATAAAGACTGATCTAGTACCAAGATATTGTCCAAATAAGGAAACACTGCAATAACCTGTTGTCTGATTACAGAGAGTAGGGCACCGAGAACCTTTGAAAAGATTCTTGGAGCTGTCACCAGGCCAAATGGAAGAGTGCCAAATTGTTAATGCTTGTATAGAAAAGAGAATCTCAGAAACTGAAAATGGCCTAGATGAATCGGAATATGAAGATATGCATCCTGTAAGTCTATCGTGGACATATAATGACCTTGCTGAACAAAAGGCAGAATAGTCCTTTATAGTCACCATTTTGAAAGTTGGCACTCTTACAAAACGATTCAAAATTTTCAGATCCAGAACTGGTCTGAATGAATTTTCTTTCTTTGGGACAATGAATAGATTTTAATAAACCCAGACCCTGTTCCTGAAACGGAACTGGTATGATTACCCCTGAAAGCTCCAGGTCCAAAAACACACTTCAGAAAAGCCTGAGCCTTTACAGGATTTGCTGGGATGCGTGAGAGAAAAAAATCTTCTCACAGGAGGTCTTACTCTGAAACCTATTCGGTACCCCTGAGAGACATTACTCTGAATCCATTGATTTTGGACAGAATCTGCCCAAATATTTTGTAAGAATCTTAATCTTCCTCCTATCAGCTGAGCTGGAATAGGGCCGCAACTTCAGAGAAAAAAACAACATATAAAGCAAAATGATCAATTTCCTTATATGGCAGTTTCAGCAATTGGAAAAAAATGCAAACAGCATAGCCCTGACATAGAAAAAGGCAAGAGGCACATAGGAATGGGGTTCTAAATAATGAAATTATTTGGCGCCATGAATGATGCACAACAAAAAATTTTGGCGCCAACAATAACCGGAAATAACACACTCACGTCATTGGAGACGCAACCTTGTGTAAAGAACTCAGCGTCAACTAAGATGCCGGAAATGACGAACTTGCGTCACCGGAAGTACCTTCACGCCAAAAAAATTCTCGCACCAAGAATGATGCAATAAACATCAGCATTTTTGCGCCTCACAAACCTAATTTTGACCGCGAAAATTTTATGAAATAAAAAGTTAATTTTCAAAAAAAGACTAAACCCCAGGTAAGAAAAATATTTTCCTAAATATGTTTTCCCAAATATGAAACAGATAGTCTGCAAAAGGAAATATACATAAACCTGACTCATGGCCAATATAAGTACAATACATATATTTAGAACTTTATATTAATACATAAAGTGCCAAACCATAGCTGAGAGTGTCTTAAGTAATCAAAACATAATTACCGAAAGACACCCATCCACATACAGCAGATAGCCAAACCAGTACTGAAACAGTTATCAGTAGAGGTAATGGAATATGAGAGTATATCGTCGATCTGTAAAGGGAGGTAGGAGATGAATCTCTACGACCAATAACAGAGAACCTATGAAAAAGATTTCAAGGAAAAACATTGCATTCAATAGGTGATACTCCCTTCACATCCCTCTGACATTCACTGTACTCTGAGAGGAATCAGGCTTCAAAATGCTGAGAATCACATATCAACGTAGAAATCTTAGCACAAACTTACTTCACCACCTTCATAGGAGGCAAAGTTTGTAAAAACTGAATTGTGGTGTGGTGAGGGGTATATTTATAGGCATTTTAAGGTTTGGGAAACTTTGCCCCTCCTGGTAGGATTGTATATCCCATACGTCACTAGCTCATGGACTCTTGCCAATTACATGAAAGAAACAATGATAATCTAAATCACCCAATCAGAGAGAGTTGACTGATGGAATTTAAGAATATCAACTGTGATATCTGAAAACAAACCCTGCACCATTGATTCAGTTTGCAAAGCTAAAGAGGTCTCAGATGAAAAACGAGCAAAAGGAACCACGTCCGATGCTGCAGTTATGAGACCTAAAACTTCCATGCACATAGCCACTGAAAGGAATGTTCTAGACTAAGTTTAGACAGGCTAACGCCAAATACAATTGACTCTTGTCCGATAAAGACAAAGTCATAAACACTGAATCTATCTAGAAACCCCAAAAAAACATAATTTATGTAAGAACTTACCTGATAAATTCATTTCTTTCATATTAACAAGAGTCCATGAGCTAGTGACGTATGGGATATACATTCCTACCAGGAGGGGCAAAGTTTCCCAAACCTTAAAATGCCTATAAATACACCCCTCACCACACCCACAAATCAGTTTAACGAATAGCCAAGAAGTGGGGTGATAAGAAAAAAAGTGCGAAGCATATAAAATAAGGAATTGGAATAATTGTGCTTTATACAAAAAAATCATAACCACCACAAAAAAGGGTGGGCCTCATGGACTCTTGTTAATATGAAAGAAATGAATTTATCAGGTAAGTTCTTACATAAATTATGTTTTCTTTCATGTAATTAACAAGAGTCCATGAGCTAGTGACGTATGGGATAATGACTACCCAAGATGTGGATCTTTCCACACAAGAGTCACTAGAGAGGGAGGGATAAAATAAAGACAGCCAATTCCTGCTGAAAATAATCCACACCCAAAATAAAGTTTAACAAAAAACATAAGCAGAAGATTCAAACTGAAACCGCTGCCTGAAGAACTTTTCTACCAAAAACTGCTTCAGAAGAAGAAAATACATCAAAATGGTAGAATTTAGTAAAAGTATGCAAAGAGGACCAAGTTGCTGCTTTGCAGATCTGGTCAACCGAAGCTTCATTCCTAAACGCCCAGGAAGTAGATACTGACCTAGTAGAATGAGCTGTAATTCTCTGAGGCGGAAATTTACCCGACTCAACATAGGCAAGATGAATTAAAGATTTCAACCAAGATGCCAAAGAAATGGCAGAAGCTTTCTGGCCTTTCCTAGAACCGGAAAAGATAACAAATAGACTAGAAGTCTTACGGAAAGATTTCGTAGCTTCAACATAATATTTCAAAGCTCTAACAACATCCAAAGAATGCAACGATTTCTCCTTAGAATTCTTAGGATTAGGACATAATGAAGGAACCACAATTTCTCTACTAATGTTGTTGGAATTCACAACTTTAGGTAAAAATTCAAAAGAAGTTCGCAACACCGCCTTATCCTGATGAAAAATCAGAAAAGGAGACTCACAAGAAAGAGCAGATAATTCAGAAACTCTTCTAGCAGAAGAGATGGCCAAAAGGAACAAAACTTTCCAAGAAAGTAATTTAATGTCCAATGAATGCATAGGTTCAAACGGAGGAGCTTGAAGAGCTCCCAGAACCAAATTCAAACTCCAAGGAGGAGAAATTGACTTAATGACAGGTTTTATACGAACCAAAGCTTGTACAAAACAATGAATATCAGGAAGAATAGCAATCTTTCTGTGAAAAAGAACAGAAAGAGCGGAGATTTGTCCTTTCAAAGAACTTGCGGACAAACCCTTATCTAAACCATCCTGAAGAAACTGTAAAATTCTCGGTATTCTAAAAGAATGCCAAGAAAAATGATGAGAAAGACACCAAGAAATATAAGTCTTCCAGACTCTATAATATATCTCTCGAGATACAGATTTACGAGCCTGTAACATAGTATTAATCACGGAGTCAGAGAAACCTCTTTGACCAAGAATCAAGCGTTCAATCTCCATACCTTTAAATTTAAGGATTTCAGATCCGGATGGAAAAAAGGACCTTGTGACAGAAGGTCTGGTCTTAACGGAAGAGTCCATGGTTGGCAAGATGCCATCCGGACAAGATCCGCATACCAAAACCTGTGAGGCCATGCCGGAGCTATTAGCAGAACAAACGAGCATTCCCTCAGAATCTTGGAGATTACTCTTGGAAGAAGAACTAGAGGCGGAAAGATATAGGCAGGATGATACTTCCAAGGAAGTGATAATGCATCCACTGCCTCCGCCTGAGGATCCCGGGATCTGGACAGATACCTGGGAAGTTTCTTGTTTAGATGAGAGGCCATCAGATCTATCTCTGGGAGCCCCCACATTTGAACAATCTGAAGAAATACCTCTGGGTGAAGAGACCATTCGCCCGGATGCAACGTTTGGCGACTGAGATAATCCGCTTCCCAATTGTCTACACCTGGGATATGAACCGCAGAGATTAGACAGGAGCTGGATTCCGCCCAAACCAAAATTCGAGATACTTCTTTCATAGCCAGAGGACTGTGAGTCCCTCCTTGATGATTGATGTATGCCACACCACCTCCCTTGGAGGCAAAGTTTGTAAAACTGATTTGTGGGTGTGGTGAGGGGTGTATTTATAGGCATTTTAAGGTTTGGGAAACTTTGCCCCTCCTGGTAGGAATGTATATCCCATACGTCACTAGCTCATGGACTCTTGTTAATTACATGAAAGAAACAGGTGACCCTTGTCTGAGGAATCACGAAACTGTTATAAATCCTCTAACCATGTCTTGAAGAAACAAAACTAGTTGATTCATGAGAGATTCTAATAAAAGAAAAGTTTAGGATAATACCAAGATACCATCAAAATAAGGAAGCACCACAATACCCTATTGTCCGAATACAGAAAGAAGGGCACCAAGAACCTTTGAAAATATTCATAAAGCTGTCGCTAGACCAAATGGAAAAGCGACAAATTGGTAAAGCTTACCTATAAAAGAGAATCTCAGAAACCAAAAGTGGTCTGAATGATAATAAAATATGAGGATAAACATCCTGTAAAATTGAGTGGACATGAAATGACCTTGCTTAAAGGGACCCTAAACACCATCTGTTTTAATGTAATTATAACTTTTTTTTAAATCTCTTTTCCTTTGTTTTATATATTATTTCTTTCTTTATTTTTTTATTTAGCATCTGCACATTTTTTTTTTATTTTCAATAATACCCCTAAACCACCGCCTACTGAATGCGGTGGTGGCCGCCATGTTGTAACGTACGTTCTCTCCTCATATTGGCGATCACGTGATGCGCGTGCCCGAGGTGTCTAATAACCATGCGTGCTTTTATGACTGCAGCCATGAAACTCAGATGCTGCTAATGGTCTGGCAGTGGGCACTATTCCGGATGTGGCTTGTGGCTTACTGTGAGTGCGCATGCATGCAAACGTCGCACTATCCAGCATACACACAGCAGTAGCAGCGATCGTAAGCATGTCTCAGGCAAAAGAGAGCTGACAGCTAACTGCTCGATAGCGAGCTTCATAGTGATTGAATGTGATCTATGTCAGATGAGCGGATGTAGTAATGCGACGTTTGCATGCGTGCGCACTCACAGTAAGCCACAAGCCACATCCGGAATAGTGCCCAGACCATTAGCAGCATCTGCACGGCTGATAAAAAAAATGGGGAAACGGAGGAGTTTAGAATTAATTATTAGAAGATAGGCTTATATATGAAAAAAATAGCAATGTGGTTTGGTTTAAAACATTATAACCTACACTAAAAGCATTAAAACTTGACTAAAAGTTCAGTGTTTAAGGTCCCTTTAACAAAAGGGCATAATAGTCCTTAGTCGCCAACTTGAAAGTTGAGACTCTTACAAACCAATATAATGTTTTCAGATCCAAGATTGGACTGAATAAACCTTTCTTCTTTGGGACAAAAGAATAGAAATGAATAGAAACCCAAACCCTGTTCCTGCTAAAGAACTGGTATAATTACTCCTGAAAAAAAACCAGAGTGAAGAAAGAAAGAAAGAATCTTCCCATAGAAGGTTTCCAAAGGCAATTTAATCTGCTCCCCACCAGAAGGACTGATCTGAGAACCCTACCTTCATGCAGTCTTAATAACTAATAATTATATAGCGTATTTTGTCCAAGAAGTAAACAAAAAAAACAAAAAACGCTTTTTTCAGTGCTTGCACTCGGAGTTAACTAAATCAGCAGCTGGTAAAAATAGTTATTATCACCCAAATAAATGGTACACAGTAAATTGACCACAAAAGGTTGAAGGGCTGTATTAACCCTGCCGGGATATGAAACTATAACAAGTGTTTGCAGTCAGGACATTCACCAACTGATCTACATTACCAGACTAAAGGAGGGCAGAAAAAAAACCTCTAAACCTCCGGAAATAGTGGAGATAATAGAAATCAAACAAATTATTATCCAAACAAGATAGAGATAATCAAATATATTTGAAACCATAATAATAGATATAGTAAACATAACAAAATGAATACATCTGAAGTAAATAAACTGTTATATACTTGAGAATCTGAAACTGCTTATGCTAACTGTTCAACAAAAGGTTGAGAGAACAGTAATGTCAGCCACAGATAAAGCTGAGCTAAAAATAAACAGTATGTAAATATGCTCTACTAAGGTTATACTCAAACTCTAAATAATCCTAAAAAACAATTTATGCTTACCTGATAAAATTATTTCTCTTGTGATGTATCGAGTCCACGGATTCATCCTTACTTGTGGGATATTCTTCTTCCCTACAGGAAGTGGCTAAGAGAGCACCCACAGCAGAGCTGTCTATATAGCTCCTCCCTTAGCTCCACCCCCCAGTCATTCGACCGAAGGCTAGGAAGAAAAAGGAGAAACTATAGGGTGCAGTGGTGACTGAAGTTTTTTAAATAAAAATATATTGCCTGTCTTAATAAACAGGGCGGGCCGTGGACTCGATACATCACAAGAGAAATACATTTATCAGGTAAGCATAAATTATGTTTTCTCTTGTAAGATGTATCGAGTCCACGGATTCATCCATACTTGTGGGATACCAATACCAAAGCTTTAGGACACGGATGAAGGGAGGGACAAGAGAGGAACCTTAAACAGAAGGCACCACTGCTTGTAGAACCTTTCTCCCAAAAATAGCCTCCGAAGAAGCAAAAGTATCAAATTTGGAAAATTTGGAAAAAGTATGAAGCGAAGACAAAGTCGCCGCCTTACAAATCTGTTTAACAGAAGCCTCATTTTTAAAAGCCCATGTGGAAGCCACTGCTCTAGTAGAATGAGCACTAATTCTTTCAGGAGGCTGCTGTCCAGCAGTCTCATAAGCCAAACGGATGATGCTTTTCAGCCAAAAGGAGAGGTAGCCGTAGCCTTTTGACCTCTCCATTTACCAGAATAAACAACAAACAATGAAGATGTTTGACGGAAATCTTTAGTTGCTTGTAAGTAGAACTTTAAAGCACGAACCACATCAAGATTGTGCAACAGACGTTCCCTTCTTTGAGGCAGGATTAGGACACAGTGAAGGAACAACAATTTCCTGATTGATATTCCTATTAGAAACAACCTTAGGAAGAAACCCAGGTTTGGTACGCAAAACCACCTTATCTGCATGGAAAACAAGGTAAGGTGAATCACACTGTAAAGCAGATAACTCAGAAACTCTTCGAGCCGAAGAGATAGCTACTAAAAACAAAACTTTCCAAGATAGAAGCTTAATATCTATGGAATGCATAGGTTCAAACGGAACCCCTTGAAGAACTTTAAGAACCAAGCTTAGGCTCCATGGCGGAGCAACAGGTTTAAATACAGGCTTGATCCTGACCAAGGCCTGACTAAATGCTTGAACGTCTGGGACATCTGCCAGACGTTTGTGTAAAAGAATAGACAAAGCAGATATTTGTCCTTTTAACGAACTAGCTGATAATCCCTTCTCCAATCCTTCTTGGAGAAAAGACAATATTCTAGGAATCCTAATCTTACTCCATGAGTAACCCTTGGATTCACACCAATAAAAATATTTGCGCCAAATCTTATGATAAATTTTCCTGGTGACAGGCTTGCTAGCTTGAATCAGGGTATCAATGACCGACTCAGAGAAACCACGCTTTGATAGAATCAGGCGTTCAATCTCCAAGCAGTCAGACGCAGAGAAATTAGATTTGGATGCGTGAATGGACCTTGGATTAGAAGGTCCTGCCTCATTGGCAGAGACCATGGTGGAACCGATGACATGTCCACTAGGTCTGCATACCAAGTCCTGCGTGGCCATGCAGATGCTATCAGAATCACTGAAGCCCTCTCCAGCTTGATTCTGGCAACCAGACGTGGAAGGAGAGGAAACTGTGGAAATACATAGGCCAGATTGAAGGACCAGGGCACTGCTAGAGCATCTATCAGTACCGCCTGGGTATCCCGGGACCTGGACCCGTAACGAGGAAGTTTGGCATTCTGTCGGGATGCCATCAGATCCAATTCTGGTGTGCCCCATAGCTGAGTCAGCTGGGCAAATACCTCCGGATGGAGCTCCCACTCCCCCGGATGAAAAGTCTGACGACTTAGGAAATCCGCCTCCCAGTTCTCTACTCCTGGGATATGGATTGCTGAGAGATGGCAAGAGTGATCCTCCGCCCATCGGATTATTTTGGTTACCTCCATCATCGCTAGAGAACTCCGTGTTCCTCCTTGATGATTGATATAAGCTACAATCGTGATGTTGTCCGACTGAAACTGATGAATTTGGCCACAGCAAGCTAAGGCCACGCCTGAAGCGCATTGAATATCGCTCTCAATTCTAGAATGTTTATCGGGAGGAGAGTTTCCTCCTGAGACCATAAGCCCTGTGCTTTCAGGGAGTTCCAGACTGCACCCCAGCCTAGTAGGCTGGCATCTGTCGTTACTATGAGCCACTCTGGCCTGCGGAAACACATTCCCTGAGACAGGTGTCCCTGAGACAGGTGGTCCTGAGACAACCACCAGAGAAGAGAATCTCTGGTCTCCTGGTCCAGATTTATTTGAGGAGATAAATCTGCATAATCCCCATTCCACTGTTTGAGCATGCATAGTTGCAGTGGTCTAAGGTGTAGGCGGGCAAAAGGAACTATGTGCATTGCCACTACCATGAGTCCGATTACCTCCATACACTGAGCCACTGATGGCCGAGGAATGAAATGAAGAGCTCGGCAAGTGGTTAAGAGTTTTGATTTTCTGACCTCCGTCAGAAATATTTTCATTTCTACCGAGTCTATCAGAGTCCCTAGGAAGGAAACTCTTGTGAGAGGGAAGAGAGAACTCTTTTTTTATGTTCACCTTCCACCCGTGAGATCTCAGAAAAGCCAACATGATGTCCGTGTGAGACTTGGCTAGTTGGAAAGTAGACACCTGAATTAAGATGTCGTCTAGATAAGGCGCCACTGCTATGCCCCGCGGCCTTAGCACTGCCAAAAGAGACCCTAGCACTTTTGTGAAAAATCTGGGAGCCGTGGCAAACCCATAGGGAAGGGCCACGAACTGGAAATGCCTGTCCAGAAAGGCAAATCTGAGGACTTGATGATGATCTCTGTGAATAGGGATGTGTAGATACACATCCTTTAAGTCCACAGTAGTCATATATTGACCCTCCTGGATCATTGGTAGAATGGTCCGAATAGTCTCCATCTTGAATGATGGTACTCTTAGGAATTTGTTTAGAATTTTGAGATCCAAGATTGGTCTGAAAGTTCCCTCTTTTTTGGGAACCACAAACAGGTTTGAGTAAAACCCTAGCCCTTGTTCCTCTTTTGGAACTGGGCGGATCACTCCCATGGTATGTAGGTCTTCTACACAGCGTAAGAACGCCTCTCTCTTTGTCTGGTTTGCAGACAATTGAGAAATGTGAAATCTCCCCCTTGGGGGGGGGGAGTCTTTGAAGTCCAGAAGATATCCCTGGGACACAATTTCTAAAGCCCAGGAATCGTGAACATCTCTTGCCTGAGCGAAGAGAGAGAGTCTGCCCCCTACTAGATCCGGTCCCGGATCGGGGGCTACCCCTTCATGCTGTCTTAGAGGCAGCTGCAGGCTTCTTGGCCTGTTTACCCTTGTTCCAAGCCTGGTTAGGTCTCCAGACTGACTTGGATTAGGCAAAATACACCTCTTGCTTTGCAGCAGAGGAAGCTGAAGCGGGACCACCCTTGAAGTTCCGAAAGGAAAGAAAATTATTTTGTTTGGTCCTCATTTTATTTGTTTTATCCTAAGGGAGGGCATGGCCTTTCCCTCCAGTGATGTCTGAAATAATCTCTTTCAGTTCAGGCCCGAATAGGGTCTTTCCTTTGAAAGGGATGTTCAAAAGTTTAGATTTTGATGACACATCCGCAGACCAGGACTTAAGCCATAAAGCTCTGCGTGCTAAAATGGCAAAACCTGAATTCTTTGCCGCTAATTTAGCCAGTTGGAAAGCGGCATCTGTAATGAAAGAATTAGCCAACTTAAGGGCCTTAATTCTGTCCATAACCTCCTCTAATGGAGTCTCCCATCTGAAGAGCCTCTTCTAGAGCCTCAAACCAGAAAGCAGCTGCAGTAGTTACAGGAACAATGCACGCAATAAATTGGAGAAGAAAACCTTGATGAACAAAAATTTTTTATCCATAGGATCTTTGAAAGCACAACTGTCTTCGATAGGTATAGTTGTACTCTTAGCCAGAGTAGAAATAGCTCCCTCCACCTTAGGAACTGACTGCCACGAGACCCACATGGTGTCAGATATGGGAAACATTTTCTTAAAAACAGGAGGGGGAGCGAACGGAATACCTGGTCTATCCCACTCCTTAGTAACCATATTCACAATCCTCTTAGGGACTGGAAAAACATCAGTGTAAACAGGAACCTCTAAGTATTTGTCCATTTTACACAATTTCTCTGGGACCACTATAGGGTTACAATCATCTAGAGTCGCTAATACCTCCCTGAGCAATAAGCGGAGGTGTTCAAGCTTAAATTTAAAGGCCGTCATATCAGAATCTGTCTGAGGGTATATCAGATACGGCTACTAAAGCGTCAGACGGCTCAGCATTTGTTCTTAACCCAGAGCTGTCACGCTTTCCTTGCAAACCAGGCAATTTAGATAAAACCTCAGTGAGGGTTGTATTCATAACTGTGGCCATGTCTTGTAAAGTAAATGAATTCGACGCACTAGAGGTACTTGGCGTCACTTGTGCGGGCGTTACTGGTTGACACACTTGGGGAGAGCTAGATGGCAAACCCTCATTCCCTTCTGTCTGAGAATCATCTATGGCATTTTTTAAGTGCTAAAATATGCTCTTTATAATTTATAGACATATCAGTGCAAGTGGGACACATTCTAAGAGGGGGTTCCACAATGGCTTCTAAACACATTGAACAAGGATTTTCCTTGATGTCAGACATGTTAAACAGGTTAGTAATGCAAGCTTGGAGAACACTTTATTCAATGAAAAACAACACTTTAAAAAAAAACTGTACTGTGCCTTTAAGAGAAAAAAACATGTACACTTTCTGCAAAACTGCTTAAAAATGTCACAAATCTTACGAATATTTTACAGCATATGTAGTAAGCCTTAGTAAGGTTGCACCACTAGTAAGAATGAGATTAACCCCTTAGTTACCAAACCGGATTGACAAAAGTCTAAAAATCCGGAAATATACAGTCAGCACCTTGCCACAGCTCTGCTGTGGCGCCTACCTGCCCTTAGGGGTTGAAATTGGGGGAATAAAGCTTCGTTTTGGCTCCAAAACTGCTTCAGGACCCTCCTGTGTTGAAGCTTGCTATCCAGAAGTAAAAACAAATGCGCAACTAAGGCGTGAAATTAGGCCCCGCCCACCTCATACACGATGTCTGAGGGACCTTAAATTAACACCTCAAGTGTTAAAAACATAGCCATGTGGTATAAAAACCTTCCAATATAAGCCAAATGAACCCCTAAATAAAAGTCCCAAAAAAACGTTTTTCTCAAATCTATCAAAAACATCTGTTTTAAACATATATGTGTCAACCAGCAGTAACTTAGCCCTTATGCAAGCTTATAATACTACCATAAGTGTTTGATTAAAGCTTACCCTTCCCCTCATGGGGATAATGTCAGCCCTTTTCTTGAAATATCCTTTCTTTCTAGAAAAATTGACTGAACATACCTCAGTGCAGTAGAGACTGCAAAACCGTTCCTCAGCTGAAGTTTCCTGTACTCTTCAGCCTCTGTGGGAACAGCAATGGATCTTAGTTACCAAATGCTAAGATCATCATCCTCCATGCAGAAATCTTCATCTCTTTTCTGCTTGAGAGTAAATAGTACACACCGGTACCATTTAAAATAAACTCTTGCTTGAAGAAATAAAAAACATAATTTATGTAAGAACTTACCTGATAAATTCATTTCTTTCATATTAGCAAGAGTCCATGAGCTAGTGACGTATGGGATATACATTCCTACCAGGAGGGGCAAAGTTTCCCAAACCTCAAAATGAATACAAATACACCCCTCACCACACCCACAAATCAGTTTAACGAATAGCCAAGAAGTGGGGTGATAAGAAAAAAGTGCGAAAGCATATAAAATAAGGAATTGGAATAATTGTGCTTTATACAAAAAAATCATAACCACCACAAAAAAGGGCGGGCCTCATGGACTCTTGCTAATATGAAAGAAATGAATTTATCAGGTAAGTTCTTACATAAATTATGTTTTCTTTCATGTAATTAGCAAGAGTCCATGAGCTAGTGACGTATGGGATAATGACTACCCAAGATGTGGATCTTTCCACGCAAGAGTCACTAGAGAGGGAGGGATAAAATAAAGACAGCCAATTCCTGCTGAAAATAATCCACACCCAAAATAAAGTTTAATGAAAAACATAAACAGAAGATTCAAACTGAAACCGCTGCCTGAAGTACTTTTCTACCAAAAACTGCTTCAGAAGAAGAAAATACATCAAAATGGTAGAATTTAGTAAAAGTATGCAAAGAGGACCAAGTTGCTGCTTTGCAAATCTGATCAACCGAAGCTTCATTCCTAAACGCCCAGGAAGTAGAAACTGACCTAGTAGAATGAGCTGTAATCCTTTGAGGCGGAGTTTTACCCGACTCGACATAGGCATGATGAATTAAAGATTTCAACCAAGATGCCAAAGAAATGGCAGAAGCTTTCTGGCCTTTTCTAGAACCGGAAAAGATAACAAATAGACTAGAAGTCTTTCGGAAAGACTTAGTAGCTTCAACATAATTTTTCAAAGCTCTAACAACATCCAAAGAATGCAACGATTTCTCCTTAGAATTCTTAGGATTAGGACATAATGAGGGAACCACAATTTCTCTACTAATGTTGTTGGAATTCACAACCTTAGGTAAAAATTCAAAAGAAGTTCGCAACACCGCCTTATCCTGATGAAAAATCAGAAAAGGAGACTCGCAAGAAAGAGCAGATAATTCAGAGACTCTTCTGGGAGAAGAGATCGCCAAAAGGAACAAAACTTTCCAAGAAAGTAATTTAATGTCCAATGAATGCATGGGTTCAAAAGGAGGAGCTTGAAGAGCCCCCAGAACCAAATTCAAACTCCAAGGAGGAGAAATTGACTTAATGACAGGTTTTATACGAACCAAAGCTTGTACAAAACAATGAATATCAGGAAGATTAGCAATCTTTCTGTGAAAAAGAACAGAAAGAGCAGAGATTTGTCCTTTCAAAGAACTTGCGGATAAACCTTTATCTAAACCATCCTGAAGAAATTGTAAAATTCTCGGAATTCTAAAAGAATGCCAAGAAAAATGATGAGAAAGACACCAAGAAATATAAGTCTTCCAGACTCTATAATATATCTCTCTAGATACAGATTTACGAGCCTGTAACATAGTATTAATCACAGAGTCAGAGAAACCTCTTTGACCAAGAATCAAGCGTTCAATCTCCATACCTTTAAATTTAAGGATTTGAGATCCTGATGGAAAAAAGGACCTTGCGACAGAAGGTCTGGTCTTAGCGGAAGAGTCCACGGATGGCAAGAGGCCATCCGGACAAGATCCGCATACCAAAACCTGTGAGGCCATGCCGGAGCTACCAGCAGAACAAACGAGCATTCCTTCAGAATCTTGGAGATTACTCTTGGAAGAAGAACTAGAGGCGGAAAGATATAGGCAGGATGATACTTCCAAGGAAGTGATAATGCATCCACTGCTTCCGCCTGAGGATCCCGGGATCTGGACAGATACCTGGGAAGTTTCTTGTTTAGATGAGACGCCATCAGATCTATTTCTGGAAGCTCCCACATTTGAACAATCTGAAGAAATACCTCTGGGTGAAGAGACCATTCGCCCGGATGCAACGTTTGGCGACTGAGATAATCCGCTTCCCAATTGTCTATACCAGGGATATGAACCGCAGAGATTAGACAGGAGCTGGATTCCGCCCAAACCAGAATTCGAGATACTTCTTTCATAGCCAGAGGACTGAGTCCCTCCTCGATGATTGATGTATGCCATAGTTGTGACATTGTCTGTCTGAAAACAAATGAACGATTCTCTCTTCAGAAGAGGCCAAGACTGAAGAGCTCTGAAAATTGCACGGAGTTCCAAAATATTGATCGGTAATCTCACCTCCTGAGATTCCCAAACTCCTTGTGCCGTCAGAGATCCCACACAGCTCCCCAACCTGTAAGACTTGCATCTGTTGAAATTACAGTCCAGGTCGGAAGAACAAAAGAAGCCCCCTGAATTAAACGATGGTGATCTGTCCACCACATTAGAGTGTCGTACAATCAGTTTTAAAGATATTAATTGAGATATCTTTGTGTAATCCCTGCACCATTGATTCAGCATACAGAGCTGAAGAGGTCGCATGTGAAAACGAGCAAAGGGGATCGCGTCCGATGCAGCAGTCATAAGACCTAGAATTTCCATGCATAAGGCTACCGAAGGGAATGATTGTGACTGAAGGTTTCGACAAGCTGAAATCAATTTTAGACGTCTCTTGTCTGTCAAAGACAGAGTCATGGACACTGAATCTATCTGGAAACCCAGAAAGGTTAGCCTTGTCTGAGGAATCAATGAACTTTTTAGTGAATTGATCCTCCAACCATGATCTTGAAGAAACAACACAAGTCGATTCGTATGAGATTCTGCTAAATGTAAAGACTGAGCAAGTACCAAGATATCGTCCAAATAAGGAAATACCACAATACCCTGTTCTCTGATTACAGACAGAAGGGCACCGAGAACCTTTGTAAAAATTCTTGGAGCTGTAGCTAGGCCAAACGGCAGAGCCACAAACTGGTAATGCTTGTCCAGAAAAGAGAATCTCAGGAACTGATAATGATCTGGATGAATCGGAATATGCAGATATGCATCCTGTAAATCTATTGTGGACATATAATGCCCTTGCTGAACAAAAGGCAAGATAGTCCTTACAGTTACCATTTTGAACGTTGGTATCCTTACATAACGATTCAATATATTTAGATCCAGAACTGGTCTGAAGGAATTCTCCTTCTTTGGTACAATGAAGAGATTTGAATAAAACCCCAGCCCCTGTTCCAGAACTGGAACTGGCATAATTACTCCAGCCAACTCTAGATCTGAAACACATTTCAGAAATGCTTGAGCTTTCACTGGATTTACTGGGACACGGGAAAGAAAAAAATCTCTTTGTAGGAGGTCTTATCTTGAAACCAATTCTGTACCCTTCTGAAACAAATGTTCTGAATCCAAAGATTGTGAACAGAATTGATCCAAATTTCTTTGAAAAAACGTAACCTGCCCCCTACCAGCTGAGCTGGAATGAGGGCCGCACCTTCATGTGGACTTAGAAGCTGGCTTTGCTTTTCTAGAAGGCTTGGATTTATTCCAGACTGGAGATGGTTTCCAAACTGAAACTGCTCCTGAGGATGAAGGATCAGGTTTTTGTTCTTTGTTGAAACGAAAGGAACGAAAACGATTATTAGCCCTGTTTTTACCCTTAGATTTTTTATCCTGTAGTAAAAAAGTTCCTTTCCCACCAGTAACAGTTGAGATAATAGAATTCAACTGAGAACCAAATAATTTGTTACCCTGGAAAGAAATGGAAAGTAGAGTCGATTTAGAAGACATATCAGCATTCCAAGTTTTAAGCCATAAAGCTCTTCTAGCTAAAATAGCTAGAGACATAAACCTGACATCAACTCTGATAATATCAAAAATGGCATCACAGATAAAATTATTAGCATGTTGAAGAAGAAGAATAATATTATGAGAATCATGATCTGTTACTTGTTGCGCTAAAGTTTCCAACCAAAAAGTTGAAGCTGCAGCAACATCAGCCAATGATATAGCAGGTCTAAGAAGATTACCTGAACACAGATAAGCTTTTCTTAGAAAGGATTCAATTTTCCTATCTAAAGGATCCTTAAACGAAGTACCATCTGACGTAGGAATGGTAGTACGTTTAGCAAGGGTAGAAATAGCCCCATCAACTTTAGGGATTTTGTCCCAAATTCTAATCTGTCAGACGGCACAGGGTATAATTGCTTAAAACGTTTAGAAGGGGTAAATGAATTACCCAAATTATTCCATTCTCTGGAAATTACTTCAGAAATAGCACCAGGAACAGGAAAAACTTCTGGAATAACCACAGGAGATTTAAAGACCTTATCTAAACATTTAGATTTAGTATCAAGAGGACCAGAATCCTCAATTTCTAAAGCAATTAGTACTTCTTTAAGTAAAGAACGAATAAATTCCATTTTAAATAAATATGAAGATTTATCAGCATCAACCTCTGAGACAGAATCCTCTGAACCAGAAGAGTCATTAGAATCAGAATGATGATGTTCATTTAAAAATTCATCTGTATAAAGAGAAGTTTTAAAAGATTTTTTATGTTTACTAGAAGGAGGAATAACAGACATAGCCTTCTTGATGGATTCAGAAACAAAATCTCTTATGTTATCAGGAACATTCTGAACATTAGATGTTGATGGAACTGCAACAGGTAATGGTACATTACTAAAGGAAATATTATCTGCATTAACAAGTTTGTCATGACAATTAATACAAACAACAGCTGGAGGAACAGCTACCAAAAGTTTACAGCAGATACACTTAGCTTTGGTATTTCCAGCACCAGACAGCGATTTTCCTGAAGTATCTTCTGACTCAGATGCAACGTGAGACATCTTGCAATATGTAAGAGAAAAAACAACATATAAAGCAAAATTGATCAAATTCCCTAAATGACAGTTTCAGGAATGGGAAAAAATGCCAAGGAACAAGCTTCTAGCAACCAGAAGCAAAGAAAAATGAGACTTAAATAATGTGGAGACAAAAGCGACGCCCATATTTTTTTAGCGCCAAATAAGACGCCCACATTATTTGGCGCCAAAAATGATGCCACGTCCGGAACGCCGACATTTTTGGCGCAAAAGAACGTCAAAAATGACGCAACTTCCGGCGACACGTATGACGCCGGAAACAGAAAAGATTTTTTGCGCCAAAAAAGTCAGCGCCAAGAATGACGCAATAAAATGAAGCATTTTCAGCCCCCGCGAGCCTAACAGCCCACAGGGAAAAAAGTCAAATTTTTAAGGTAAGAAAAATAATTGATTCAAGTGCATTATCCCAAATATGAAACTGACTGTCTGAAAATAAGGAATGTTGAACATCCTGAGTCAAGGCAAATAAAATGTTTGAATACATATATTTAGAACTTTATTAAAAAAGTGCCCAACCATAGCTTAGAGTGTCACAGAAAATAAGACTTACTTACCCCAGGACACTCATCTACATGTTTGTAGAAAGCCAAACCAGTACTGAAACGAAAATCAGCAGAGGTAATGGTATATATATATATATATATATATATATATATATATATAAGAGTATATCGTCGATCTGGAAAGGGAGGTAAGAGATGAATCTCTACGACCGATAACAGAGAACCTATGAAATAGACCCCGTAGAAGGAGATCATTGAATTCAAACAGGCAATACTCTCCTCACATCCCTCTGACATTCACTGCACGCTGAGAGGAAAACCGGGCTCCAACCTGCTGCGGAGCGCATATCAACGTAGAATCTAGCACAAACTTACTTCACCAAAGTTTGTAAAACTGATTTGTGGGTGTGGTGAGGGGTGTATTTGTAGGCATTTTGAGGTTTGGGAAACTTTGCCCCTCCTGGTAGGAATGTATATCCCATACGTCACTAGCTCATGGACTCTTGCTAATTACATGAAAGAAACTAATATTTTGTCACTACAATCTCTTCCCTTCCACCTTGTTAGAGCCGGCAAAGAGAATGACTGGGGGGTGGAGCTAAGGGAGGAGCTATATAGACAGCTCTGCTGTGGGGGCTCTCTTTGCCACTTCCTGTAGGGAAGGAGAATATCCCACAAGTATGGATGAATCCGTGGACTCGATACATCTTACAAGAGAAATAAGTACCAATTTCCATAGAAATAGTAGTACAGTCCCAAAAGGGAATTAGGATAACCATTCTCTAGAATATATTACAGATAGTATATTGAATAGGAAAAAAACCTTGAGGAGCAAAATAAAATCTTAAAATCCAAATTTAAAAAGGATTAATAACATAGTTAATAGGAGGACTAGGCTCCTACAAGCTAAAAATAAAATTTTTCATTTGAACAGTTTTTGTTCTTTGTGAAGGAAATAAGGAGAAATTTTAACAAAACTATCTGATACAGGATCCTTTGAACCAAAGAAACCTTCATCAGTAGAATAAACTTAAGTATGCTGTAGGTCAGAACAAAATTAATTAAATCTTAATAATTTTGAAAAGACCTTGTAAGTTTACATAAAGGCATAATAGCAGTCATAACCTTTTCTGATAAAAGCAATAACATATGATATTTGCAAATGAAATCAAGTACATGAACTGAGAAAGTAAAAACAGTAAATGTCATTGTACATATAGAAACATGATTAATATAAAATATGATAAATAAATGCCACATAATTGAGCTGAAGAAAACAGCTTAATAATGAAAAAACATAATTTATGCTTACCTGATAAATTCCTTTCTTCTGTAGTGTGATCAGTCCACAGGTCATCATTACTTCTGGGATATTAACTGCTCCCCTACAGGAAGTGCAAGAGGATTCACCCAGCAGAGCTGCATATAGCTCCTCCCCTCTACGTCACTCCCAGTCATTCGACCAAGGACCAACGAGAAAGGAAAAGCCAAGGGTGAAGTGGTGACTGGAGTATAAATTAAAAAATATTTACCTGCCTTAAAAACAGGGCGGGCCGTGGACTGATCACACTACAGAAGAAAGGAATTTATCAGGTAAGCATAAATTATGTTTTCTTCTGTTAAGTGTGATCAGTCCACGGGTCATCATTACTTCTGGGATACCAATACCAAAGCAAAAGTACACGGATGACGGGAGGGATAGGCAGACTCTTTATACAGAAGGAACCACTGCCTGAAGAACCTTTCTCCCAAAAATAGCCTCCGATGAAGCAGAGGTGTCAAATTTGTAAAATTTGGAAAAAGTATGAAGCGAAGACCAAGTTGCAGCCTTGCAAATCTGTTCAACAGAGGCCTCATTCTTGAAGGCCCAAGTGGAAGCCACAGCTCTAGTAGAATGAGCTGTAATTCTTTCAGGGGGCTGCTGTCCAGCAGTCTCATAAGCTAAACGAATTATGCTACGAAGCCAAAAAGAAAGAGAGGTAGCGGAAGCTTTTTGACCTCTCCTCTGCCCAGAGTAAATGACAAACAGAGAAGACGTTTGTCGGAATTCCTTAGTTGCCTGCAAGTAAAATTTTAGAGCCCGGACTACATCCAGGTTGTGCAGTAGACGTTCCTTCTTTGAAGAAGGATTTGGGCATAAAGAAGGAACAACAATCTCTTGATTGATATTCCTGTTAGTAACTACCTTAGGTAAGAACCCAGGTTTAGTACGCAGGACTACCTTATCCGAATGAAAAATCAAATAAGGAGAATCACAATGTAAGGCTGATAATTCAGAGACTCTTCGAGCCGAGGAAATAGCCATTAAAAATAGAACTTTCCAAGATAACAACTTTATATCAATGGAATGAAGGGGTTCAAACGGAACGCCCTGTAAAACATTAAGAACAAGGTTTAAACTCCATGGTGGAGCAACAGTTTTAAACACAGGCTTAATCCTGGCCAAAGCCTGACAAAAAGCCTGGACGTCAGGAACTTCTGACAGACGTTTGTGTAACAGAATGGACAGAGCTGAGATCTGTCCCTTTAATGAACTAGCAGAAAACAGAATTTATGTTTACCTGATAAATTTCTTTCTCCAACGGTGTGTCCGGTCCACGGCGTCATCCTTACTTGTGGGATATTCTCTTCCCCAACAGGAAATGGCAAAGAGCCCAGCAAAGCTGGTCACATGATCCCTCCTAGGCTCCGCCTACCCCAGTCATTCGACCGACGTTAAGGAGGAATATTTGCATAGGAGAAACCATATGGTACCGTGGTGACTGTAGTTAAAGAAAATAAATTATCAGACCTGATTAAAAAACCAGGGCGGGCCGTGGACCGGACACACCGTTGGAGAAAGAAATTTATCAGGTAAACATAAATTCTGTTTTCTCCAACATAGGTGTGTCCGGTCCACGGCGTCATCCTTACTTGTGGGAACCAATACCAAAGCTTTAGGACACGGATGAAGGGAGGGAGCAAATCAGGTCACCTAAATGGAAGGCACCACGGCTTGCAAAACCTTTCTCCCAAAAATAGCCTCAGAAGAAGCAAAAGTATCAAACTTGTAAAATTTGGTAAAAGTGTGCAGTGAAGACCAAGTCGCTGCCCTACATATCTGATCAACAGAAGCCTCGTTCTTGAAGGCCCATGTGGAAGCCACAGCCCTCGTGGAATGAGCTGTGATTCTTTCGGGAGGCTGCCGTCCGGCAGTCTCGTAAGCCAATCTGATGATGCTTTTAATCCAAAAAGAGAGAGAGGTAGAAGTTGCTTTTTGACCTCTCCTTTTACCTGAATAAACAACAAACAAGGAAGATGTTTGTCTAAAATCCTTTGTAGCATCTAAATAGAATTTTAGAGCGCGAACAACATCCAAATTGTGCAACAAACGTTCCTTCTTTGAAACTGGTTTCGGACACAGAGAAGGTACGATAATCTCCTGGTTAATGTTTTTGTTAGAAACAACTTTTGGAAGAAAACCAGGTTTAGTACGTAAAACCACCTTATCTGCATGGAACACCAGATAAGGAGGAGAACACTGCAGAGCAGATAATTCTGAAACTCTTCTAGCAGAAGAAATTGCAACCAAAAACAAAACTTTCCAAGATAATAACTTAATATCAACGGAATGTAAGGGTTCAAACGGAACCCCCTGAAGAACTGAAAGAACTAAATTGAGACTCCAAGGAGGAGTCAAAGGTTTGTAAACAGGCTTGATTCTAACCAGAGCCTGAACAAAGGCTTGAACATCTGGCACAGCTGCCAGCTTTTTGTGAAGCAACACCGACAAGGCAGAAATCTGTCCCTTCAGGGAACTTGCAGATAATCCTTTTTCCAATCCTTCTTGAAGGAAGGATAGAATCCTAGGAATCTTAACCTTGTCCCAAGGGAATCCTTTAGATTCACACCAACAGATATATTTTTTCCAAATCTTGTGGTAAATCTTTCTAGTTACAGGCTTTCTGGCCTGAACAAGAGTATCGATAACAGAATCTGAGAATCCTCGCTTCGATAAAATCAAGCGTTCAATCTCCAAGCAGTCAGCTGGAGTGAAACCAGATTCGGATGTTCGAACGGACCCTGAACAAGAAGGTCTCGTCTCAAAGGTAGCTTCCAAGGTGGAGCCGATGACATATTCACCAGATCTGCATACCAAGTCCTGCGTGGCCACGCAGGAGCTATCAAGATCACCGACGCCCTCTCCTGATTGATCCTGGCTACCAGCCTGGGGATGAGAGGAAACGGCGGGAACACATAAGCTAGTTTGAAGGTCCAAGGTGCTACTAGTGCATCCACTAGAGCCGCCTTGGGATCCCTGGATCTGGACCCGTAGCAGGGAACTTTGAAGTTCTGACGAGAGGCCATTAGATCCATGTCTGGAATGCCCCACAGCTGAGTGACTTGGGCAAAGATTTCCGGATGGAGTTCCCACTCCCCCGGATGCAATGTCTGACGACTCAGAAAATCCGCTTCCCAATTTTCCACTCCCGGGATGTGGATAGCAGACAGGTGGCAGGAGTGAGACTCCGCCCATAGAATAATCTTGGTCACTTCTTCCATCGCTAGGGAACTCCTTGTTCCCCCCTGATGGTTGATGTACGCAACAGTCGTCATGTTGTCTGATTGAAACCGTATGAACTTGGTCCTCGCTATCTGAGGCCAAGCCTTGAGAGCATTGAATATCGCTCTCAGTTCCAGAATATTTATCGGTAGAAGAGATTCTTCCCGAGACCAAAGACCCTGAGCTTTCAGGGATCCCCAGACCGCGCCCCAGCCCATCAGACTGGCGTCGGTCGTGACAATGACCCACTCTGGTCTGCGGAATGTCATCCCTTGTGACAGGTTGTCCAGGGACAGCCACCAACGGAGTGAGTCTCTGGTCCTCTGATTTACTTGTATCTTTGGAGACAAGTCTGTATAGTCCCCATTCCACTGACTGAGCATGCACAGTTGTAATGGTCTTAGATGAATGCGCGCAAAAGGAACTATGTCCATTGCCGCTACCATCAACCCGATCACTTCCATGCACTGAGCTACGGAAGGAAGAGGAACGGAATGAAGTATCCGACAAGAGTCCAGAAGTTTTGTTTTTCTGGCCTCTGTTAGAAAAATCCTCATTTCTGAGGAGTCTATAATTGTTCCCAAGAAGGGAACCCTTGTTGACGGGGATAGAGAACTCTTTTCCACGTTCACTTTCCAGCCGTGAGATCTGAGAAAGGCCAGGACGATGTCCGTGTGAGCCTTTGCTTGAGGAAGGGACGACGCTTGAATCAGAATGTCGTCCAGGTAAGGTACTACTGCAATGCCCCTTGGTCTTAGCACCGCTAGAAGGGACCCTAGTACCTTTGTGAAAATCCTTGGAGCAGTGGCTAATCCGAAAGGAAGCGCCACAAACTGGTAATGTTTGTCCAGGAATGCAAACCTTAGGAACCGATGATGTTCCTTGTGGATAGGAATATGTAGATACGCATCCTTTAAATCCACCGTGGTCATGAATTGACCTTCCTGGATGGAAGGAAGGATAGTTCGAATGGTTTCCATCTTGAACGATGGGACCTTGAGAAATTTGTTTAAGATCTTGAGATCTAAGATTGGTCTGAACGTTCCCTCTTTTTTGGGAACTATGAACAGATTGGAGTAGAACCCCATCCCTTGTTCTCTTAATGGAACAGGATGAATCACTCCCATTTTTAACAGGTCTTCTACACAATGTAAGAACGCCTGTCTTTTTATGTGGTCTGAAGACAACTGAGACCTGTGGAACCTCCCCCTTGGGGGAAGTCCCTTGAATTCCAGAAGATAACCCTGGGAGACTATTTCTAGCGCCCAAGGATCCAGAACATCTCTTGCCCAAGCCTGAGCGAAGAGAGAGAGTCTGCCCCCCACCAGATCCGGTCCCGGATCGGGGGCCAATATTTCATGCTGTCTTGGTAGCAGTGGCAGGTTTCTTGGCCTGCTTTCCCTTGTTCCAGCCTTGCATTGGTCTCCAAGCTGGCTTGGCTTGAGAAGTATTACCCTCTTGCTTAGAGGACGTAGCACTTTGGGCTGGTCCGTTTTTACGAAAGGGACGAAAATTAGGTCTATTTTTTGCCTTGAAAGGCCGATCCTGAGGAAGGGCGTGGCCCTTACCCCCAGTGATATCAGAGATAATCTCTTTCAAGTCAGGGCCAAACAGCGTTTTCCCCTTGAAAGGAATGTTTAGTAGCTTGTTCTTGGAAGACGCATCAGCCGACCAAGATTTCAACCAAAGCGCTCTGCGCGCCACAATAGCAAACCCAGAATTCTTAGCCGCTAACCTAGCCAATTGCAAAGTGGCGTCTAGAGTGAAAGAATTAGCCAATTTGAGAGCATTGATTCTGTCCATAATCTCCTCATAAGGAGGAGAATCACTATTGAGCGCCTTTATCAGTTCATCAAACCAGAAATATGCGGCTGTAGTGACAGGGACAATGCATGAAATGGGTTGTAGAAGGTAACCCTGCTGAACAAACATCTTTTTAAGCAAACCTTCTAATTTTTTATCCATAGGATCTTTGAAAGCACAACTATCCTCTATGGGTATAGTGGTGCGTTTGTTTAAAGTAGAAACCGCTCCCTCGACCTTGGGGACTGACTGCCATAAGTCCTTTCTGGGGTCGACCATAGGAAACAATTTTTTAAATATGGGGGGAGGGACGAAAGGAATACCGGGCCTTTCCCATTCTTTATTAACAATGTCCGCCACCCGCTTGGGTATAGGAAAAGCTTCTGGGAGCCCCGGCACCTCTAGGAACTTGTCCATTTTACATAGTTTCTCTGGGATGACCAACTTTTCACAATCATCCAGAGTGGATAATACCTCCTTAAGCAAAATGCGGAGATGTTCCAACTTAAATTTAAATGTAATCACATCAGATTCAGCCTGATGAGAAATGTTCCCTGAATCAGTAATTTCTCCCTCAGACAAAACCTCCCTGGCCCCCTCAGATTGGGTTAGGGGCCCTTCAGAGATATTAATATCAGCGTCGTCATGCTCTTCAGTAACTAAAACAGAGCAGCCACGCTTACGCTGACAAGGGTTCATTTTGGCTAAAATGTTTTTGACAGAATTATCCATTACAGCCGTTAATTGTTGCATAGTAAGGAGTATTGGCGCGCTAGATGTACTAGGGGCCTCCTGAGTGGGCAAGACTCGTGTAGACGAAGGAGGGAATGATGCAGTACCATGCTTACTCCCCTCACTTGAGGAATCATCTTGGGCATCATTGTCATTATCACATAAATCACTCTAAGCCATCTCCGTGGAGATGTTGCCTGTACAACGGCAAAGAGAATGACTGGGGTAGGCGGAGCCTAGGAGGGATCATGTGACCAGCTTTGCTGGGCTCTTTGCCATTTCCTGTTGGGGAAGAGAATATCCCACAAGTAAGGATGACGCCGTGGACCGGACACACCTATGTTGGAGAAAAACCCTTTTCTAAACCTTCTTGTAGAAAAGACAATATCCTAGGAATCCTAACCTTACTCCAAGAGTAACCTTTGGATTCACACCAATGTAGGTATTTACGCCATATCTTATGGTAAATCTTTCTGGTAACAGGTTTCCTAGTCTGTATTAAGGTACTAATAACTGACTCAGAAAACCCACGTCTTGATAAAATTAAGCGTTCAATTTCCAAGCAGTCAGCTTCAGAGAAGTTAGATTTTGATGTTTGAAGGGACCCTGTATCAGAAGGTCCTGTTTCAGAGGTAGAGACCAAGGCGGACAGGATGACATGTCCACCAGGTCTGCATACCAAGTCCTGCGTGGCCACGCAGGTGCTATTAGAATCACTGATGCTCTCTCTTGTTTGATTCTGGCTATCAATCGAGGAAGCAACGGGAAGGGTGGAAACACGTAAGCCATCCTGAAGTCCCAAGGTGCTGTCAGAGCATCTATCAGGACTGCTCCTGGATCCCTGGATCTGGACCCGTAACGAGGAAGCTTGGCGTTCTGTCGAGACGCCATGAGATCTATCTCTGGTTTGCCCCAACGTCGAAGTATTTGGGCAAAGACCTCCGGATGAAGTTCCCACTCCCCCGGATGAAAAGTCTGACGACTTAAGAAATCCGCCTCCCAGTTCTCCACTCCCGGGATGTGGATTGCTGACAGGTGGCAAGAGTGAGACTCTGCCCAGCGAATTATCTTTGATACTTCCATCATAGCTAGGGAGCTTCTTGTCCCTCCCTGATGGTTGATGTAAGCTACAGTCGTGATGTTGTCCGACTGAAACCTGATGAACCCCCGAGTTGTCAACTGGGGCCAAGCCAGGAGGGCATTGAGAACTGCTCTCAATTCCAGAATGTTTATTGGCAGGAGACTCTCCTCCTGACTCCATAGTCCCTGAGCCTTCAGGGAATTCCAGACGGCACCCCAACCTAGAAGGCTGGCGTCTGTTGTTACAATTGTCCAGTCTGGTCTGCTGAATGGCATCCCCCTGGACAGGTGTGGCCGAGAAAGCCACCATAGAAGAGAATTTCTGGTCTCTTGATCCAGATTCAGAGAAGGGGATAAGTCTGAGTAATCCCCATTCCACTGACCTAGCATGCACAGTTGCAGTGGTCTGAGGTGTAAGCGTGCAAAGGGTACTATGTCCATTGCCGCTACCATTAAGCCGATTACCTCCATACATTGAGCCACTGACGGGTGTTGAATGGAATGAAGAGAGCGGCAAGCACTTTGAAGTCTTGATAGCCTGTCCTCTGTCAGGTAAATCTTCATTTCTACAGAATCTATAAGAGTCCCCAGGAAGGGAACTCTTGTGAGTGGAACGAGTGAACTTTTCTTTTCGTTCACCTTCCATCCATGTGACCTTAGAAATGCCAGCACTAACTCTGTATGAGATTTGGCAGTTTGAAAGCTTGAAGCTTGTATCAGAATGTCGTCTAGGTATGGAGCTACCGAGATTCCCCGCGGTCTTAGTACCGCCAGAAGAGCACCCAGAACCTTTGTGAAGATTCTTGGCGCTGTAGCCAATCCGAATGGAAGAGCCACAAACTGGTAATGCCTGTCTAGGAAGGCAAACCTTAGGTACCGGTAATGATCTTTGTGAATCGGTATGTGCAGGTAAGCATCTTTTAAATCTACAGTGGTCATGTACTGACCCTCTTGGATCATAGGTAAAATTGTCCGAATAGTCTCCATCTTGAACGATGGAACTCTTAGGAATTTGTTTAGGATCTTTAAGTCCAGGATTGGTCTGAAAGTTCCCTCTTTTTTGGGAACCACAAACAGATTTGAGTAAAACCCCTGTCCCTGTTCCGATCGTGGAACTGGATGGATTACTCCCATTAACAAGAGCTCTTGTACGCAGCGTAGAAAAGCCTCTTTCTTTGTCTGGATTGTTGACAATCTTGACAGATGAAATCTCTCTCTTGGAGGAGAGTATTTGAAGTCCAGAAGGTATCCCTGAGATATTATCTCTAGCGCCCAGGGATCCTGAACATCTCTTGCCCAAGCCTGGGCGAAGGGAGAAAGTCTGCCCCCCACTAGATCCGATCCCGGATCGGGGGCCCTCAATTCATGCTGTTTTGGGGGCAGCAGCAGGTTTCCTAGTCTGCTTGCCCTTGTTCCAGGACTGGTTAGGTTTCCAGCCTTGTCTGTAGCGAGCAACAGCTCCTTCCTGTTTTGGTGCAGAGGAAGTTGATGCTGCTCCTGCTTTGAAATTACGAAAGGAACGAAAACTAGACTGTCTAGTCTTGGCTTTGGCTTTGTCCTGAGGCAGGGCATGGCCTTTACCTCCTGTAATGTCAGCGATAATCTCTTTCAACCCGGGCCCGAATAAGGTCTGCCCTTTGAAAGGTATATTAAGCAATTTAGACTTAGAAGTAACATCAGCTGACCAGGATTTTAGCCACAGCGCCCTGCGTGCCTGAATGGCGAATCCTGAATTCTTCGCCGTAAGTTTAGTAAGATGTACTACGGCCTCCGAAATGAATGAATTAGCTAGTTTAAGGACTCTAAGCCTGTCCGTAATGTCGTCCAGAGTAGCTGAACCAATGTTCTCTTCCAGAGACTCAATCCAGAATGCCGCTGCAGCCGTGATCGGCGCAATGCATGCAAGGGGTTGCAATATAAAACCTTGTTGAACAAACATTTTCTTAAGGTAACCCTCTAACTTTTTATCCATTGGATCTGAAAAAGCACAGCTATCCTCCACCGGGATAGTGGTACGCTTAGCTAAAGTAGAAACTGCTCCCTCCACCTTAGGGACCGTTTGCCATAAGTCCCTTGTGGTGGCGTCTATTGGAAACATTTTTCTAAATATCGGAGGGGGTGAGAACGGCACACCGGGTCTATCCCACTCCTTAGTAACAATTTCAGTAAGTCTCTTAGGTATAGGAAAAACCTCAGTACTCGTCGGTACCGCAAAATATTTATCCAACCTACACATTTTCTCTGGTATTGCAACTGTGTTACAATCATTCAGAGCCGCTAACACCTCCCCTAGTAATACACGGAGGTTTTCCAGTTTAAATTTAAAATTTGAAATATCTGAATCCAGTCTGTTTGGATCAGAACCGTCACCCACAGAATGAAGTTCTCCGTCCTCATGTTCTGCCACCTGTGACGCAGTGTCTGACATGGCCCTAATATTATCAGCGCACTCTGTTCTCACCCCAGAGTGATCACGCTTACCTTTTAGTTCTGGTAATTTAGCCAAAACTTCAGTCATAACAGTAGCCATATCCTGTAATGTGATTTGTAATGGCCGCCCAGCTGTACTCGGCGCTACAATATCACGCACCTCCCTCTGAGCGGGAGATGTAGGTACTGACACGTGAGGCGAGTTAGTCGGCATAACTCTCCCCTCGTTGTTTGGTGAAATTTGTTCAATTTGTACAGATTGATTTTTATTTAAAGTAGCATCAATACAGTTAGTACATAAATTTCTATTGGGCTCCACTTTGGCATTGCAACAAATGACACAGGTATCATCTTCTGAATCAGACATGTTTAACACACTAGCAAATAAACTTGCAACTTGGAAATACAATTCAAATAGAATAATATTAAAACGTACTGTGCCTTTAAGAAGCACAGAAGATCTATGACAGTTAAAAATTAATAAATTGAAACAGTTATAGCCTCAATCCTTGTAAACAACACAACTTTAGCAAAGGTTTAATCCCATTAGCAAAGATAACAATTTCTGAAAGCAGGAAACAAATTACAGAATAAAAGTTTTTATTTCAGTCAAACTATAATTCTCACAGCTCTGCTGAGAGAAATTACCTCCCTCAAAATAAGTTTTGAAGACCCCTGAGCTCTGTAGAGATGAACCAGATCATGCAGGGAATACAATGAGTTGCTGACTGAAATATTTGATGCATAGTAAAAGCGCCCCTCCCCCACACACACAGCAGTGAGGGAGAACAGAAACTGACAGAAAAAACAGATTTAAGCAACTGCCAAGTGGAAAAATGGTGCCCAAACATTTATTCACTCAGTACCTCAGCAAATGAAAACGATTTTACATTCCAGCAAAAACGTTAAACATAATCTCTAGTTATTAAACAGCTTTATGTCTTTCTTACAGTGTAATTCTAGTGAAGTACCATTCTCCCAGAATACTGAAGTGTAAAGTATACATACATGACATTATATCGGTATGGCAGGATTTTCTCATCAATTCCATTGTCAGAAAATAAAAACTGCTACATACCTCTATGCAGATTCATCTGCCCGCTGTCCCCTGATCTGAAGTTTACCTCACTCCTCAGATGGCCGAGAACAGCAATATGATCTTAACTACTCCGGCTAAAATCATAGCAAAACTCTGGTAGATTCTTCCTCAAACTCTGCCAGAGAGGTAATAACACACTCCGGTGCTATTTTAAAATAACAAACTTTTGATTGAAGATATAAAACTAAGTATAATCACCATAGTCCTCTCACACGACCTATCTAGTTGCTGGGTGCAAGAGAATGACTGGGAGTGACGTAGAGGGGAGGAGCTATATGCAGCTCTGCTGGGTGAATCCTCTTGCACTTCCTGTAGGGGAGCAGTTAATATCCCAGAAGTAATGATGACCCGTGGACTGATCACACTTAACAGAAGAAAAAACACTTAGCTTTGAAGAATTGTGTTTCAGGGCATCATAGTTTCTACAGTAACATCAGAGTCAGGATCAGAATGAGACATCTCACAAAATGTAACAGATAAAGAAAAATAACATTAGGCAAAACATTCAATTTCCACAATGTAACAGTTTCAGTAAATAGGAAAACAAATACAGGTATAGTAATTTTTAAAAACAAAAAAAATAATCAAAAAGCAGGCATAATAGCTTTCAAAAATTATGAAAACAGTAAGCAATAGAGGAAGAGGGGTAAAATAACTACATTTTGGCGCCAAGAATGACGCATTGCGCAGAAGGAAGTAAAAGAAAATTTGGCGCAAACCAACACCAGGAAATGACGCAGCGCGCATCATAACAATCGCAACTTCACACCAAAAACGCAGGAATATCGAACTTTGCGACAAAAATGACGCAATAAATAACAGAATTTCGCGTCTTCACAAGCCTAGAATTGACCGCAAATTTTTAAAAAAAAAAAAAAAAAAGTCAAATTAGAAAAAAAGACCCCAGGTAAGAAAAAAAAAAAAGTTTAAATAAACTTCCCAAACATGATTCCTATACTGAAACTGTTTAGACTGCAAAGGGAAATATACATAGATCTGGCTCTTGGCAAACATAAGTAAAATACATATATTTAAAACTTTATATTAATACACAAAGCTCCAAACCATAGCTGAGAGTGTTTTAAATAAAGATACACACTTAACGAAAGACACCCATACCAATACTGAAAACTATCAGCAGAGGTAATGGTATATAAGAGTATATTGTCGATCTGAAAAAGGAGGTAGGAGATGAATCCCTACGACCGATAACAGAGAACCCTTAAAAAGATTTCCCATGAGAGAAACCATAAAATCAATAGGCGATACTCTCTTCACATTCCTCTGACAGACACTGTACTCTGAGAGGAATTGGGCTTCAGAATGCTTAGAAGCGCTCATCACATAAGAAATCATAAAAATCAAGCACAAACTTACTTCACCACCACCATAGGAGGCAAAGTTTGTAAAACTGAGTTGTGGGTGTGGTGGGAGGTGTATTTATAGGCATTTTGAGGTTTGGGAAAATTTGTCCCCTCCTGGTAGGAATGAATATCCCATACGTCACTAGCTCATGTACTCTTGCCAATTACATGAAAGGAAAGAAAATTATCAGGTAAGCATAATTTATGTTTTTCTTCTTAAAACGGGAAGAGTCCACAGCTGCATTCATTACTTTTGGGAAAACAATACCAAAGCTAGAGGACACTGAATGCAAACAACGGGTGGGTACAAAATGTGGCCCCTTCGAAAGGTACCACAGCCTGAAAAGAGTCCGTCAAGCCCAAAAAGCCTCAGAGGAGTCAGCGCCCTGGTTCATGACTCCCATGAAGGTACCAGGCCGAAAGACAAGGACCGCTATCTGCCCCCAAAAGGGAGAAAAGATTCCCAGGAGAAATCCAAAAGGATCGTTCCACACGGCTCAACAAACATAGAACAACCCATGGTTGTCTTACGATAGTAGCGCCCAGGGAGACAAACTCACTAGAATCACAAGGACCTAATAATTTTTTTTTTTTTTTTTTTTAAAAAAAGAGATCCATACACAGGGAAACACGTCCCAAAAAGGACTTGAGGGACACCCTCATATCCCTGACCCAGTACATATCATAAGGTACTCCAGAAAAACATGAGTTCCTTGTTGCCTCGTATCAGATTGAAACCTGCAGCAAGCAGAGAAAGCAGAAATATAAAGAGCTCTCCAAGAGAACACCAAACCGTCTGAACAGGAACCCTCAATGACCAGCTTCCAAGTAGGAAAGCTGACTCAACCATCGTGAAACCCAAACCACCAAAAGGCGTTTTAAAGCCTGCTAGCACACATTCAAAGTGCAAATAGCTGTAGCTGGTTTTAAACTGCAAACCTTACAAAGGCTCAACAGCCTGTAGAAAAGAGGAGGACATCAAAAGTCCTCCCACCGAAGGGGAGGACTGACTCTGGAAGAAAAACGGTCAACACTGCATAGATTAACCAATCCCGACCTTCCCTCCAGGGTAAAGGTCCAAGCCCAAAGGCTAGTCAAAGACAGAAGACAATAGTCCCAAAACTCTGGAAAAGGATGGGTCAATGAGGAACAAAGCCCCCGGGAAGACCTCTGACCGCTACTACAAATGGCATGGTACCGTGAGTCAGGATAGACATTGTGCTCGGGTACGAGACCCCCTACACTGCTGTCTTCCCCAAAGAGGAACACTTCCCAAGGGAAGAGGGCTTTCAGACCCCCAGCATCTATATATCAGAATCCAACATTTAGCAGGAGCCCCAACAGGGTTCAAATCCCCAGCCTCCTGCTGCAGGAATGGTGGAACCAGTTACTACTCCACATCTCCCCTTCCAGGATTCTGAAAACGCAAAAAGTGAAAAACCCTTACAAGGCAAAAAACAAGGAACCACAGGTCGCCACAGATACTAAGGTAACTCCAAACCAGGAGAACCCATCCCTTGGTCTAGAAGAGAAGGGGACCAAAGCAACAGAAAACCACCCTACCATAGAGGCGAGACTCCTCTGCCATATCGCCAACTCAGTTGAAAGACACCTGGAGTCTACAAGGAACATCAAATGCGCCAGAATACCAGTAGGGACCTGTCAAGAGAGACCTAAAAACCTAAGCCACAGGCAGATAGGCATCTCCCATGAAAAACAGAGCCCCGCTCCCCTCTGCGAGAGGCACGCGGGACCACAAACACCTAAGGTGAGAGCAAACCGTTCACACCCATCCAGGGAGAGACATTGACCTAGGCCAGAGTCCTCGAAAAATGGAATTGATCAAAAAATCTAACTTCCTGAGGAACCCTAAGCTGCCTCCTATGATTAGAAGAGTACCATCTAAAGTCCATAGACTTGGCGATCTAGCAACAGCCTCAAACCCAAGAGTCTGAAAGAGCTAATGAACAGTTTAAGAATTCGGCACTCAGTGCACTTGGATCACAAGGAAAATTTCGTAGACAAGCATTAACACGTGTTACACACACTGGCAAGGTAGCAACCAACACCCGAAGGTGAATGAGAACCCTGGACCTTGCTTGCCATCCCAGAAAGTTAGACGTAAAGCACCCTCCACGAAGCCCCTACAGGAACATCGAGGATAAATGGTCAACTACCTGACCCCAGAAGGGCGACCGTCTGTAACCGACCTAGACTCTTCACTGATAAGCCCCAAGGCTAGATTTGCAATGAGGACGCAGATAACACCTGAACGTCGAAGACCGTGATCAGACCAAGGGTATAATATGGAAGGGACAACAGCCAGAGATCCTTGCAGGATCGATCTTCCAAAAAAAAAAAAAAAACCTTTAACAGGGTAAAAGCTGGAAGCCTCACAGCTCCCCATAGATGGCAGGGAATCCCTGCACTCCACCTCTTAGAGTAAAGCAACTTTGAGAAGAGGAAGGAGGACATGCTCGCGCTTCCAGACCAGATGATCCACCCAAAGCGGGAAGGAAGGAGACTCTGCCACGGATGAAAATGTTTAATAGGCTAAAGAGTCAGCATCCGGAAGAACCTCAAGTGAGGACGCAAATTGTTCACCACTCGGAACACCAAACCACATAGGTCCCCAGGGACCGAAAAGAACCATGATGCAGTGTGCAAAAAACAGATCCGTATCCCAGGCGAGTAGCCTGAAAAAGCCAACCTTAGATTGGCATTCACAACCCTCCATTCAGAGGGGTTGTATCTAAACAGTAGGCCTCATACTTTGAATAGGATCCGAGCCCAGAGTCTACAGTAATAGGCCAAGTGACATTCAGAATCCGACAGGATTAAATCAGCACCACGAGGGTGACATGAACCGAGGTAAAAGCAGAAAGGCGTCCGACCAGTACCTGCCTGGTATAAGGACACTCCAAAACTGCCCAAGGTCCAAGAAAATTGGACCCGAAGGATCGATAAATGAACTAGAAAACATAATTCTATAATTTAAAAAGTGCGCAACTTCCGAGGAAGTGCCCATGCGACCACAAAATCTCAAGTATCGGTTCCATAGAAGAACGTTCTCAAATACTAAAATCTAACATACATGAGCTTAAGAAAAACAAATTAAACACATCCACCCGGTTTAAAAATAAAAGGAAGGCAGCACCCATCGGGTGAACGCCCAAGGTGAATGAGAACGATAACAGGACCAGCCAATCAGAGGCCCCATTCACCCAAGCTCAGAACTGGAACCCAAAACATAAAGAAAAAATAAAACAGAGACGTTAAGGAGATTGGCTTCATCCCCAAACGTCATATCCAATTTGTCATCCAGCATCTAAGGCCTCGGATCCCTCGGACCACTAGGACTGGGATCCTCCAACATCGCCAAAACAGGTCTTAAAAGAACACAGAGACGTGCCAGTCTATAACGGAAGGCAAAATCATTCCTCGCCGGATCAACGAAAGACCCTGGCCCAGAGGTTGGGGCCCTTGAAGCCTCAGAGGCCAACGCTTCCCCAGAAGGCCGAACTGAATCAGGCAATCCCACGCCCGACTGGCCCTGGTTAACAGAACACAGGCAGTATCTTAGAAATATTTCACTTGGGAGATATGAGTCTGCGCCATAGAAATGACCATGCGGAACCGTGCCGTAACCTCTGGAGGAAAAAAGCCACCCTCTGGAGAAGGGGTAAAGGGCCATAGGGACACCTGCTTGCATAGCCGAGAAAGGGTCTGGGTCACGTGCCTTACGGGACATGGAAACCTCTGAGGCGGATGGCTCAACACACTCTAAGCTCCCTGATTCGGGAGAAGAGAGTACTCTAGAACGGCAATCTGAACATAACTGATGGGCATTGATTACCCGGGCCTTTTTATATTCATTACCAGACGCATTCTCCGTATCGGAGACATCCGTGTCTAACATATCAGAATGTTCCATAAAAGCCGTGAGCCTAGGTATTGCTACACATTAGCAGATAGAACCACATAACAAACATGATTAAAGTCCCCCTGTTCAATAACCCCCCTCAGGAGATATTAACCCATGATTCCTTATTAAGATAAAAAAGGAGTCCCACTGGGACCCTACCTTGTTTAGTTGAAATTACATTCACATATCGAAATAAAATGATCTTACCGGAATCTACGCCGTGGAACAGTAACACGGCCCTTCAAGTGTGACAGATAGTAGCCTCGCTTCTGACATGGACATGAGTGAATAAAGGTAGGCAGCGAAACTTGTCAACGCCGATTACCAAGGAGCTGTTAATGAATCGGGATAGGTTTGAAGGAAAACTCTCCCTGCATCTCCGGACTAACTTTCATCCATGCTCTCACTGAGAGGCTGACAGGATTACTTAAAACTCCAGTCCCATTGTGAAGAGTACTACCCTCTATAAGAAACAATCTCAAACTTCTGACACTTCTCTGCCAACCTCCTGTGACGAAAGGCAAAGAATGACTAGGGGATGAGGGAAGTGGGGGAGGTGTTTGGGCCTCTGGCTGGGGTGTCTTTACCTCCCCCTAGTGGCCAGGTTCTGTATGCAACTGTGGACTCTTCCCGTTTAAGAAGAAAATACCACTATAGCTTACATATCAAGGGAAAATGTTACAAGCCTCAGAATTTCTTACTATCCAAACAAATTTACATTTAGCTTTTGGCTACAGAAAAGAAGATCAGGTAAACTAATGGAAAAACTGGTCAAAACATATCCAAGCATCCAGTGAATAATGACAGACCTATTTTATACCATATCCAAAAATCCACACTTTATAAATCCCTTACTACTTACCTCTATCTCTTCAGACTTTGCCTTTTCGGGCTCTCGTTCTTCCTTCTCTTTCTCGGGTTCTTCTTTGGCTGGGGTTATTCCAGGTTCATTTAAGGGTTCAGTTTGGGGACCAGTGCTATTGTCAGTTTCAAGGGGAAGTGCTGGAGGTGGTGGGGGTGTAAGAACAGGAGGTGGAGGTGGGCTCTCTGCAGTCTCTGTTTCTGGTGCTCTATCCTGCGGCTCCTCCCCAGTTGCCTCCTGCTCCTCACTTTCCACTAACATAAGCAGTCCAGTGTCACCTGCATCTTCCTCCTGCACAGGAGACAACCTAGGAGGCCCTTCTTCTGGTTCTGTTGCCTGAACAACAGGTTCTGCTTCCAGAATAACAGGTTCTGTCACCTGTATCATAGGTTCTACATTCTGAATCATAGGCTCAACATTCTGAATAATAGGCTCTACACTCTGAATAATAGGCTGTACACACTCATCTAACTCCTCTGAAACACAACCCATCTGCAGCTCTTCATGCATTAGTCCTTCCTCATCCTCTCCCTCGTCCTCTTCTTCATCATCCTCTCCATCCTCTTCCAGATCTTCCTCCTCCTCTTCTGTAAGACCTTCTTCATCCTCATCATACTCTTCCTCTAGTTCTTCCAAATCTTCCTCCTCTTCATCATAAAAATCTTCTTCTTCATCATACTCCCCTTCTTCCTCCTCCTCCTCCTCTTCTCCCTCCTCATCATCACTACTGTTTATATTAATCACAGTCATGGTGCCCTCTGGGGGTTGCTGAGGTGGAATTTCAGCAGGAAGCTGTGGAGCAGGAACAGGAGCAGGCACAACACAAGGTGGTGGAGGGGCAGTAATAGGAGGTGGGACCACAGTTTGTGCAGGGAGCTCTGCAGGTTCCTCTTGTGGAGGTTTGGCAGAGGGTGGTGAGGGTTCAGATTTAGCAGGCGGCTTAGTGAAGAGACCCTCAGGAACTATAACAACACTATCATCTGAATCACTTTCTAATGAAATCTCTACATCTGATGCTTCCTCCTTCTCATAATGAATGAAGACAGCACGCCGTGTTTTCCCCCCAAATGTCTCCTCTGGCGGAGGGGAGGGTACAGCAGGGGCTAAAGGGGCATCATTTGGCAGAGGAGCAGGAGCTCTGACAGGCAGGTGGTTAGCTGTAGGAGTGACAGGGAACGTAGGTAGAGGAGCAGGAGGTCGCAAAATGGAAACATCTTCTGTCTGAGGAGGTGGCCGTGGACTAGGAGTGGGTAATGGGCGCTGAAGGGAGGGGACACGAGGATGAATGAGGACACGGCAAATAGCAAGAGCCTCTGTGCAGAACAGAGAGACCTGCAGATGAAAGAGTAAAGTGAAAAAAACAAACAAAATAATTTACTTAAAATAAAATCGATTATATGAAGTTAAGAGAGTTATCTATATGTAAGACAAGAAAATAGACATACCAAAAGTGGGCATTTAGTAATTGAGAACTGTTTTTAGCTCACGTCTTACCTGCAAACTTTCTTCAGTGACCCCTCCTCTGAAGATCTTGATAGCACAGTGCAGAGGAGCTGGAAGCCGTGGGCAAGGTGTCAATGTCAAACAAAGAAGCAATCTGTAAAGCTCCTTTCGACAATTGCTACTAAAGTATGGACCCAACCAGTTGTCAGAGCCCTGCTGAAGACGAATCAGAAGTGGGATAGATAACTCCTGGAGCCTCTGAGAAGAGAGGAGATACATATTTCCACTATAAAACAAATGTAATTTAATATAAACAATATCATGCTTATCTAGGGAAGCCTTAATCTAGTCAGTTTTTTTATTGTAATGTTTTATTTTGGAATATTTTCAGACATTCATAAACTTACCTAGGACAAATGGTTTAAACTAAAACAAAGTAATTGTCACATATTCAGGTGTCTATCAGCTCTTTACCATTGCAACAGTAATAACCTACAAGAAGCATATGGAACAAAATCATGGGCGTGTCCCTCTGTTGCCCCTCACAGCACAGAGGGATGTGAGACCCCTTATTTGAAAGAGGCATGTCCAGCTGCTAGATGATTGACATAACAATGACAAATATCTATCAGAATTGGTCCTATATTGGAAGTTTTGGTCACCATAAAAGACCCTTACCACCCACCTCCTCCCCACAGATCTGTATCATTAGACCCCTAATTTGAAATAGAGGGTTCAATTACCTGACAGTTGTCATGTGAGAGTAATAACAACTATCACATGGCAGCTACCAATAGTTTGTTGTTTTGTTAGGATGTTTTTTTGTGCAAGTATTTTATGTTTAGATAGTTTTTTTATGTTATTTATAATTGCATAAAAAACATAACATTTGAAGATTATATCATAATTCAATATTACAGTTTAAAATAAAACACGTTTTGAACTATTTACAAAATGTAAACACTCACAACCTATGTAAGTTGTGACAGGGTTAGGAGCGTACACACATCACTGAAAAGGAGTTTAGCATCCCTCAGGGAATTTTAATTAGTTTAACATTTGGACAACATTTTTATGGCTAGGTACAGTATATATACTCATTGCATACATTCTAATCCTCATATTGTTTTTTTTATTACAGGGCTATTGAACAGTAAATACATGCTGGAGTAGTCTAAGAACAATATGTAGATTTTTTTTTTACAATTATATTGATTGTTTAAAGGGACAGTCAAGTCTTTAGTAAACTTTCATGAATCAAATAGGGCATGTAATTTTAAACAATTTTCCAATTTACTTTTATCAACAATTTTGCTTTGTTCTCTTAGTATTCTTAGTTGAAAGCAAAACCTAGGTAGGCTCATATGCTAATTTCTTAGACCTTGAAGGCTGCCTCTTATATGAATGCATTTTGACAGTTTTTCACCACTAGAGGGCGTTAATTCATGTGTGTCATATAACAATGAGCTCATGCACGTGAAGTTACCTAGGAGTCAGCATTGATTGGCTAAAAACATAATTTATGTTAAATTATGTAAAATGATTCATTTCTTTCATAGTGGCAAGAGTCCATGATCTAGTGACGTATGGGATATATAGATTCCTACCAGGAGGGGGCAAAGTTTCCCAAACCTCAAAATGCCTATAAATACACCTCCCACCTCACTCATACACCTTAGTTTAACATGAAGCCAAGGAGTGAAGTGTAAAAGAAGGAGTAAAAAGCATACAAAAAGAGGAGCTGGAAAAAATAAAGTGCTTTATACAAAAAAAAATCATAGCCACCAAAAATAGGGTTGGTCTCATGGACTCTAAAAATGTAAATGAAGTCCGCAAAACAACCTTATCCTGATGGAAAATCAGATAAGGAGACTGACAGGAGAGAGCAGACAATTCTGAAACTCTTCTAGCAGAAGAGATAGCCAAAAGCAATAACACTTTCCAAGAAAGTAGTTTAATATCCAAAGAATGCATAGGCTCAAAAGGAGGAGCCTGCAAAATATTCAAAGCCAAACTGAGACTCCAAGGAGGAGAAATAGATTTAATAACAAGTTTGATATGAATCAAAGCCTGAACAAAACAGTGAATGTCAGGAAGTTTAGTGATCTTTCTATGAAATAAGACAGAAAGAGCAGAAATTTGTCCTTTCAAAGTATTTGCAGACTAACCCTTATCCAAACAATCCTGAAGAAACTGTAAAATCCTAGGAATTCTGAAAGAATGCCAGGAATAATTATGAGTGGAACACCATGAAATATAAGTTTTCCAAACCAGATGATAAATTGCCCTTGAGACAAACTTACGAGCCTGTATCATAGTGCTCATCACTGAGTCAGAGAAACCTCTACGACTAAGCGTTCAATTTCCATGCCTTCAAATTTAGAGATTGAGATCCTGATGGAAAAATGGTCCTTAAACAGAAGGTCTAGCCTTAAAGGAAGTGGCCAAGGCGGGAAGCTGGACATCCGGACAAGAACCGCATACCAAAACCTGTGAGGCCATGCTGGTGCTATCAGAAACACATGAGACATTGTTCCATTATGATCTTGGAGGAGATCACCCTTGGAAGAAGAACCAGAAGCGGAAAAATATAAAGCAGGTTGGTAAAAACAAGGAACTGCTAAGGCATCCACCATCTCCGCCTGAGGATCCTGGACCTTGAAAGGTATCTGGGACGCTTTTTGTTTAGACGAGAGGCCATCAGATCTTTTTTCTGGAAGAGCCCACATCTGTACAAGATGAAAAAACATATCTGGATGAAGAGACCACTCCCCCGGATGTAAAGTCTGACGGCTGAGATAATCTGCTTCCCAATTGTCTACACCTGGGAAATGAATTGCAGAAATTAGACAAGAGTTGGATAACACCCAAGAAAGTATCCGAGATATGCCACTGTTGTGATATTGTCTGTTTGAAAACGAATGTAAAGTTCTCTCTTCAATAGAGGCCACACCTGAAGAGCTCTGAAAATAGCACAGAGCTCTAAAATATTGGATTGGTAACCTCATCTCTTGAGGTTTCCAAACCCCTTGTGCTGTCAGAGACCCCAGACAGCTCCCCAACCTGTAAGACCTGTTGTGATCAGAGTCCAGGTAGGACAAACAAATGAGGCCCCTTGAAGAATAAGGTGATGATCACCACCAAGTCAGAGGGAGTGGAGTGATGGGATTTAAGTATATCAGTTGTGATATCGGAGTATAATCCCTGCACCATTGGTGCAACATGCAAAGCTGTAGAGGTCTCATATGAAAACGAGCAAAGGGGAACGCGCCTGATGCTGCAGTCATGAGACCTAAAACTTTCATGCACAAAGCCACTGAAGGGAATGATAGAGACTGAAGGTTTAGACAGGCTAAAACTAACTTAATTCGTCTCTTGTCTGTCAGAGAAAGAGTCATGAACACTGAATCTATCTGGAAACCTAAAAATGTGACCCTTGTCTGAGGAATCAAGAAACTCTTTTGTAAATTGATCCTCCAACCATGTCTTTAAAAAAAAAAAAACACACTAGTCGTTTTGTGTGAGATTCCGTTAAATGAAAAGATTGAGCTAGTACCAAGATATCGTCCAAATAAGGAAACCCCGCAATACCCTGCTCTCTGATTACAGACAGAAGGGCACCGAGAACCTTTGAGAAGATCCTCGGAGCCGTCGCTAGGCCAAACGGAAGAGCGACAAATTGGTAATGCTTGTCTAGAAAAGAGAATCTCAGAAAACAATAGTGGTATGGATGAATCGGAATATGAAGATAAGCGTCCTGCAAGTCTATTGTGGACATGAAATGACCTTGCTGAACAAAAGGCAGAATAGTCCTTATAGTCACCATCTTGAAAGCTGGTACTCTTACAAAACTATTTAGAAATTTCAGATCCAGAATTGGTCTGAATGAACCTTCTTTCTTTGGAACAATGAATAGATTTGAATAAAAACCCAAACCCCGTTCCTGCAGAGGAACTGGAACAATCACCCCTGAAAGCTCCAGGTCTGAAACGCATTTCCAAAAAACCTGAGCCTTCACAGGGTTTGTTGGAACATGAGAAAGAAAAAATCTTCCAATGGGAGGTCTTATTCTGAAACCTATTTGATACCCTTGAGAAACAATATTCTGAATTCACTGGTTTTGAACAGAGACTGTCCAAATGTGCTGAAATAATATCAATCTGCCCCCCACCAGTTGAACTGGTTTGAGGGCCGCACCTTCATGCTGGATCAGGTCTTTTCAAAGGCTTGAATTTATTCCAATTCAGAGATGGTCTCCAATTAGACCCAGAGGCCTTAGGGGAAGGAGAGGTTTTTTGTTTTCTATTCTGACGAAGGGAACGAAAACGATTGGGAGATTTTAATTTACCCTTCGATTTCTAATATTGGTGCAGAAAAACTGCCTTTCCCCCAGTGATAGTGGAGATAATAAAATCCAATTGAGAACCAAATAAATTACTACCCTGAAATGATAAAGATAGTAATCTAGATTTAGACACCATATCAGCATTCCAAGATTTAAGCCATAAAGCTCTTCTAGTAAGAATAGCTAAAGAAATAGATTTAATATCAATCTTACTGACATCAAATATAGCATCACAAATAAAATGATTAGCATGTTGAAGTAAAAGAACAATGCTAGATAATTCAGGATCTATTAACTGTTGCGCTAAACTGTTCTAACCAAAAAGTTGAAGCAGTAGCAACATCAGCCATAGAAATGGCAGGTCTAAGAATATAGCCAGTATGTAAATATGCTTTTCTAAGATAAGATTCAATTTTCCTATCTGAAGGATCCTTTAAAGGGACACTGAACCCAAATTTTTTCTTTCATGATTCAGATAGAGCATGAAATTTTAAGCAACTTTCTAATTTACTCCTATTATCAAATTGTCTTCATTCTCTTGGTATCTTTATTTGAAATGCAAGAATGTAAGTTTAGATGCCGGACCATTTTTGGTGAACAACCTGGGTTGTCCTTGCTGATTGGTGGATAAATTCATCAACCAATAAAAAAGTGCTGTCCAGAGTGCTGAACCCAAAAAAAGCTTAGATGCCTTCTTATTCAAATAAAGATAGCAAGAGAAAGAAGAAAAATTGATAATAGGAGTAAATTAGAAAGTTTCTTAAAATGTCATGCTCTATCTGAATCACAAAAGAAAAAAATTGGGTTCAGTGTCCCTTTAAAAGAAGTACCATCTTCCATAGGAATAGTAGTACATTTGGCTAAAGTAGAAATAGCCCCATCAACCTTAGGGGCTTTTCCCTAAAACTCTAAATTAGCCCCAGGTAAAAGGATATAACTTTTTAAACCTAGAAGAAGGGTTAAAAGAAGCACCAAGTTTAGACCATTCCTTAGTAATCATATGAGATATAGCATCTGGAATCATAAAAACTTCAGGAGTAACCGCAGAAGTTTTAAAAACAGAATTCAAACATTTGCTATTCTTGTTATCAAGAGGACTACATTCCTCAATACCCAAAAGTAAACAATACTTCCTTTAATAAAGAACGAATATATTCAATATTAAAAAGAAGTTGATTTATCAATTTCAGACTCTGAAGTAGGATCCTCTGAGCCAGAGAAATCCTCATCAGCAGTAGATACTTCAGTATGACGATCAATATAGGCGTCATCTGATTTATGAGAAGTAAGGAGAAACCTTTTACATTTATTTGAAGGCTGAATAGCAGTCAAAGCCTTCTATATGGCTGCAGCAATATAATCTTTAATATCTACAGGAATATAATGTACATTAGATTGTGAAGGTTTAACAATAGATGTATTTGTACTTATAGAAACATTATCAGCATGTAAAAGATTTTCATAACAAGTTCCGCATATTTGAGCTGAAGAAGTAAGATTAGCGAATTTACAACATACACACTTAGCTTTGGTAGAATTGTGTTCAAGCAGCTTAGTCCCTACAGTAACATCTGAGGCAGGATCAGTCTGAGACATCTTTCAAAATGTAACAAAAAACATAATTTATGTAAGAACTTACCTGATAAATTCATTTCTTTCATATTAGCAAGAGTCCATGAGCTAGTGACGTATGGGATATACATTCCTACCAGGAGGGGCAAAGTTTCCCAAACCTCAAAATGCCTACAAATACACCTCTCACCACACCCACAAATCAGTTTAACGAATAGCCAAGAAGTGGGGTGATAAGAAAAAAGTGCGAAAGCATAAAAAATAAGGAATTGGAATAATTGTGCTTTATACAAAAAAATCATAACCACCACAAAAAGGGTGGGCCTCATGGACTCTTGCTAATATGAAAGAAATGAATTTATCAGGTAAGTTCTTACATAAATTATGTTTTCTTTCATGTAATTAGCAAGAGTCCATGAGCTAGTGACGTATGGGATAATGACTACCCAAGATGTGGATCTTTCCACGCAAGAGTCACTAGAGAGGGAGGGATAAAATAAAGACAGCCAATTCCGCTGAAAAATAATCCACACCCAAAATAAAGTTTAAATTTTATAATGAAAAAAACTGAAAATATAAGCAGAAGATTCAAACTGGAACAGCTGCCTGAAGTACTTTTCTACCAAAAACAGCTTCAGAAGAAGAAAACACATCAAAATGGTAGAATTTAGTAAAAGTATGCAAAGAAGACCAAGTTGCTGCTTTGCAAATCTGATCAACCGAAGCTTCATTCCTAAACGCCCAGGAAGTAGAAACTGACCTAGTAGAATGAGCTGTAATCCTTTGAGGCGGAGTTTTACCCGACTCGACATAAGCATGATGAATTAAAGATTTCAACCAAGATGCCAAAGAAATGGCAGAGGCCTTCTGACCTTTCCTAGAACCGGAAAAGATAACAAATAGACTAGAAGTCTTTCGGAAATTCTTAGTAGCTTCAACATAATATTTCAAAGCTCTAACTACATCCAAAGAATGCAATGATTTCTCCTTAGAATTCTTAGGATTAGGACATAATGAAGGAACCACAATTTCTCTACTAATGTTGTTGGAATTCACAACCTTAGGTAAAAATTCAAAAGAAGTTCGCAACACCGCCTTATCCTGATGAAAAATCAGAAAAGGAGACTCACAAGAAAGAGCAGATAATTCAGAAACTCTTCTGGCAGAAGAGATGGCTAAAAGGAACAAAACTTTCCAAGAAAGTAATTTAATGTCCAACGAATGCATAGGTTCAAACAGAGGAGCTTGAAGAGCCCCCAGAACCAAATTCAAACTCCAAGGAGGAGAAATTGACTTAATGACAGGTTTTATACGAACCAAAGCTTGTACAAAACAATGAATATCAGGAAGATTAGCAATCTTTCTGTGAAAAAGAACAGAAAGAGCAGAGATTTGTCCTTTCAAGGAACTTGTAGACAAACCTTTCTCCAAACCATCCTGAAGAAACTGTAAAATTCTCGGAATTCAAAAAGAATGCCAGGAAAAATGATGAGAAAGACACCAAGAAATATAAGTCTTCCAGACTCTATAATATATCTCCCTAGATACAGATTTACGAGCCTGTAACATAGTATTAATCACAGAGTCAGAGAAACCTCTTTGACTAAGAATCAAGCGTTCAATCTCCATACCTTTAAATTTAAGGATTTGAGATCCTGATGGAAAAAAGGACCTTGCGACAGAAGGTCTGGTCTTAACGGAAGAGTCCATGGTTGGCAAGAGGCCATCCGGACAAGATCCGCATACCAAAACCCGTGAGGCCATGCTGGAGCTACCAGCAGAACAAACGAGCATTCCTTCAGAATCTTGGAGATCACTCTTGGAAGAAGAACTAGAGGCGGAAAGATATAAGCAGGATGATACTTCCAAGGAAGTGACAATGCATCCACTGCTTCCGCTTGAGGATCCCTGGATCTGGACAGATACCTGGGAAGTTTCTTGTTTAGATGAGAGGCCATCAGATCTATTTCTGAGAGTCCCCACATTTGGACAATCTGAAGAAATACCTCTGGGTGAAGAGACCATTCGCCCGGATGCAACGTTTGGCGACTGAGATAATCCGCTTCCCAATTGTCTATACCTGGGATATGAACCGCAGAAACTAGACAGGAGCTGGATTCCGCCCAAACCAGAATTCGAGATGCTTCTTTCATAGCCAGAGGGCTGTGAGTCCCTCCTTGATGATTGATGTATGCCACAGTTGTGACATTGTCTGTCTGAAAACAAATGAACGACTCTCTCTTTAGAAGAGGCCAAGACTGAAGAGCTCTGAAAATTGCACGGAGTTCCAAAATATTGATCGGTAATCTCACCTCCTGATATTCCCAAACCCCTTGTGCCATCAGAGACCCCCACACAGCTCCCCAACCTGTAAGACTTGCATCTGTTGAGATTACAGTCCAGGTCGGGAGAACAAAAGAAGCCCCCTGAACTAAACGATGGTGATCTGTCCACCACGTCAGAGAGTGTCGTACAATCGGTTTCAAAGATATTAATTGAGATATCTTTGTGTAATCCCTGCACCATTGGTTCAGCATACAGAGCTGAAGAGGTTGCATGTGAAAACGAGCAAAGGGGATCGCGTCCGATGCAGCAGTCATAAGACCTAGAATTTCCATGCATAAGGCTACCGAAGGGAATGATTGTGACTGAAGGTTTCGACAAGCTGATATCAATTTTAGACGTCTCTTGTCTGTCAAAGATAGAGTCATGGACACTGAATCTATCTGGAAACCCAAAAAGGTTACCCTTGTCTGAGGAATCAATGAACTTTTTAGTAAATTGATCCTCCAACCATGATCTTGAAGAAACAACACAAGTCGATTCGTATGAGATTCTGCTAAATGTGAAGACTGAGCAAGTACCAAGATATCGTCCAAATAAGGAAATACCACAATACCCTGTTCTCTGATTACAGACAGAAGGGCACCGAGAACCTTTGTAAAAATTCTTGGAGCTGTTGCTAGGCCAAACGGCAGAGCCACAAAACTGGTAATGCTTGTCTAGGAACGAGAATCTCAGAAACTAATAGTGATCTGGATGAATCGGAATATGCAGATATGCATCCTGTAAATCTATTGTAGACATATAATGCCCTTGCTGAACAAAAGGCAGGATAGTCCTTACAGTTACCATTTTGAATGTTGGTATCCTTACATAACGATTCAATATTTTTAGATCCAGAACTGGTCTGAAGGAATTCTCCTTCTTTGGTACAATGAAGAGATTTGAATAAAACCCCAGCCCCTGTTCCAGAACTGGAACTGGCATAATTACTCCAGCCAACTCTAGATCTGAAACACATTTCAGAAATGCTTGAGCCTTCGCTGGATTTACTGGGACACGGGAAAGAAAAAATCTCTTTGCAGGAGGCCTTATCTTGAAGCCAATTCTGTACCCTTCTGAAACAATATTCTGAATCCAAAGATTGTGAACGGAATTGATCCAAATTTCTTTGAAAAAACGTAATCTGCCCCCTACCAGCTGAGCTGGAATGAGGGCCGCATCTTCATGTGGATTTAGGAGCTGGCTTTGATTTTCTAAAAGGCTTGGATTTATTCCAGACTGGAGATGGTTTCCAAACTGATACCGCTCCTGAGGATGAAGGATCAGGCTTTTGTTCCTTGTTGTGACGAAAGGAACGAAAACGATTATTAGACCTAAATTTACCTTTATCCTGTGGTAAAAAAGTTCATTTCCCTCCAGTAACAGTTGAGATAATAGAATCCAACTGAGAACCAAATAATTTATTACCCAGGAAAGAAAGGGAAAGCAGAGTAGACTTAGAAGACATATCAGCATTCCAAGTTTTAAGCCATAAAGCTCTTCTAGCTAAAATAGCTAGAGACATATACCTGACATCAACTCTAATGATATCAAAGATGGCATCACAAATAAAATGATTAGCATGTTGAAGAAGAATAATAATGCTATGAGAATTATGATCTGTTACTTGCTGCGCTAAAGCTTCCAACCAAAAAGTTGAAGCTGCAGCAACATCCGCCAAAGATATAGCAGGTCTAAGAAGATTACCTGAACACAAGTAAGGATTCAATTTTCCTATCTAAAGGATCCTTAAAGGGATGGTAAACTCAGTATCGTTTCAATTTCTAATCTGGATAGTCATACTCTATATTAATGTCCTGTGCAATTTCCATCTAAACATGAAATAGCAGTTTACCTTTTTTTTTCATTTGCAGAATGTCTCCGTTCCGTAAAATCGCCCGCCCACCGTGACGTCACATTGATCTCCACTGACTGTGCCCAATCATATCTCCAGTCGCTAGACAGGCTGTTCGCAATATAATTTTTAGCGCATGCGCAATTACGATCATTCCCGACTATACTACCAACCAATTAAAAGCATTGAAATCCGGATAAGACTTTGCGCGTGCACGCTCTATTTCACGCATGCCTCATGTCATTTTTCACACGGCACTCTCTACTTCCAGAACGTCAGGGAAACAAATGCGCATGCGTTCACTTTCGTGAACGAGCACTACAGATGACGTAAGTAGAGGGAGGAGAGAGGAGTAAATAGAAAGTTTCGTTAGGAACATGTAAGAGGGGCGGAGCGAGGCGGGGAGCTGCGTTGCAAACTTGAGAACATAATAAGACTAATAATAGTGATAATTTACATTTGAAAATTAAAAAGTAATAATGCGGTTTGACATTAAATAACATTAAAAATGTAAATATGTCATTTAAAAATAAAAGAGTTTACCATCACTTTAAAGGAAGTACCATCTGCCGTAGGAATGGTAGTACGCTTAGCAAGAGTAGAGACAGCCCCATCAACCTTAGGGATTTTGTCCCAAAATTCTAATCTGTCAGATGGCACAGGATATAATTGCTTAAAACGTTTAGAAGGAGTAAATTAATTACCCAAATTATTCCATTCCCTGGAAATTACTTCAGAAATAGCACCAGGAACAGGAAAAACTTCTGGAATAACTACAGGAGATTTAAAAAACCCTATCTAAACATTTAGATTTAGTATCAAGAGGACCAGAATCCTCAATTTCTAATGCAATTAGGACTTCTTTAAGTAAAGAACGAATAAATTCCATTTTAAATAAATATGAAGATTTATCAGCATCAACCTCTGAGACAGAATCCTCTGAACCAGAAGAACCATTATCAGAATCAGAATGATGATGTTCATTTAAAAATTCATCTGAAAAATGAGAAGTTTTAAAAGACTTTTTACGTTTACTAGAAGGAGGAAAAACAGACATAGCCTTCTTAATGGATTTAGAAATAAAATCTCTTATGTTATCAGGAACACTCTGAGTATTAGATTTTGATGGAACAGCAACAGGTAATGTAACTTTACTAAAGGAAATATTATCTGCATTAACAAGTTTGTCATGACATTCAATACAAACAACAGCTGGAGGAACAGCTACCAAAAGTTTACAGCAGATACACTTAGCTTTGGTAGCTCCAGCACCAGGCAGCGATTTTCCAGAAGTATCTTCTGACTCAGCTTCAACATGGGACATCTTGCAATATGTAATATAAAAAACAACATATAAAGCAAAATTGATCAAATTCCTTAAATGACAGTTTCAGGAATGGGAAAAAATGCCAATGAACAAGCTTCTAGCAACCAGAAGCAATAAAAAATGAGACTTAAATAATGTGGAGACAAAAATGACGCCACATCCGGAATGCCGACATTTTTGGCGCAAAGGAACGTAAAAAATGACGCAACTTCCGGTGACACGTATGACGCCGGAAATAGAAAAAAAAATTTGCGCCAAAAAAGTCCGCGCCAAGAATGACGCAATAAAATGAAGCATTTTCAGCCCCCGCGAGCCTAACAGCCCACAGGGAAAATTCAAATTTTAAGGTAAGAAAAAAATTGTTTTACTCAAATACATTATCCCAAATATGAAACTGACTGTCTGAAAATAAGGAATGTTGAACATCCTGAGTCAAGGCAAATAAATGTTTGAATACATATATTTAGAACTTTATAAAAAAGTGCCCAACCATAGCTTAGAGTGTCACAGAAAATAAGACTTACTTACCCCAGGACACTCATCTACATGTTGTAGAAAGCCAAACCAGTACTGAAACGAAAATCAGCAGAGGTAATGGTATATATATATATATAAGAGTATATCGTCGATCTGAAAAGGGAGGTAAGAGATGAATCTCTACGACCGATAACAGAGAACCTATGAAATAGACCCCGTAGAAGGAGATCATTGAATTCAAATAGGCAATACTCTCCTCACATCCCTCTGACATTCACTGAACGCTGAGAGGAAAACCGGTCTCCAACCTGCTGCGGAGCGCATATCAACGTAGAATCTAGCACAAACTTACTTCACCACCTCCATAGGAGGCAAAGTTTGTAAAAACTGATTTGTGGGTGTGGTGAGGGGTGTATTTGTAGGCATTTTGAGGTTTGGGAAACTTTGCCCCTCCTGGTAGGAATGTATATCCCATAAGTCACTAGATCATGGACTCTTGCTAATTACATGAAAGAAAAGAAAAAAATAACATTTGAACAAAATATCCAATTTCCTCAAATAGCAGTTTCAAGAATGGGAAAAAATGCTTATGATAACATTTTTAAACAAAAGTAAAATCAAAAGCTAGCAACTTAGCCCTCTAAGATCAAAAGAGAGCAGAGAGCAAAAAGAGGGAGAGACTTATATAACAAATTTAAGGCGCCAAAAACAGCGCAAAAAAACCCTTTGGCATTAAAGATAAATGACCTGTCATAACGACACGAAAGTCGCAAGAAATGACGTGACTCGCGTCACGGCAGACGCACCTTCACGCCAAAAATCTTTGCGCAAAAATTTTTACAATTAAAAGGTAACATTCTGAGTCATCGCAAACCTAAGCCCAAATTTTTGAAGAAACCCCCCCCCCCCCCAAAAAAAACAGACTTCAAGTTATAATTAACCCCAGGTAAGCCTAAAACTCCCATAAACATAATTCCCAAGCTGAAACTGTTTAGACTGCAAAGGGAAATACACAAACCTGACTTATGGCAATTATATACAATATACAGTACATTAAAAACTTTATAAGATAAAGTGCCAAACATAGCTGAGAGTGTCTTAAAAAATGATATACACTTACCAGAAGACACCCATCCACATATAGCAGCCAGCCAAACCAGTACTGAAACATATCAGCAGAGGTAATGGTAGAGGAGTATAATGTTGATCTGCAAAGGGAGGCAGAGATGAATCTCTGCGATTGATTACAGAGAGCCTTAGAATAGATTTCCCATAGATGAAAACATGACATCGTCGGGCAATACTCCCTTCACATCCCTCAGACAAACACTGTACTTTGAGAGGAACTGGGCTTCAATATGCTTAGAAGCGCCTTTCACTGAAGAAATCAAGCACAACTTGCTTCACCACCTCCACAAGGAGGCAAAGTTTGTAAAACTAAGGTATGAGTGAGGTGGGAGCTGTATTTATAGGCATTTTGAGGTTTGGGAAACTTTGCACCCTCCTGGTAGGAATGTATATCCCATACGTCACTAGCTCATGGACTCTTGCTACTTGCATGAAAGAAATGCAAGTCTGTCAAAAGAGCTGAAACAAGGGGGCAGTTTACAGAGGCTTAGATACAAGATAATGACAAAGGTTAAAAGTATATTAATATAAATGTGTTGGTTATGCAAAACTGGGGAATGGGTAATAAAGGGATCATCTATCTTTTTAAACAACAAACATTCTGGTGTTGACTGTCCATTTAAATATGAAGATATAAGTGTAAAGATTTAGGGCTCCATGTACTAAGCAGTCAGCGAGCTACCCGCAACAAATCTCGCGTCAAAACTCGCAAACTGATATGTACAAAGCCGTCAATTATGTAAAAACTCGCATCTTTAAAATTGCAAGCGTACTTATCCGCCATACCTCGCTACCTCTCCATTTTTTACTGTAATTAGACACATTTGACCACCAACTCACCAAAAACGAATGTACTAAAAAATCTATTTGTCCGCTCGCGTCAATCTCCGCCCCCACCTCGTTATTTTTGCCTCGCCACCTTTTAGGTGGCGGGCAAGGTACAAAACAATAGGAAAGCCACTCTAGACACCAGTCTATACATATATAAAAGGCAGTAATATCAGCATTGTACTTACATTGTTCATTTCAGCAGCTATGGAGAGAATTCTGTTTTTGTTTATTCTCCGTTTGATGCAAATCCGGGCTAGAAGACAGAATACTGGAAATGTAGCTAATCGTATCGTTAGAAGAAGGAGAGTTCGAGTCCCCCGTGTATTCCTTCCACGGGTTGGTTTGCACGGCCTTTCTGACCGAGAGATCATACAAAGATTCCGGCTTGATCGTGAATCGATATTACACCTGTATCGAGAGATTGAAGATCATTTGGAGCCGATGACTGCTCGTTCACAAGCTATTCCGGGACTTCTGAAACTATTAGCTGCATTGCATTTTTTTGCAACAGGCTCCTTTCAGGCAGTTTCTAGCGTCATTATTGGAATGAGTCAATCTGCTTTTTCACGCCACTTATCCAAAGTAATAGGGGCTATGATGGTTATTTTTCAGCTGATCGACATCCTTTTTTCCTGGACCCTGGGCACTAACAGCGTCGCTGATCCTTTGCCAGATCTGCTTCCTCCTAGAAAAATTTGTCTGTTTGACACGACATCCAAACAAATAATCATAAGAGTCAATAATCATGTCAATCAAAACGACGTTTTGCTGATGAGAAAAGTGAGGATTCTTGGATTTTGAAGAGGTTTCAGATCCAGATGAAGCCATATCGAAATTGTAAATAAAGATCACAAAAACGAGCGCTCTGTAATTACTCTCCAAAAATTTTGGAACAATAATAAAGTTGTTTAGAAAAGTTGTACATTTATAGGAGCAAAATTCTATTCCCGCGACTACTATGACGTTCATGACACCTTACATGTCACGTGTTAACAATTGGCCAGACAATTCAACTGAAAGTTAAGTACATCAGCTTAGTCGCGGCGAGCGAGGCGTCAAATTTATCAATATTCCGCCACTGCTCGCGGCGGGCTAGACGTGTCTATTTATTGTGGGATTATTAGTACATAGCTACAGCGGACACCATTTCGCCCGCGGCGAGTAACGGCGAGTTTAGCCGCGTCTAAAATGACGGATGAATTGACGGCTTAGTACATGGAGCCCTTAGTCTCTATAAATGTTCTTTAGTTCCAATAAAGTAATGGGCACCACCATGTTTGATCTTAAGTTTTCTATTCACCTCTCTCTTTTGCGGAGGACAATTAGGGACAGATATAAATCTGGTAATAAAAGAGATTGCAAACAACAATTACTTGACAATTACATATTCCACTGTTTGCTCATTTTTCCTGCTTGTTTTATGTCTGTCAATAATTGTCCTCAACAGGAGAGAGGCGTAAATAGAAAACATGGGGGCACTCTCTACTTTATTGAAATGCAGTGGAGTTCAAAAAAACAATTCCAGGTAAAGGGGACAAAAATAATGAAAGTATATAGCAAAGTTACACATCATTAACCCCTTAAAGGGCCATTATACACTCTTTTCTTTGCATAAATGTTTTGTACATGATCTATTTATAAAGTTTGTTTTTTTTAAATTAAAATTTTGCTTATTTTTAAAGAACATTGCTCTGATTTTCAGACTCCTAACCAAGCCCCAAAGATGTATTTGAATACCGTCAGCTACCTTCTCCAGCTTGCTCCTGTTTGTGTAAAGGGTCTTTTCATATGCAAAAGAAGGGGGAGGGGGGGGGGGAGTGTCTTATTTCCCACTTGCAGTGGGCTTTTCAACTCCCTTTTCAACAGAGCTAAACTGAAAGCATCTAAAGTACGTTTTTAAACCATTTTATACTGGATTTTTATATCGGTATCTGTGCATCTTATTCTTTATAGTAGTGTCTATTACATACAGTTATATGAAAACGAGTGTATACTGTCCCTTTAAGGACCAAGGAAGTACAGTGGTACGTCCTACAAAAAATGTCACTTAAGGACCCTGTACGTTCTCTGGGTTTTAAAGCGCTGGAAGAGATTATGATCGCTTCCAGCTGCTTTCATGTTATTGCAGTGATGCCTCGATATTGAGGCATCCTGCAATAACATTTTTTAAGCATCCAATGCAGAGAGAGCCACTCTGTGGCCCTCTCTGCATCGGCCAGCGATGGTGCTGATCGTTGGTGGGTGGGAGCCATAGCAGGGAGGCGGGTAGGCGGCCCATCGCTGGTGCAAGATCCAGATCTGGTTCCTGGGTCTCCGGGAGCGTGCATGGACATTGACGATATGTCCACTGTCAAAGGAGGGGGGAAAGGGATCAGGGAGGGGGGAAAGGGATCAGGGAGGGGGGAAAGGGATCAGGGAGGGGGGAAAGGGATCAGGGAGGGGGAAAGGGGTAGTGTATTGGGGAGGGCCAGCTACACTACAGAAAATGGGGCGTTTATTTTAGAAACAAAGGGCAAATTTTTTTGTAAACTGGGCACGGGCAGAAAGCTGCCAGTACCTAATATGGCGGCCATTAGGTCAAGGGGGGAGGCTGAGAGAGCTGTTGGGGGGGGGAGAATCAGGGGGGATATATATATTAAAAAAACAAACAAAAAAAAGCACCTTTATTTTCATACTGGCAGACTTTCTGCCAGTACTTAAGATGGCGGTGACAACTGTGGGGTGGGGGAAGGAAGGGAGCTGTTTGAGGGGGGTCATGGGGTGGGCTGTGTCAGGTGGGAGGCTGATCTCTACACTAAAGCTAAAATTAACCCTACAAGCTACCTAATTAACCCCTTCACTGCTGAGCATAGCAGCATTTAGCGGCCTTCTAATTACCAAACAGTAGTGCCAAAGCCATATATGTCTGCTATTTCTGAACAAAGGGGGTCCCAGAGAAGCATTTACAACCATTTGTGCCATAATTGCACAAGTTGTTAGTAAATAATTTCAGTGAGAAACCTAAAGTTTGTGAAAAAGTGATCGATTTTTTTTTTATTTGATCGCATTTGGTGGTGAAATGGTGGCATGAAATATACCAAAATGGGCCTAGATCAATACTTTGGGTTATCTACTAAATAAATAAAATATATATATATATATATATATATATATATATATATATATATATATATATATATATATATATATATATATATATATATATATATATATATATATATATATATATACACACATATACACACATATACATATACACACATATATACATACACACACACATGTGAAGGGTTATTCTGAGATTCCTGACAGATATCAGTGTTACAATGAAACTATCGCTAATTTTGAAATAAAATGCTTTAGAAATAGCAAAGTGCTACTTGTATTTATTCCCCTATAACTTGCAAAAAAAGCAAAGAACATGTAAACATTGGGTATTTCTAAACTCAGGACAAAATTTTAAAACTATTTAGCATGGGTGTTTTTTGGTGGTTGTAGAGGTGTAACAGATTTTGGTGGTCAAAGTTAGAAAAAGTGTGTTTTTTCCCCATTTTTTCATCATATTTTATAAAAAAAATTATAGTAAATTCTAAGATACTAGTACTAAAGCCCGTGTACACGGGCAATTTTTTTGCAGTACAGCGGTCCCACCCCTTGCTCTCTCTCCCCCCTCTCTTTGGCGCGCTCTCCGCCCCCTCTCTTTGGCGCGCACTCCGCCCCCTCTCTTTGGCGCGCTCTCCGCCCCCTCTCTTTGGCGCGCTCTCCGCCCCCTCTCTTTGGCGCGCTCTCCGCCCCCTTCTTTGGCTCTCTCTCCGCCCCCTTCTTTGGCTCTCTCTCCGCCCCCTCTTTGGCGCTCTCTCCGCCCCCTCTTTGGCGCTCTCTCTGCCCCCTCTTTGGCGCTCTCTCTGCCCCCTCTTTGGCGCTCTCTCTGCCCCCTCTTTGGCGCTCTCTCTGCCCCCTCTTTGGCGCTCTCTCTGCCCCCTCTTTGGCGCTCTCTCTGCCCCCTCTTTGGCTCTCTTTCCTCTTTGGCTCTCTCTCTTCCCCTTCTTTGGCTCTCCCCCCCCTCTATTTGGCTCTCTTCCCCCTGCTCTATTTGGTTCTCCCCCCCCCCCCTCCCTCTATTTGGCTCTTTCCCCCCTCTCTTGCTCCCCCTCTGGCTCTGTCTGTCAAACCCTTTGACTCTCTGGCCACGCCCCCATCATGGCACCCCGCCCGGCCACGCCCCCATTGCGACGCTCCCGTCGGTCATGACTGCATCTGACAAACATACTTGGCCATTTATTATATAGGATGATGAACATAATGGTATCTTTAGAAAGTCCAGTTAATGGCGAGAAAAACTGTATATGATATGTGTGGGTACAGCAAATGAGTAAGGGGAAAATTACAGCTAAACACAAACACTTCAGAAATGTACAAAAAAGGCCTGGTCCCAAACGGTCAGAAAATGGAAAAGCGATGAGTGACTGGCTTTCTTACCTGAATTAGAGTATCAACCACACTTTCAGAAAAGCCTCTCTTAACTAAGACTAGGCGTTCAATCTCCACGCAGTCAGCCTCAGAGAATCTAGATTTTGATGCTCAAAGGGGCCATGTGACAGCAGATCCCTGAAGACATCTTTCAGCTCTGCCTGGGGATCCCTGGACCTCGACCCGTATCTATCTACGGCGTTCCCCATCTGTGACAAATCTCTGCAAACACTTCGGGGTGAAGAGACCATTCCCCCGGATGGAAGGACTGTTGGCTGAGAAAGTCCACCTCCCAGTTGTCCACACCTGGAATGTGAATCGCTGAGAGCGAGCAGTCATGGGGCTCCGCCCACTCCAGAATCCAAGACACCTCCCTCATCGTACCACCCTGATGGTTGATGTAAGCCACAGAGGTAATGTTGTCGGTCTGGAATCTGATGAAACTGACCGACCACAGAGAAGGCCAAGCCTTCAGAGCATTGTAGATTGCTCGTTGTTCTAGGATGTTGATCGGAAGGAGACTCCTCCCAGGACCATTTTCCTTGTACCATCCTGGAACCCCAAACAGCTCCCCATCCTGACAAACTGGCGTCCGTGGTAGCAATCTCCCAGGACAGTCTCAAGAAGGATGTCCCCATGGACAGTTGCTCCGGACGAATCCACCAAGAGAGGGAGTTCCGAGTCCGAGCCTCCAGGGATATCGGCTGTGATAGATCTGAATGATCGCCGTTCCACTGTCTCAACATACACAATTGAAGAGGTCCGAGGTGGAACCTGGCGAATGGGATGACATCTATGCTTGACACCATGAGACCTATCACCTCCGTACATTGAGCCACCGATGGGCTTGGAGGAGGACTGAAGGGCAAGACAGGTGGACGCAAGCTTCGCAGATCTGTGAGAAATATCTTCATGGAGATAGAGTCTATTATCGTGCCCAGGAACTCCACCCTGTTGCTGGGAACCAGGGAACTCTTTCCTGAGTTGATCTTCCAACTGTGAGATTGGAGCAGAAGGGCCCTCGAATGATCCTCTGCGAGGCTGAGCGACGGCGCCTGAACTAGGATGTCGTCCAGGTAAGGCTCCACCGCAATGCCCCTGGATCTGGCCACTAAAAGCAGCGCCCCTAGAACCTTTGTGAAGACTCTCGGGGCCGTCGTCAGACCAAAAGGAAGGGCCACGAAGTGTTGGTCCAGAAATGCAAATCTTAGGAACCTGAAGTGTTCCCTGTGGATTGGCACATGAAGGTAAGCGTCCTTCAAGTCTATAGTCGTCATGAACTAGGGGCAGAATAGATCTGATCACTTCCATTTTGAACGATGGAACACTCAGACTTGTTTAAACACTTTAGGTCCAGAATCGGGCGGAACGTGCCCTCCTCCTTTGGAACCACAAAAAGGTTGGAATAGTACCCTAGACCCCTTTCTGCCAGGGGTACTGGTACGATAACCCCGAGAGAGGCGAGATATCTCACACACTCAAGAAAGGCCTCTCTCTTCTCTGGTCTTGAAGACAGGTTTGACAGGAGGAATCTGCCCTCGGGCAGATGGGATCTGAACCCTATCCTATAACCCTGGGAGACCACTTCTAGAACCCAAGGGTCCTGAACGTCCTGTAACCATGCGTCTGAGAATAGAGATAATCTGCCCCCCACGTGAACCAGATACCGGTCGGGGGCCGCCCCATCATGTCGATTTCGTCTCGGCGGGCTTCTTGCTCTGCTTTGACTTTAATCAAACCAATGACAGAGCTTTCCTTAATCCAAAATAGGGACCTATCCCCTCAATCATCACACTCTGGTGTCTGGTTGGTACAGACAATCATCATTACCATTTTGATCACCTACAAATTAAAAGGTACATGTGACCCTTCACTCAAAAGAGGGCTTCTCCCCTCTTTCAAATAATGGGTTATTTGTTCCTTTAGCTCAAATGAGAGGGAAAGTAGTGGTTGTGCTTGAGCCCCCTCAGGCAAAATGGTTAACTGCTACTTCAGGTGTTCATTTTTAAAGAGATCACATGCATCTTTCAGGGGTATCAAACGAGGACTCATGTCCCTGTAAATGGAGGGCCTGAAATACAGACCACATAAAAGCCCCTCACCAACACTTTAGACAACGAGGAAGCACCTTTACCACTTAGCACTGCATCATTCAATGTCACCTCATGAGGCACATACATACACCCACTGCACCGAGCAAGATTTTTTTTTGTGTGACATTTTCTGCAGATAATTTTTAAATTCAATTTTAAATTAGGCAATTACCCTAAATTACCAGCTCAACTGCCATGTGTTGATTAACTAGAGAATAAAGCAATTTTTAAAAGTTTTATAATATATTGCAGCAGTTGAAAATTGCATTGTAAATTAGTTGCAGAGGGAAAAAAAATTGTTAAGTTTTTAAAAAGTTTCTTGAATAATTTTGTTTCCTTTGCTCACAATTACCGTATCAGGTAAAAATGTAGTAATAAATAAGGTGCATTGCTCACAAGAACGTCTTACATTCAGGAGTCACAACTTTAAAGACCAGGAAAGTCTAGGGGAAGGGAGTTGAAAAAGTCCCTGAGAGCCAGTCATCAATCAATGCACCCACACTTTGCTGCGCTGCTCCATATTTGACAGTTCTCTCCAAATGGCACTTTGAGCTGGCTGAACTGTGTTAAGGAAAACATACCCAGTCTAGCCAGACCACAGTGATGTTTGAAGAGAACAGCCTGATATGGAACCTTAAGGAACATTTACACAGTGCAGTCAGAGCACAGCGCTGCTTGAAGATAACAGCCCGATATAGGGCAGTGCTGCAAAACTAAAGCGATAACAGTTCCTGTATGTGTCCCGTTCTTTCTATAGACATGTTGCATTTAATGCAATGACATTTCAGATCACATGATGTTCTGCCTTGGGGGATTTCTATGTGTGTATATTTGGTATAATGTGGACAACAACTTGTAATTTGCATTTAGGTGTAAAACTTCCCTTCTGCACGTAGTTATATATGATATTATATATCTGTACCAATTGATTGCATTGAGTTGTGCCAATGTAGCTAAAAGACTATTAATACTTTTATGATTCAGATAGAGCCCACGTCAAAAACATAATTTATGCTTACCTGATAAATTTATTTCTCTTGTGGTGTATCCAGTCCACGGATCATCCATTACTTGTGGGATATTCTCCTTCCCAACAGGAAGTTGCAAGAGGATCACCCACAGCAGAGCTGTCTATATAGCTCCTCCCCTAACTGCCATATTCAGTCATTCGACCGAAGACAAGCAAGAGAAAGGAGAAACCATAGGGTGCAGAGGTGACTGTTGTTTAAAGTTAAAAAATACCTGCCTTAAAATGACAGGGCGGGCTGTGGACTGGATACACCACAAGAGAAATAAATTTATCAGGTAAGCATAAATTTTGTTTTCTCTTGTAAGGTGTATCCAGTCCACGGATCATCCATTACTTGTGGGATACCAATACCAAAGCTAAAGTACACGGATGAAGGGAGGGACAAGGCAGGTACTTAAACGGAAGGTACCACTGCCTGTAAAACCTTTCTCCCAAAAATAGCCTCCGAAGAAGCAAAAGTATCAAATTTATAGAATTTTGAAAAAGTATGAAGCGAAGACCAAGTCGCCGCCTTGCAAATCTGTTCAACAGAAGCCTCATTTTTAAAGGCCCATGTGGAAGCCACAGCTCTAGTAGAATGAGCTGTAATCCTCTCAGGAGGCTGCTGGCCAGCAGTCTCATAAGCTAAGCGTATTATACTTCTTAGCCAAAGCGAAAGAGAAGTTGCCGAAGCCTTTTGGCCTTTCCTCTGTCCAGAGTAGACAACAAACAAAGCAGATGTTTGACGAAAATCTTTAATAGCTTGTAAATAATACTTTAAAGCACGAACCACGTCAAGATTGTGTAATAGACGCTCCTTCTTTGAAGGAGGATTAGGACACGATGGAACAACAATCTCTTGATTGATATTCTTATTAGATATCACCTTAGGTAAAAACCCAGGTTTGGTACACAAAACTACCTTATCTGCATGGAAGATCAGATAAGGGGAATCTCATTGTAAGGCAGATAACTCGGAAACTCTACGAGCCGAGGAAATAGCTACCAAAAATAGAACTTTTCAAGATAAAAGCTTGATATCTATGGAATGAAGAGGTTCAAACGGAACCCCTTGAAGAACTTTAAGAACCAAATTTTAACTCCATGGCGGAGCAACAGGTTTAAACACAGGCTTGATTCTGAATAAAGAAATTTGTCCCTTTAAAGAACTAGCTGACAATCTTTTTTCCAATCCGTCTTGGAGAAAAGATAATATCCTGGGAATCCTGACCTTACTCCACGAGAAACCCTTGGATTCACACCAATAGAGATATTTACGCCATATCTTATGATAGATTTTCCTAGTGACAGGCTTTCGTGCCTGAATTAAGGTATCAATGACTGACTCGGAGAAGCCACGCTTTGATAAAATCAAGCGTTCAATCTCCAGGCAGTCAGTCTCAGAGAAATTAGATTTGGATGGTTGAAAGGACCCTGAAGTAGAAGGTCCTGTCTCAGAGGCAGAGTCCATGGTGGAAAGGATGACATGTCCACCAGATCTGCATACCAAGTCCTGCGTGGCCACGCAGGCGCTATCAAGATCACTGATGCTCTCTCCTGCTTGATTTTGGCAATCAGACGAGGGAGCAGAGGAAACGGTGGAAACACATAAGCCAGGTTGAAGGACCAAGGTGCTGCTAGAGCATCTATCAGCGTCGCCTTGGGATCCCTGGACCTGGATCCGTAACAAGGAAGTTTGGCGTTCTGGCGAGACGCCATGAGATCCAGTTCTGGTTTGCCCCAACGATGAATCAATTGTGCAAACACCTCCAGATGGAGTTCCCACTCCCCCGGATGAAAAGTCTGACGACATAGAAAATCCGCCTCCCAGTTCTCTACACCTGGGATATGGATAGCTGATAGGTGGCAAGAGTGAATCTCTGCCCAGCGAATTATCTTTGAAACTTCCAACATCGCTAGGGAACTCCTTGTTCCCCCTTGATGGTTGATGTAAGCCACAGTCGTGATGTTGTCCGACTGAAATCTGATGAACCTCATTGTCGCTAGCTGAGGCCAAGCCTGAAGAGCATTGAATATCGCTCTTAGTTCCAGAATGTTTATCGGAAGGAGTGTCTCCTCCTGAGTCCACGATCCCTGAGCCTTCAGGGAGTTCCAGACTGCCCCCCAGCCTAGAAGGCTGGCATCTGTCATGACAATTGTCCAATCTGGCCTGCGAAAGGTCATACCTTTGGACAGATGGACCCGAGATAGCCACCAGAGGAGAGAATCCCTGGTCTCTTGATCCAGATTTAGTAGAGGGGACAAATCTGTGTAATCCCCATTCCACTGACTGAGCATGCAGAGTTGCAGCGGTCTGAGATGTAGGCGGGCAAACGGCACTGTCCATTGCCGCTACCATTAAGCCGATTACTTCCATACACTGAGCCACCGAAGGGCGAGAAGTGGAATAAAGAACACGGCAGGAATTTAGAAGTTTTGATAACCTGGACTCCGTCAGGTAAATCCTCATTTCTACAGAATCTATTAGAGTTCCCAGAAAGGAGACTCTTGTGAGAGGGGATAGAGAACTCTTTTCTTTGTTCACTTTCCACCCATGCGACCTCAGAAATGCCAGAACTATGTCCGTATGAGACTTGGCAATTTGGAAATTTGACGCCTGTATCAGAATGTCGTCTAAGGGGCCACTGCTATGCCCCGCGGCCTTAGGACCGCCAGAAGTGACCCCAGAACCTTCGTAAAGATTCTTGGGGCTGTAGCTAACCCAAAGGGAAGAGCCACAAACTGGTAATGCCTGTCTAGGAAGGCAAACCTGAGAAACCGATGATGATTTTTGTGTATCGGAATGTGAAGATAAGCATCCTTTAAATCCACTGTAGTCATGTATTGACCCTCCTGGATCATAGGAAGGATGGTACGAATAGTTTCCATCTTGAATGATGGGACCCTGAGGAATTTGTTTAAGATCTTGAGATCTAAGATTGGTCTGAAGGTTCCCTCTTTTTTGGGAACCACAAACAGATTTGAATAAAATCCCTGTCCCTGTTCCTCCCTTGGAACTGGATGGATCACTCCCATAACTAGGAGGTCTTGAACCCAGTGTAAAATGCCTCTCTCTTTATCTGGTTTGCAGATAATTGTGAAAGGTGAAATCTCCCTTTTGGAGGAGAAGCTCTGAAGTCCCGAAGATATCCCTGGGATACAATTTCCAACGCCCAGGGATCCTGGACATCTCTTGCCCAAGCCTGGGCGAAGATCAAAAGTCTACCCCCTACTAGATCCGTTACCGGATAGGGGGCCAATCCTTCATGCTGTCTTAGAGGCAGCAGCAGGCTTTTTGGCCTGCTTACCTTTGTTCCAGGTCTGGTTAGGTCTCCAGACCGACTTGGACTGGGCAAAAGTTCCCTCTTGTTTTGTATTAGAGGAAGTTGATGCCGCACTCGCCTTGAAGTTTCGAAAGGCACGAAAGTTAGTCTGTTTGGCCCTTGATTTGGACCTATCCTGAGGAAGGGCATGACCTTTTCCTCCAGTGATATCAGAAATGATCTCCTTCAAACCAGGCCCGAATAGGGTTTGCCCCTTGAAAGGAATATTAAGCAGCTTAGACTTTGAAGTAACGTCAGCTGACCATGATTTAAGCCATAGCGCCCTACGCGCCTGAATAGCAAAACCAGAATTCTTAGCCGTTAGTTTAATCAAATGAACAATGGCATCAGAAACAAAAGAATTGGCTAGCTTAAGTGCTCTAAGCTTGTCAAGTATATCATCCAATGGGGTCTCTACCTGTAAAGCCTCTTCCAGAGACTCAAACCAGAAAGCCACAGCAGCAGTGACAGGGGCAATGCATGCAAGGGGCTGTAGAATAAAACCTTGTTGAATAAACATTTTCTTAAGGTAACCCTCTAACTTTTTATCCATTGGATCTGAGAAAGCACAACTGTCCTCGACAGGGATAGTAGTACGTTTAGCTAGGGTAGAAACTGCTCCCTCCACCTTAGGGACCGTCTGCCATAAGTCCAGTGTGGTGGCATATATTGGAAACATTTTCTTAAAAATAGGAGGGGGAGAGAACGGCTGGTCTATCCCATTCCTTAGTAATAATTTCTGTAAACCTTTTAGGTATTGGAAAAACATCAGAGCACACCGGCACTGCATAGTATTCATCCAATCTACACAATTTCTCTGGCACTGCAATTGTATCACAGTCATTCAGAGCAGCTAAAACCTCCCTGAGCAACACGCGGAGGTGTTAAAGCTTAAATTTAAATGTTGACATATCAGAATCAGGTTGAATCCTCTTCCCTGAGTCAGAAAAATCACCCACAGAAAGCTCTCCTTCCTCAGCTTCTGCATATTGTGAGGGGGTATCAGACATAGCTACTAAAGCGTCAGTATGCTCTGTATTTCTTCTAACTCCAGAGCCGTTTCGCTTTCCTCGTAACCCAGGTATTCTGGATAATACCGCTGACAGTGTATTATCCATGACTGCCGGCATGTTTTGTAAAGTAAACACCATGGGCGCGCTAGATGTACTTGGCGCCACTTGAGCGTGAGTCCCTTGAGCGGGATTCAAAGGGTCTGACACGTGGCATAACTTCCCCCTCGTCAGATTCCTCTGGTGATAAAATTTTTAAAGACAGAATATGGTCTTTATTACTTAAAGTGAAATCAGTACATTTGGTACACATTCTAAGAGGGGGTTCCACCATGGCTTCTAAACATAATGAACAAGGAGTTTCCTCTATGTCAGACATGTTTAAACAGACTAGCAATGAGACCAGCAAGCTTGGAAAACACTTTAAATCAAGTTAACAAGCAAAAATAAAAACGGTACTGTGCCTTTAAGAAAAATAAAAAAGGTCAGAATTTGAAAAACAGTGAAAAAAAGCAGTAAATCAAACGAAATTTTTACAGTGTGTATAATAAGCTAACAGAGCATTGCATCCACTTGCAAATGGATGATTAACCCCTTAGTTCAAAAAACGGATAAAAAAAAAATGACAGACGTTTTTTTAACAATCACAACAAACTGCCACAGCTCTGCTGTGGCCCTACCTTGCCATACAAACGACTTTGCAAAGCCTAAAAACCCTTCAGAGAGGTCCTATAGCATTCAGGGGACTCCTTCAGGAAAGCTGGATGTCTCAGTCTGTAAAAGTTACTGCGCAATTAAGCGCTAAATTAGGCCCCTCCCACTCATGTCTACACAGTGGGAGGCCTAAGAAAACTGTTTCTAGGCAAATTTAAGCCAGCCATGTGGAAAAAAACTAGGCCCCAATAAAGTTTTATCACCAAACATATATAAAAACTTTTAAACTGTCCCAGCAAACGTTTTATATGACAGGAATTGAAAATTCATAAGAGTATTACCTCTGACAGTAAGCATGATACCAGTCGCTATTAAATCACTGTAATCAGGCTTACCTTAAATAAATCTGGTATCAGCAGCATTTTCTAGCATTTACATCCTCTAGAAAAAGTTTTAACTGCACATACCTCATAGCAGGATAACCTGCACGCCATTCCCCAGCTGAAGTTACCTCTCTCTTCAGTTATGTGTGAGAACAGCAATGGATCTTAGTTACAACCTGCTAAGATCATTAGAGACCACAGGCAGATTCTTCTTCTATTTTCTGCCTGGGACAAAAATAGTACAACTCCGGTACCATTTAAAAATAAACTTTTGATTGAAGAAAAAAAACAACTAAGTTTCACCACATCTCTCTTACTGCTTCCATGCTTGTCGAGAGTTGCAAGAGAATGACTGGGTATGGCAGTTAGGGGAGGAGCTATATAGACAGCTCTGCTGTGGGTGATCCTCTTGCAACTTCCTGTTGGGAAGGAGAATATCCCATAAGTAATGGATGATCCGTGGACTGGATACACCTTACAAGAGAAATTAAACTTTCATGATTCAGATAGAGCAAGCAATTTTAAATGACTTTTCAATTTACTTCCATAAACAAAATGTGCAGATTATTTTTTATTTACACTTTTTGAGTCACCAGCTCCTACTGAGCATGTGGAAGAAATTTACAGAATATACGTATATGCATTTGTGATTGGCTGATGGCTGTCACATGGTACAGGAGGAGTGGAAATAGACATAACGTTAAAATTTGTCAGAAGAAAATCTACTACTCATTTGAAGTAAAGACTAAGTGGTATTGCATTGTCTTTTTATCATGCATTCACATGCAAAACTGCTGTAGTTTAGTAGTTTATGTTGGAAGCTGGGAGTGTGCTTACTTTATAAATTGCATAATTTTCATTTCAACATTATAGTCTAAATGTTTTACACTAAAAGTGTGTATGTAACAAACTTGCAAAACACAGTTGTGGGTGCCACTTACTCTGTGAGTATCTTCTTTAATTAATGATCCACAATGAAGAATGATACAGCAAAGACCTGGGAAAGTAAAAAAGGGGTAGTCTGTTATACAAGTTTCTATGAGATGGACGTTTGTGCATTTGACTTTACTGTGTAACAAAGACAGAAGAGAGACATACTATTATTTACTAGGTTTTATGGTTTTATTCATGATCAAGTCCTCTCAAATAAATTAATTAGACACACGCTAATACAGCGCTTTGTGGAGCTGAAGTTCACCCTCCAAGAATTTTTAAACAGTGCTGTAATTATCGTGAGATTGCGAGAAAAGTGACTGGCACCATTTTGTTATGCTTGGTTCACTGTTTACATCATTACAGTGCAATCTGTGTCTCAGTGATATAGTCTGGCAAATTTTACTACAGTAATTGTCACTATTTTACAGGTACAGTATTTATTGAATACTGTGCTGTGTGAGTGAAACTAAACGTAGAACTATTGCACCCCTAATATATGTTTGTTCAAAGACGTTTTTAAACACACTGGCAAGTGAAAAACATAATTTATGCTTACCTGATAAATTCCTTTCTTCTGTAGTGTGATCAGTCCACGGGTCATCATTACTTCTGGGATATTACTCCTCCCCAACAGGAAGTGCAAGAGGATTCACCCAGCAGAGCTGCATATAGCTCCTCCCCTCTACGTCACTCCCAGTCATTCGACCAAGGACCAACGAGAAAGGAAAAGCCAAGGGTGAAGTGGTGACTGGAGTATAAATTAAAAAATATTTACCTGCCTTAAAAAACAGGGCGGGCCGTGGACTGATCACACTACAGAAGAAAGGAATTTATCAGGTAAGCATAAATTATGTTTTCTTCTGTTAAGTGTGATCAGTCCACGGGTCATCATTACTTCTGGGATACCAATACCAAAGCAAAAGTACACGGATGACGGGAGGGATAGGCAGGCTCTTTATACAGAAGGAACCACTGCCTGAAGAACCTTTCTCCCAAAAATAGCCTCCGATGAAGCAAAAGTGTCAAATTTGTAAAATTTGGAAAAAGTATGAAGCGAAGACCAAGTTGCAGCCTTGCAAATCTGCTCAACAGAGGCCTCATTCTTGAAGGCCCAAGTGGAAGCCACAGCTCTAGTAGAATGAGCTGTAATTCTTTCAGGAGGCTGCTGTCCAGCAGTCTCATAAGCTAAACGAATTATGCTACGAAGCCAAAAAGAAAGAGAGGTAGCAGAAGCTTTTTGACCTCTCCTCTGCCCAGAGTAAACGACAAACAGAGAAGACGTTTGTCGAAATTCCTTAGTTGCCTGTAAGTAAAATTTTAGAGCACGGACTACATCCAGGTTGTGCAGTAGACGTTCCTTCTTCGAAGAAGGATTTGGGCACAAGGAAGGAACAACAATCTCTTGATTGATATTCCTGTTAGTAACTATCTTAGGTAAGAACCCAGGTTTAGTACGCAGAACTACCTTATCCGAATGAAAAATCAAATAAGGAGAATCACAATGTAAGGCTGATAATTCAGAGACTCTTCGAGCCGAGGAAATAGCCATTAAAAATAGAACTTTCCAAGATAACAACTTTATATCAATGGAATGAAGGGGTTCAAACGGAACGCCCTGTAAAACATTAAGAACAAGGTTTAAACTCCATGGTGGAGCAACAGTTTTAAACACAGGCTTAATCCTGGCCAAAGCCTGACAAAAAGCCTGGACGTCAGGAACTTCTGACAGACGTTTGTGTAACAGAATGGACAGAGCTGAGATCTGTCCCTTTAATGAACTAGCAGATAAACCCTTTTCTAAACCTTCTTGTAGAAAAGACAATATCCTAGGAATCCTAACCTTACTCCAAGAGTAACCTTTGGATTCACACCAATATAGGTATTTACGCCATATCTTATGGTAAATCTTTCTGGTAACAGGCTTCCTAGCCTGTATTAAGGTATCAATAACTGACTCGGAAAACCCACGTCTTGATAAAATCAAGCGTTCAATTTCCAAGCAGTCAGCTTCAGAGAAGTTAGATTTTGATGTTTGAAGGGACCCTGTATCAGAAGGTCCTGTTTCAGAGGTAGAGACCAAGGTGGACAGGATGACATGTCCACCAGGTCTGCATACCAAGTCCTGCGTGGCCACGCAGGAGCTATTAGAATCACTGATGCTCTCTCTTGTTTGATTCTGGCAATCAATCGAGGAAGCATCGGGAAGGGTGGAAACACGTAAGCCATCCTGAAGTCCCAAGGTGCTGTCAGGGCATCTATCAGGACTGCTCCTGGATCTGGACCCGTAACGAGGAAGCTTGGCGTTCTGTCGAGACGCCATGAGATCTATCTCTGGTTTGCCCCAACGTCGAAGTATTTGGGCAAAGACCTCCGGATGGAGTTCCCACTCCCCCGGATGAAAAGTCTGACGACTTAAGAAATCCGCCTCCCAGTTCTCCACTCCCGGGATGTGGATTGCTGACAGGTGGCAAGAGTGAGACTCTGCCCAGCGAATTATCTTTGATACTTCCATCATAGCTAGGGAGCTTCTTGTCCCTCCCTGATGGTTGATGTAAGCTACAGTCGTGATGTTGTCCGACTGAAACCTGATGAACCCCCGAGTTGTCAACTGGGGCCAAGCCAGGAGGGCATTGAGAACTGCTCTCAATTCCAGAATGTTTATTGGCAGGAGACTCTCCTCCTGACTCCATTGTCCCTGAGCCTTCAGAGAATTCCAGACGGCACCCCAACCTAGAAGGCTGGCGTCTGTTGTTACAATTGTCCAGTCTGGTCTGCTGAATGGCATCCCCCTGGACAGATGTGGCCGAGAAAGCCACCATAGAAGAGAATTTCTGGTCTCTTGATCCAGATTCAGAGAAGGGGATAAGTCTGAGTAATCCCCATTCCACTGACCTAGCATGCACAGTTGCAGTGGTCTGAGGTGTAAGCGTGCAAAGGGTACTATGTCCATTGCCGCTACCATTAAGCCGATTACCTCCATGCATTGAGCCACTGACGGGTGTTGAATGGAATGAAGGGTGCGGCAAGCACTTTGAAGTCTTGTTAGCCTGTCCTCTGTCAGGTAAATCTTCATTTCTACAGAATCTATAAGAGTCCCCAGGAAGGGAACTCTTGTGAGTGGAACGAGTGAACTTTTCTTTTCGTTCACCTTCCATCCATGTGACCTTAGAAATGCCAGTACTAACTCTGTATGAGACTTGGCAGTTTGAAAGCTTGAAGCTTGAATCAGAATGTCGTCTAGGTATGGAGCTACCGAGATTCCCCGCGGTCTTAGTACCGCCAGAAGAGCACCCAGAACCTTTGTGAAGATTCTTGGAGCTGTAACCAATCCGAATGGAAGAGCCACAAACTGGTAATGCCTGTCTAGGAAGGCAAACCTTAGGTACCGGTAATGATCTTTGTGAATCGGTATGTGAAGGTAGGCATCTTTTAAATCTACAGTGGTCATGTACTGACCCTCTTGGATCATAGGTAAAATTGTCCGAATAGTCTCCATCTTGAACGATGGAACTCTTAGGAATTTGTTTAGGATCTTTAAGTCCAGGATTGGTCTGAAAGTTCCCTCTTTTTTGGGAACCACAAACAGATTTGAGTAAAACCCCTGTCCCTGTTCCGATCGTGGAACAGGATGGATTACTCCCATTAACAAGAGCTCTTGTACGCAGCGTAGAAACGCCTCTTTCTTTGTCTGGATTGTTGACAACCTTGACAGATGAAATCTCTCTCTTGGAGGAGAGTATTTGAAGTCCAGAAGGTATCCCTGAGATATTATCTCTAGCGCCCAGGGATCCTGGGCATCTCTTGTCCAAGCCTGGGCGAAGAGAGAAAGTCTGCCCCCCACTAGATCCGATCCCGGATCGGGGGCCCTCAATTCATGCTGTTTTAGGGGCAGCAGCAGGTTTCCTGGTCTGCTTGCCCTTGTTCCAGGACTGGTTAGGTTTCCAGCCTTGTCTGTAGCGAGCAACAGCTCCTTCCTGTCTTGGTGCAGAGGAAGTTGATGCTGCTCCAGCTTTGAAATTACGAAAGGAACGAAAATTAGACTGTCTAGCCTTAGCTTTGGCTTTGTCCTGAGGCAGGGCATGGCCTTTACCTCCTGTAATGTCAGCGATAATCTCTTTCAACCCGGGCCCGAATAAGGTCTGCCCCTTGAAAGGTATATTAAGCAATTTAGACTTAGAAGTAACATCAGCTGACCAGGATTTTAGCCACAGCGCCCTGCGTGCCTGAATGGCGAATCCTGAATTCTTCGCCGTAAGTTTAGTAAGATGTACTACGGCCTCCGAAATGAATGAATTAGCTAGTTTAAGGACTCTAAGCCTGTCCGTAATGTCGTCCAGAGTAGCTGAACTAATGTTCTCTTCCAGAGACTCAATCCAGAATGCCGCTGCAGCCGTGATCGGCGCAATGCATGCAAGGGGTTGCAATATAAAACCTTGTTGAACAAACATTTTCTTAAGGTAACCCTCTAATTTTTTATCCATTGGATCTGAAAAAGCACAGCTATCCTCCACCGGGATAGTGGTACGCTTAGCTAAAGTAGAAACTGCTCCCTCCACCTTAGGGACCGTTTGCCATAAGTCCCGTGTGGTGGCGTCTATTGGAAACATTTTTCTAAATATCGGAGGGGGTGAGAACGGCACACCGGGTCTATCCCACTCCTTAGTAACAATTTCAGTAAGTCTCTTAGGTATAGGAAAAACCTCAGTACTCGCCGGTACCGCAAAATATTTATCCAACCTACACATTTTCTCTGGTATTGCAACTGTGTTACAATCATTCAGAGCCGCTAACACCTCCCCTAGTAATACACGGAGGTTTTCCAGTTTAAATTTAAAATTTGAAATATCTGAATCCAGTCTGTTTGGATCAGAACCGTCACCCACAGAATGAAGTTCTCCGTCCTCATGTTCTGCCACCTGTGACGTAGTGTCTGACATGGCCCTAATATTATCAGCGCACTCTGTTCTCACCCCAGAGTGATCACGCTTACCTCTTAGTTCTGGTAATTTAGCCAAAACTTCAGTCATAACAGTAGCCATATCCTGTAATGTGATTTGTAATGGCCGCCCAGATGTACTCGGCGCTACAATATCACGCACCTCCCGATCGGGAGATGCAGGTACTGACACGTGAGGCGAGTTAGTCGGCATAACTCTCCCCTCGTTGTTTGGTGAAATTTGTTCAATTTGTACAGATTGACTTTTATTTAAAGTAGCATCAATACAGTTAGTACATAAATTTCTATTGGGCTCCACTTTGGCATTGCAACAAATGACACAGGTATCATCCTCTGAATCAGACATGTTTAACACACTAGCAAATAAACTTGCAACTTGGATACAATTCAATTAGAATAATATTAAAAACGTACTGTGCCTTTAAGAAGCACAGAAGATCTATGACAGTTGAAAATTAATAAATTGAAAACAGTTATAGTGTAAACAACACAACTTTAGCAAAGGTTTAATCCCATTAGTAAAGATAACAAATTCTGAAAGCAGGAAACAAATTACAGAATAAACGTTTTTTATCTCAGTCAACTATAATTCTCACAGCTCTGCTGAGAGAAATTACCTCCCTCAAAATAAGTTTTGAAGACCCCTGAGCTCTGTAGAGATGAACCGGATCATGCAGGAAATACAATGAGCTGCTGACTGAAATATTTGATGCGTAGCAAAAGCGCCAAAAAACGGCCCCTCCCCCTCACACACAGCAGTGAGAGAGAACAGAAACTGTCAGAAAAAAGATTAAGCAACTGCCAAGTGGAAAAATAGTGCCCAAACATTTATTCACTCAGTACCTCAGCAAATGAAAACGATTTTACATTCCAGCAAAAACGTTAAACATAATTTCTAGTTATTAAACAGCTTTATGTAATTCTTACAGTGTAATTCTAGTGAAGTACCATTCCCCAGAATACTGAAGTGTAAAGTATACATACATGACATTATATCGGTATGGCAGGATTTTCTCATCAATTCCATTGTCAGAAAATAAAAGCTGCTACATACCTCTATGCAGATTCATCTGCCCGCTGTCCCCTGATCAGAAGTTTACCTCTCCTCAGATGGCCGAGAAACAGCAATATGATCTTAACTACTCCGGCTAAAATCATAGCAAAAACTCTGGTAGATTCTTCTTCAAACTCTGCCAGAGAGGTAATAACACACTCCGGTGCTATTTTAAAATAACAAACTTTTAATTGAAGATATAAAACTAAGTATAATCACCATAGTCCTCTCACACATCCTATCTAGTCGTTGGGTGCAAGAGAATGACTGGGAGTGACGTAGAGGGGAGGAGCTATATGCAGCTCTGCTGGGTGAATCCTCTTGCACTTCCTGTTGGGGAGGAGTAATATCCCAGAAGTAATGATGACCCGTGGACTGATCACACTTAACAGAAGAAAGAAAGCTAAAACCACATTGTTTCAGCGGGATATATATAGATATATATATATATATATATATATATATATATATATATATATATATATATATATATATATATATTATGCATGGAATATTTGCTTTATTTTTGTGGAAATATACTTACAATAGCACCACCTTTCTTAATTTTTGATTGACATAGTAGAATGTTGTGTGTATTGAGAGAAGGGAGATTACAGGCAAGTGCAATATAACCTCACCTCTCAGGGCTGCAGCACACAGCTCACTGTTAGTGCTGACATCTCTCTTCCTGTGGTTCTGGAAATCACTATCCGCAATTTCCGAGACCTTCTGCTTCTTTGCACCATGCTGTACAAACCCAGAAATCTGGAGAGATTGGATAATATTAGATCATATGAAGAAGAGAGTAAGGGAACCAAGATGGGACTTAAAGGGACATAATACTCATATGCTAAATCACTTGAAACTTATGCAGTATAACTGCAAAAAGCTGACAGGAAAATATCTCCTGAGCATCTCTATGTAAAAAAGGAAGATATTTAACCTCACATTCTCCTCAGCTCATCAGAGTAAGTTCTGTGTAAAGAGTTATAATCAGCTGCTGCTCATCTGCAGGTTAAAAAAATAATAATGAAGAAATGAACAGCAGCCAATCAGCATCAGCAGTGCTGAGGTCATGAACTCTTTTACTGTGATCTCATGAGATTTCACTTAACTCTCATGAGATTTCATTGTAAACTTCCTTACACTGAATAGGGAAATAAGATGAGTGTGCACGTAAGCTCACTCCCTTAGCTGTCCAGGGACAGACATACTGATTTGCTGCTTAGAAGTCTTTTAAAATGGGATGTGGCTACTGAGAAACTTTTGAGGTAAAATATCTTTCTTTTTTACATAGAGATGCTCAGGTGATATTTTCTAGTCAGCTTTTTACAGCTATAATGCATCACTTTCAAATGTTTAAACATTTGGGCATTATGGCCCTTTAAGTAATACACAAAGAAAGTAAACATTAAATGGGACAATGTACTAATGCAAACAGCTGAAAAAAAATTAACTTTATTCAAATCTGCTGTAGGAACATCCTTTCAAATGTGCTGCGTTATGTCTTCATCCCCCACCCACCAGAAGATTGATTTCTACTAGTGTCTCTTGTTTAGATAGCCAATGCCACAGTATTTTCAGTACAAGTGGTGGTTTCAGAAGGCAAAATATATATCAAATGACAAAAGTAAAGTAGCTATTTGTAAACATTTTAATGCATTCCAAGAAGTAAAATGGATCATTGGGAACACAAATAAAGGAAAGAATTGTATAAGGTTTCCCCAAAAATGTTAAAATGTGTAGTATAAAATGCAGCCCTAACTTCTCGCATTACTTTGTGCCGCTTGTTTAATCTTTGAAAACTGCATTTGCAGACAAAACAATAAATATAAAGTGATGGTAAACTCTACCCTTTGTAAAAACAGATCCAGAATGTAAGTCATATTTTAGATGGAGTTTAAAAGGGACAGTCTACACCTTGGTCATCTTAAAGTCTTACTTTAGATTAAGCAGCAAATATCCTCCTGCACCCTTTCTATATCATGCAGCAGGAACAGTAAAAAAGTTATTTTAAAATGAATATAGTTTCTGGTCACTTTGAAATGGCTGCCAAGCTCTGCCTACTGATGACATCATGATCTGGGCTGCAACTATGCTTTCTGCTAAATAGCATTGACAGCCTTTTGAATCCAATTAGTCTATCTATTGGGTACTTATAGAGCGCAAACTAATCACCCGTGAGTCTTTTAAAGCCAATTTTTTTCTTTCATGTCTCAGAGCATACAACTTTCCAATTTACTTATATCATAATTTTGCTTTATACTCTTGGAATCCTTACTTGAGAAGCAGCAATGCACTACTGGGAACTAGGTGAACACATCAGTAAGCCAATTACAAGAGGCAGATGTGCAGCCACCAATCGGTAGCTAGCTCCCTGCTACTGAGCCTACTTAGGTATACTTTTCAACAAAGGATACCAAGAGAACAAAGCAAATTAAATAAAAGAAGTACATTGGAAATGTGTTTCCATTTGTGTGCTCTGTCTGAATTGTAAAATAAATTTTTGGGGGTTTCATGTCCCTTTAACATCCTCATTGTACTTCTATACTTCAGTTTGATAAACTACATTGTTCTTCATTATAGTATTCTTCTAAACCTTTACCCATGTTTTTTTTTTCTTATTCAAGTGCTTGAAGGAAAACGCACACAAATGAAAGAGGAGACAAATGTATTCCTGATTCTGTCTTACAAAAAAAAAATAATAATAATAGACTACTGTTAAGTATACTGTAGAAAAGAGAAGGTCCCCTGACACTCCCTTTGTGAAGCCTGGAAAAAAGCTTCTGCTAAATGTATCTGTGTTTAGCAAATCTACATCAGCCTGAAGCTAGTGCTGGCTCTCTTTTCAAAGGATAATGTGACTACAATCCAGTTTAACCCCTTCAGAGCGAGACAGGATAACATGACTAAAATTTAGTGAGTAAGTGAGAGGGAGCGAAATAGCCACCAGGCGAGACTGAGCTAGTCAGTGCAAAAAGGGGAGAGAGAGATAGACACAAAGAGGCAGATTCAAACTTAAGGAAAACATTTTAAGAGAGTAAATAAGGTCAAAATAGAAAGAGAAGAATATAAGTATTTATAAAGAGAAGAGGCGTGGCAAGAAAATTAGCTAAACAGTGTGAATGAAGGTCAGTCTGTAGTCACCTTGAGTGATTCTGTGGTTGGTGTGATGTCACTCAGGAGGTGTGCCAGCAGCACGTCAGAATGATGAGCAGGGCCCTGCATGACACCAGAAGACACTCCACACACTGTCACCCATCTCTCCAGCACATGGTATACAGACCCACGTAGGGAGCTGCAGCGATAGGTTTATGGACATGCATTAATACAGCTACATACAAGCTTATGCTTTACATTTTTATATAAAACATTGTTTCTCTGCACCAAACACACTACTAGTCTTTTAACCCCTTTGCTGCTGGGAATTTTAGAGATAAACCTGCTCAAAGTACAAGAGAAATGTTAGCATTTTTTCTATTACTCTGTTTAAATAGAACTAGAGCTTTGTCTGCTACACGTCGTTTTTTTTTAAAGTATACAACCCAAGGTATTGATCTAGACCCATTTTAGTATATTCCATGCCACTATTTAGTCCCCAAATATGATATTAAAAATATTTGCCAACGGGATTCTCACTGAAATGATTTACACACAACTACTGCAGAAATTGCAGACATGCATGGCTTTTGTTGGCAATTGGGACGCTAATCGCAGCTGTGCACCACACTTTTGAAATTCCTGGCAGTGAATGGATTAATCCGTTAGCGTGTAAGGTTATTTTTTGCTGTGTAGGGATTACCCTCCCACTCCCTGATCAAACCGCTCTCTTCCAGTATGTGAGAAATATATATATATATATACACACATATACACACACACACACACACACACATACATACACACATATACATATATATACACACACACACACACACACATTATATGTGTATATAGGTTTGTAAATACATATGCACACACATATAAATATATATTCAGACATGGATATGTATGTATTTCTATGTTAAAGGGATATTCCAGCCAAAATTGGAATCCACAAGGATACATTTCAGTTTTGAATAAAAGCATTTTTGTAACAGACATTTATTAGCAAAAATGCTTCTAATAAAAGCTATAGCCGTTTCAAAAGTGTATTTAAGTATGTACCGTGCACCAGCCTATTAAACACAGCACTTGTTTAGAGAGCGTAACGTGCTTGTACCATCTGGTAATGACTCAATTTGTTAATTGCTGACATGATAGAAGCCCCACTGGTGCTGAGCAGATGCAGTATATAAAATGTGGGTGCACTGACAATATCTAGCTATGCTTCACATGCACGTGCAGAGGAAAATGTCAACACTAAAACAGTGATAACTTTTACTAGAAGCATTTTTGCTAATACATGTATATTGCAAATATGTAATTCATCTATGTGCATTTATATTTTGACCGGCATGTCTCTTTAAAGCCCTTTACCTGCCCTTTTTTTTCTTACACCGGAGACCTCATATCTTTGAGCCTTTATAACTTTAAGCAATTTAAAACAAAAAATGTATTAGATGGTGTTATGAGTAACTGTACTTAGTAATGCGTTTTTGAAGTGTTTTGTGGAACTTTTTTGTTTTGCAAAACAGTTAACCACAGTACTGAGGTCGCGGTAATCATTCTAGCGTAAACCATAATTGCGCTCAAGCGTTTGCATTCACTTTCAACTTGTAATACGAGCGCTTGTTCTGATGCGTTAAAATCAGCCTCAATAAACCTGATATCACTCGCACGTAACTGTTAGCGCGCCACTTGTAACCTGGCCTAATATGGGTATCTGCTTTTAGCGGATGGCAGGTTGAAAGAAAAATAGAACACTACCAATTGTTATTTAAAGGGACATGAAACCCAATTTTTTTCTTTTGCTATTTAGATAGAGCATGTCATTTTAAACAACTTTTTAATTCACTTCTATTATCTAATTTGCTTAATTCTCTTGATATCATTTCCTGAAAAGCATATCTAGATAGGCTCAGTAGCTGCTGATTGGTTACTGCACATAGATGCCTTGTGTTATTGGCTCACCCATGTGCATTGCTATTTCTTCAACCAAGGATATCTAAAGAATTAAGCAAATTAGATAATAGAAGTAAATTGTAATGCTGTTTAAAATAGTATTCTCTACCTGAATCATGAAAGAAAAATGTTGGGTTTAGTGTCCCTTTAAGTGTTGGCAGCATTTGTCATTTAAGGGTAAAGTGAATGTAAGTTTTAATGCTAAAGTGCCCGGTTTTTAAAAATTCAATTAAAAACAGGGGCACTTTAATTCATCAAAATTTACATTTCACTCGTGTTGTGAAAATACTTAAGATTAGGAATATTAGGAGTTGAGAATCAAGGGAGACGTCCCTATGTTTTAAAGATATATTGTATTTTTTAACTTTCTTTTATATGTTCTTGCTGCTTATTAAAATCTTGTATATACATTTGAATATAGCGTACCTGGTCATCTATATCCTACAAATATTTGTTTACTTATAAGAGGTATCTTAAGCTCTCAGCGCCCTTACTTCCACTCTCTTTTTTTCTATTGTGAAAATACTTACCTTTTAATCTTAACAGCCGCTCTAGCTTCCTCTGCCCATCGCAAAGCCTCTTCATAGGTCTAAAATGAGGAATCAGGCTTCCTCCAATCACGGCTTTGAATCAGACACGGATTCCCCCGGGGGGGGGGGGGGGGGAAGCCGTGATTGGAGGATGACCGATCCATCATTTCTGACGTCAGAAATGGCTTTTCGATGACCGGGAGAAGCTGGAGCGGCTGTCAAGTTTAAAAGGTACGTTTTTTTTCACAACGAGTGAAATGTAAATTTTGATGAATTAAAGTGCCCCTGTTTTTAATCGATTTTTTTTTTTAAAACGGGCACTTTAGCATCAAAATTTACATTCACTTTAAAGGGACATAAAAGTGCAAAAAAATGCTCTAATGTTATATGAAGGCAATAGTGCAGTACTAAAATGTTCTATAACAATTAAACACATCGATTAAACACATAGTTAGTCAGTTCTAGTGCAGCTATGCACTACTTCTAAATATCAATTATGAATCTCGCCTGGCCTCACTTTCAGAACAGTTGAGTTAACTTCTGCATGAAAAAATAACAAAAGAAATTAAAAAAAGTTGCACTAATGGCATCTTGCGCTGCGCACACTTGATTGGCAGAGTTGAACATGGCTTGAGGTGTCTCCAGTAATATTTACACCATTATTTTGATATTTTGCATATCTTGCAAGTGATACAAGTTTAAAAAAAAGACAATGCGAGTAAAACAGAAAGATACAGAACATGATTTCAAAATGCATTATAGTTTGTTTTGAGAAACAGATTTTCCTATCCTGAATAAACTGATGTTTTGTTCTCAGGCATGAACAAGTGTGTCCAATATGTGCCAAAAGAATTGTCCTCCTCAGCCAGTGAGCATTAGTAGAACGGACACTGCTACATTGGTTTATATTTAAAGTGATGGTAAACTCTCCCCTTTTTAAAATCAGATCTGGAATGTAAGCGCTATTTTAGATGGAGTTTAATTCATTAGCTGTAATGAAGATGCAGTATAACATGCTTTTTAATATAGATATGAAATTCAAATACTGCATGCTCCTCCGCCCACTTCAAAAGTAAAATTTTCTGTGAGCTAACAGATTGAATTGTTGTCCAATCAGCGCTCTCCCCATCTGGCACTTTTGTTGTAGCTAGAGCATGGATTGGAGAGTAATTCAATCATTTAGCTGACAGGAAAATTGACTTTTGAAGTGGGTGGTGTAACGTGGGGTATTTGAATTTCATATCTATATTAATAACTAAGTTATACTGCATCTTCATTGCACATGATGAATTAAACTCCATCTAAAATAGCGCTTACATTCCAGATCTGATTTTAAAAAGGGGAGAGTTTACCATCACTTTAAAGAGCTTTTAACTTATTTTTACATATTTAACAAGTTTAAATAAAAATGTGATATGTGGGTATAATGTGCACAGTAAACAAACACCTGCCCTGTACACAGTAGTGTAGTATTGCCAATCAGTGATTAGATATGAGACGGCTTTCATTTCTGGTCACTGATGATGTATTGGCAATACTACACTATGGAAGTTTATTCTCCTTTTCTCTCCATTTGAGGTTTTTACTTAGCAAGAGGACTTGCATTATCTGAGACCTGAAACCCTTATAGGGGAGTTCTACTAAAACTCTTCTTTTGTGATTCAGACAGAGCATAGCATGACAGGAAATAGTGCTCTAGTAAATGGTTAACATCCTTGCAAAACTTCTGTCATATAGTGCTCCAGAAATGGTCCAGCTCCTAAGCATTACGTTCCTCCTTTTCAACAAAAGAACGAGTAATTGATAATAGAAGTGAATTAAGATTTTGTTTAAAATCCCATGCTCTAGCTGAATCATGAAAGAAAAAAAATGTCATATCCCTTTAACACATTTCAGTGACAAGAATGTAATGTTAAAGTGACAATTGATGAGCACAACTATAATAGCATGATATTGTTTTTACTCCTGTGTCTACAGCTCGTTTCAAAGCAATTCTCTAATTTTAACCCCTTACAGGTGCTATTTGGTGAAGCTCTGCATCTTCACATTGGGTGCGGTCATCTTGGAGCTTAGCTATTCTTGTATCCTGTGACAGAAATGGTGTACATTCAAAAATAAGTGACATTAAAAGGGACATTCCGGTCAAAATGTAAATGCACATAGATGAATTACATCTTTGAATAGAAACATATTTGCAATATAAATGTATTGGCAAAAATGCTTCAAGTAAAAGTTATCACTGTATTAGTGCCAACATTTTTCTCTGCACGTGCATGTGAAGCGCAGCTAGATATTCTCAGTGCATTAGCTGCTCAAAGCACCAGTGGGGTTTGTATCATGTTAGCAATTAACAGATTGAGTTATTACTAGATGGTACAAGCACCTTGCAACTGCAGTATTTAAAATGCTAGTGCACGGTGCATACTTAAATACACTTTTGAAACGGCTATAGCTTTTATTAGAAGCATTTATGCTAATACATGTATATTACAAAAATGCTTCTATTTAGAACTGAAATGCACTCTTGTGGATTACAATTGTGGCTGGAATATCCCTTTAAAAGCTATATTGAGCAAATTGGTTTAAGAAGGCTTTATATTCGTCCAGTTATTTAAAAAAAAAAAAAAATTAAGTTTAAAACGTTGCATTAAATATTATTTATATATTTATAAAATCTCAGGATTAATACAGAGCAATGCAGTGACTGCAAAAATGGAAAACTCCCTCTTTGTATCATGCAAGATAACAGCTGTTGCAAAAGCTGGTAACGTCACTGATCTGTGACTGTGCACCAATTCTGTGTGAGAATAGCTAAGATCCAAGATGGTAGCGTCCTGTGTAAAGATGTGGAGTTTTACCATCACCTGTAAAAGCGAATTTCCCTTTAAGCATTTTTTTTTTTTTTTTTTAATGAAAGAAAACCTTGTAAATGTCCCTAGTGTATGAATTAGAGAATTTTATCACTACACTGTTATGTCTCTTAAAATGTTACTCTTTTATACACAAAATAAATTTAAAAAAAAAAAAGGATATGTAACATACTTTCAAGCATATATGATTTCAATTTGCGTCAATACACTTCAAGCCATCTGTGCATTTCATACTTATTAAAAAAAATGTTGTAGACTACAGGCGCCCTGTAATTAATGAGAATGAACAAACTCTAAAAAGGAAACAGCAGCTATGTCTAAATCGCAAAAGAAAAATTTAGTGTTTCATATTCGTTTAAATACTTTTTATTCTGTGTGTGTGGTGCCGTTTTAACCATTTTTGTCCCATTGCTCACAATGGAGTACTATGTTTTGGTGCAAATTATCCTGAGATTGACAAATACACTTATACGTCTGGCAGAGGTGTGAAAGAGGCAAACCTCTACTGTTCCCTGCAACACTTTTGCTCTTCACTTGACTTTGCATGGTGGATGCATGTAATAGCAACTTTCTTTTACTTAGCAGTTTAAAGATAAGAGACACAGCAATATCATTGTGCAATGAGTGAAATCATTTCAGTTCACCTGTACGGCTTCTCGTGCCCTGCTGGCATGCCACCTGCCCCTCTCACGGCAGCCCAGGAACTAAGCAGCTGAGGGAACAATCTGCAGATCACAGAAGAGAACGACAGCAGTCGAGGTCCACACCTGTAGGTCAATTAAAATGAGATGTAGATACGGGCAGAGCAACTAAGCTTTTGTAGCAAGGGTAACGGACTACTAGGTAGATGAGTAAATAATGTACAAGAATGACAGGGACTATATGGACAGATGTTAGAAAATGTAAAACCCCATCAGTTTGTCTAGTAATAATGTTACATGGAATAGTTTCCATTACAAGTACTAGGCACATAAGATAACTACATGAGTGATGTTTGTGTAAAATAGGATTATTCTTCGCCATACTCACGCTATGATTAGGGCATCCAAGATATCCAAAATGCTCTTCTGGATCCGTGGCAGGAAAAGCAGTTTTAGAGACTCCTCCCCCTGCCAACTCTTAAGAGGAAGAGAGAGAGAAAAAGAAACATGAATTACAATATGAAAAAACCTGGTAGTAAAGTATTTAGTAAATAAAAAAAAATAAAAAAATAATAGTGGTGTAGAAAAAAAAATAAGTGGCATTACTGTGAGAAAGAGACAATGGGGTATATTTATTACAGTTCGGACAGACATGATACAATGTAGCGTATCATGTCCGCCGCACATCGATAAATGCTGACAGCATACGCTGTCTGCATTTATCATTGCACCAGCAGTTCTTGTGAATCGGCCGCTAGCAGGGGGCGTCAATCAACCCGATCTTATCCGATCGGGTTGTTTTCTGTCCGCCACCTCAGAGCAGACGGACAAGTTATGGAGCAGCGGTCTTTAAACTGCCGCTTCTTAACGTTGGTTTTCAGTGAGCCTGAAGGCTCACCAGAAACAAGGAGCTTAATATATTGACCCTAATGGCCCCTATTCTCTAAAGCTCTCTACTCAGGTGAGATTATCTAAAACATCTGTCAATGCTACTAGGTCCTTCATATGATCCATTGTATCTCACAATGGTGCATACACTGAATGTATATATGTGAAGGAGACACACATACATTACATTATTCCACTCATTAAAATACGCATCTTACACATTGTATTGAAAATATTAAGTAAACTTTGTAATAATAGTACACAATAAATTGTATACTACAAGCAAGCAGCAAAATTCAAATGTAAAATGACAGTAAACTTCTTAACTCATGTAGGTAAAATCACATTTTAAAAAGTACAAAATTCAAAGTGTAGGTTCTTTTTCTAATATAAAATGAGTTATTCAACCCTGGGTGAGATGGCTGAACAGGGGACTTAAGCATATCTGAAGTTCTCTCACAGGTAATGATCATCAATTGATTGTTGTTGGTGTGTGCCATTACTATTGGACTGAGAGAGAGAGAGAGAGAGAGAGAGATAGATATATATATATATGTTACAATTATATATGTATACGCTTGATCATATATGCTTAATGCATTATTATATTTCTTTAATAATATACACTTTAATTTATACTTACATATTAATTTCTGTAAATAGTGGAAAAACCTTTTACTTGATACCTCACATTATCTCCTATGCTCATTAGCCTAGGGGAGAACGCAAGCAAAAGATCCTTCTCAACTCCCAGGGTCAAACTGTGCACGCTCATGACATGCTGGAGCATGCCTAGAAGCAATTTTTTTTTTTACTTTAATGTCTATTTCAGAGAACAGCGAGGATAGCCCTGTGAGGATCAGCATAACATTTCACTCCATGCTCGCAAGTTTCTGAAAACTGTGCCCATTTTTGCAAGGAACTGTACGTTGTGTCAGATGGAGATTAAAAAGCGTTTAAAGGACAGGAAACCCACAAATTTTCGTTTATGAATAGGATAGAACATACAATTTTAAAGTGAAAGTAAAGTTGGTCCCTTTCGAACAAATTAATTTTTTCTACTCCATTAGTATATTAAGATCGCTAACTTTATTTTCATAAATTTATCAATAATTAGAAGTTTTATCAAAAATCTAATTTCCTACCGTATTTATTCCAACTCCTCCCATCCTCTACTTCTTATATTTGTGTTCTGACGTATAGAGCGGTCCCAACCCGCTCTATACGTAGCTCCAAAGCGCATTCACAGAGACTATTGTATTGCGCATGCGCTAATCCGGTACAGCCCCATCTACTGCGCATGCGCTTCTTGCCAAAACTGTTTGTGCCCAGAGAAACGGGAGCGCGATCCTGATATCTTAGTGTATGGCCTTGTATTGCGTATGCGCAAATTCCGTACAGCGCCTTCTACTGCGCATACGCTTCTCGGCGAAACTGTTTGTGCCCAGAGAAACAGGAGCGTGCTCCTGATATATTAGTGTCTGGCCAAACATTTGCGCATGCGTAGATTAATAAGTAGGCGGGTGTCGTGGTTTCACGGCCACCTAACGGACAGATTTCAATTGGCTGTTGAAAAAACGTGACCCGGAGTGAAAAAAAATAATTATTTACGGGTTGAATTTGGATAGTCTAAAAAAAGTTTTGCAATTAAGGCGATAACTTTGATTCCAGCTAAATTTAAAAAAAAAAAAAAAAAATGAATGAAAGTCATATTATTTATGCCCAAAGACTGCGACTGAGGATCGCAAACCAGGTAACTTTACTTTCACTTTAAACAACTTTTCAATTTACTTCTATTATCAAATTTGCTTCATTATCTTGATATTCTTTACTGAAGATACAGCATTGCACTACTGGCTGCTGAACACATCAAGTTAGCCAATCACAAGAGACAAATGTGTGCAGGCACCAATCAGCAGCTAGCTTCCACTAGTGTAGGATATGTGCGTATTCTTTTTCAACAAGGGATACCAAGAGAACAAAGCACATTTAAAAATAAAAGTGAATTTAAAAAAGTGTCTTAAAATTACATGCTCTGATAATGCAAGTTTAATTTTCTTTTTCCTATCCCTTTAATACTATTTCTATTATAATATAAGAAATCTGAACACACGCATCTTTTCCCCCCAGAGTGCTCACCAGGTTTTTCGGGCTCACGTTTACTGCTCTGCAGACGAGACTAAGAATGTCAGAAACTGGAACACGAACTGGAGAAGGGAATGGATCCCTGCAAAATATATATATCAGCAGTTTGTATCTTTATATATTAACAAAAGGTGTACATAGTAGAATATTAACAAATACAAGCACAGGGTGGCACTGAAAATACTGATTATTGTGAACCCTTTTGAACAATTTTGGCAGCAAATAGACAAGATCAAGCTTCACTCAAATTACACTGTAAAGGCAGCTATCAAGAAATGACAGCACAGTTTTTGGGGGCCTTTTCAAGCCAAAATGAGGCTTTTGTGCTGGGTACCGCAACTCCCCAATGCCATTTTACTCGGCTACTGTACATAGTGCAAACAGTCTTTCTTCAAGTGATTTAGGAGGTCCATTTCAGACAGCAAAAAGGTTTTACCATCAGTCCTTACATTTATGGATACAGAGAGGATTTTCACATTATTCATCTTAAAGGGATAATGTACACAGGAAATTAGTTGATAGAAAGTCCATGGTATTCCAAGCAGCTGCAGGAACATAATTTTAAATTAGATAGACTTCTCTGAAGCCACATTGGGGTCAATTCCTGCTGCTGCATTTTGTTTAGATATATTTCTATAGAGAATACTGCAGTATTCATTTTTAGCATATGAGACAGTTTCAGCTGGCAAAATCATTTATTTTAAAATGACAAAATAAAGTTAAAAGTTGTTAATTGTAAACAATTATTTACACTCCAGCAGATAAAATAGATCACTGGGAACACTTTTTTTCAGTACAATGTCTCTAATATATATTTACAGGTGACAACTGTTGTGCTCTTTTTAAAGATTATCTTAACACATTTTAAATAAAGACTAACATCTGCAAAAAGCGGTTTCATAGAGCCTGTTACTAAATTCAAGCTAGCATCCACTAGAGGGCAGCAGAGAGTAGCCAACATGCTTAAAACCCTCAGGATATCCTTTTGATAATACCTGTATTACAAGTATAACATTTAGCACTGCATACACTGCAATTCTATGTAACCATCTATGTATGTTTCTGCAGAGGATGATAGTACTTAAATTGATGGTAAATCTAAGCGTATTACAAACGCTAGAATTTACCATTGACAAAAAAAAAAAACCCAACTTTCTCTTATCGTTTTGCAAAAAGACAGCGTACACTCACCCTTGCTGTTAGGAAAGCATATCACTAACAGAGCTCCTACGGCCGCCCAGGGCACAGCACTCTTCTCTGATGAGATGACGTTTAGACCTCTAGCCGGGCTAGGATGTCAGCTGACACTGCTATTGGTCTACAGTTGGAAACGTCACCTCATTGAAGAAAGCGCTATGCCGTGGGAGCTTTGTTAACAATATGCTTTCCTAACAGCTACGATGAGTGTAACTCTGTTTTTTACAAAACAATTAGAGAAAGTCATGTTTATTTTTGTTGATGGTAAATCCTAGCGTTTGTTATATGCTTGGGTTTACCATTACTTTAAAAGGATCATTAAATACAGAAGAATTACAGCCAACAACTGCATATTAAAAAGACAATGCTATAAAACTCTGTATAAATATCAATCTAGTTGTATGTTTTTATTTCTGACAAGTTTCAAAGTTACAGCCGTTTCCCATGCCCCTGTATCATGTGACAGCCATCAGCCAATCACAACGCATATATGTAAATAACGTGTGCATATACACAACACATTTTAAAAAGGCTCCACGCAGCACAACGAGTCTCTTCTGAACATTACTGGGCAAATCCCACATTACTTACTTGACATAATGTGCATACTCTTACACATTTTTTATTTAGGCACATTGAGATGGGTGGGGAGTTGTTAATTACTTATTAGTTGCTTAATTACACAGCCAGAAGGCAAACAATTGTATGCAAATTTATTAGAGAGACATAACGGCCAGGCCTGAAATGTGCATGAGTAGATTTAAATGAAGCATTTCTGCAATATTTGTAATAGCGAAAAAAAACTTCTAAATAGAAGTTATTACGGTTTCAAGAGCATATGCCAATATGCTGCTCATGCTGAGTGTTTGCACACTCTCAAAGACCTGGTAGTGGCATTTATTGTGTCAATGGCGGCTACATTTTCGTTATAAAAACAACCACGGTGGATCTGAGCATGTACAGTGTTCTAACATGAGTGCAATATTTACATTTAGCATATCTACATATGCCCTGTAAACATCAATACCTTTACTAGAAACCAATTTTCTAATACAATTACATATTGCAGAAATGCTTCTATCCAAAACTAAAATGCACTCATGCATATTTCAGTTTTAACTATCGGCTCATTATGAGAAGATGAAAAACATCAACCACTATTTTCAGTATTTAAAGGGGCAGTATGCACCAATTTTCGAATAACTGCATTTAATAGACACTACTATGAAGAGGAATATGCACAGACACTGATATAAAAATCCAGTATAAAACCTGCTCCCAGTTTAGCACTGTTAATGAGGTTATGCTGGGAAAGCAGGAAGAGCAGATACCCCCCTCCCCTGCATATGTAAATACCCATTACACAAGCAGGAGACAAAAAAAAAGCATAGAACAGAGGGGCGCCTCATGTGTAGATCAGCATATTCAGGCATAAGCATGTAGACATTAAGCCAATTGCTGGTAGAAGCAAGCCGATAGCTCTGGGTGTATCAGCTCACCCTCTCCTGGCTCCAACAAGGTGTACTGGTGTGGTACAGGTCACTCAAAGTGCTCAGATGCAATGTTGTAATATTGCAACAATTAAAACGGTGCATCCACTTCACTTGTAGTTAAAAAAATGGTTTATTAAAATCACTTTAAAAACATTCAAGCAGTGGATAGAGGGGGCATACACAATATACCCCCTATATATGAAACGCGTTTCTTAGCTCTGAAACCAGCCGTTTCCTCAGGCATAAAGCACCATACTACAAACAAAGCATTTAAAAGCAAGTGTAGCCAATCACAAAATTAATAACGCCCATTAGTATACATCTAAAACGTTGGGGCTTGGTTAGGAGTCTGAAAATCAGCACAATGTTATTTAAAAATAAGCAAAACTATAGATTGTTATAAAAACACTCCCAGATGGGATATATAAATGGATCATCTACAAAGCATTTGTACAAAGAAAAATCTTGTGTACAGTGTTCCTTTAAGATTTATACAATTAGACAATTATGCTATTTTCCTATGGCGTCTACAAAAAAGGAACAATGTGAAGTTGGATGATCAATTTATCAGATTAATTTGAAAATAGAGCAAATGTGAGTTGATATTTGTTGCACCTTTTCAGAAACCTGTACCATGTCACCCCCACAGTAGTGTATATAGGTTTTGTGCTTCCCTCAAAATTCTGCTGCCTCCCAAGGGTGTATCTTATCGCTCTATAGTTACACAAAATAATCCTTCTCTCTCATTATCTCTGACCAATACTTAAAGACAATGGAAAAATAACATTTTAGTATCTTTCTATCCCACCCCCCTAATTGGGAATGTTACTTCTTCTAAACATCCTTGTTTACATAGCCCTTCTATGACCAGTAGTATTAAGATTTTCAGCATAGGTGGGAATACAACAGGCAAAACAGATATTTTAAACCAAATAAATGTAAAGGATTTATTTGTAAACCATTTAAAAAGGACCATTAAACTTGAATTTTCAACAACACATAAAATGTTTCAAAATTGCAAGTGAAACATTATATACATTCTTTAGTTATTTTGCAGCATGTGTTTGTTTCAATTTCTCACAGGGAGGCTTGAGTTAAAGGGACACTGAACCCAATTTTTTTCTTTCGTGATTGAGATAGAGCATGCAATTTTAAACAACTTTCTAATTTACTCCTATTATCATTTTTTCTTCATTCTCTTGCTTTCTTTATTTGAAAAAGAAGGGATCTAAGCTATTTTTTGGTTCAGAACCATGGAAAGCACTTGTTTATTGGTAGGTGAATTTACCCACCAATCAGCAAGAACAACACAGTGTGTTCACCAAAAATGGGCCGGCATCTAAACTTACATTCTTGCATTTCAAATAAAGATACCAAGAGAATGAAAAGAATTTGATAATAGGAGTAAACTAGAAAGTTGCTTAAAATTGCATGCTCTATCTGAATCATGATAGAAAAAAATTGGGTTCAGTGTCCCTTTAAAGGGACAGTCTACCATAGAATTGTTATTGTTTTAAAAAGATAGATAATCCCTTTATTACCCATTCCCCAGTTTTGCATAACCAACACAGTTATATTAATATACTTTTTACCTCTGTGATTACCTTGTATCTAGGAACCGTCTTCCAGCCCCCTGATCACATGACTGTGACTGTTTATTATCTATTGTCTTAAATTTAGCATTGTGTTGTGCTAAATCTTAAATAACCCCCTGTGCCTGAACACAGTGTTATCTATATGGCCCACATGTACTTTGTGTCTCTTTGTGTTGAAAAGAGATTTAAAAAGCATGTGATAAGAGGCAGCCCTCAAATGCTTAGAAATTAGCATATGAGCCTACCTATGTTTAGTTTAAACTAAGAATACCAAGAGAAAAAAAAGCAAATTTGACTACAAAAGTAAATTGGAAAGTTGATTAAAATTAAAAGTCCTATCTGAATAATGAAAGTTTAATTTATACTAGACTGTCCCTTTAATACTTTATATAGTAACCAAGTTGAATCAGTGCTAAAGCACCTTAAGGGATTACAAGAGGGCAGGCTACTACAATGTGCACATGTGCAAACAGAGTTTCTGCTATATCTGAATATTAGTTTGTAAATTGGTTAGCAGGGGTTCTTTTGCTGCAAATACCGCTTCCTAAACAATCAAGCATTCTACAGTCCAAATTTCAATTTATCATAATTAACATCGCCCCAGCTCTGTTTCTCATTTTTAAGCCATTAAAGGGTTATTGAGTCTGTAATTAACCTTTGGATTTTGGTCTCCTAAATCTAAACGTCTGCACATTTGCAATGTAAACCTTTGATCCATTTGTACAATCCTACACTTTTTTATCATTGCTTCTCATTTCATCACTCCCATCCTAAAATAAACTATGCACAAATAACAGGCACAAGTTTCTCTAAAGCCCTTAACTGAAATCACTGATACATATTTTAAAACAAAACAGGAATACCACCATGAATAGCCCCCAGAGGAACACCAACTCAGTTACAAACTTGTGTGTTGTCTGAAAACAGCAGTTTTTGTGCGAGTCTATAGAAAGATACCTCAGCAGCAGACACACACACTGTCCAAGGGCTGTAAATCTCCTCAAAAGCTGTAGAATATTGTGAGCTCCATCTTCAGCCAGGGGCGGCAATTCCAGCTCAGTACCAGGACCATCATATCTTGCCGAGTCTAATAGAAGACAGACAGATTTTTGTTTAAACGTTCAGCATTTTTAAATCTTTACATGTTTAAACTCTAATATCAGCCCTTGTGCACAAGCCGAGTGCTGATTTCAGAGTCTAGACAGGCACTGAATGGTAAATACCCACTTTGAAGTACTTGTCTGTCAATCAAACTTAAAGGGACATGAAACTCAAATTTCTTCTTTCAGAAGAACATACAATTTTCCAGTTTACTTCTATTATCAAATTTGCTTCATTCTCTTTGTATAATTTGTTGAAGGAGCAGCAATGCACTGCTGGTTTCTAACTGAACACAAGGTTGAGCCAATGACAATCAGAATAAATATGCAGCCACCAATCAGCAGCTAGAACTTAGGTTCTTTGCTGCTCCTTAGCTTACCTAGATAAACTTTTCAGCAAAGGATAACAAGAGAAGGAAGCAAATTAAATAATAGAAGTAAATTGGAAAGTTGATTAAAAGTTGTTTAAAATTGTATTTTGTACCTAAATCATAAATAAATAGATTTGCATCTATATAAATTCCCTTAAGTCGCTCTGTACCCTTAGGGATTGTTAATAGAAATTTGTATACATGTGGTCTATTAAAAAAAATTCTTTGGAAAATTTTCTCCATTGTTTCTATGAAGACAATGAAGGAGATTGTTAAATATAATATGTAACATCGGTAATGAATATTATAATTTTTAACAATGTTATTCACACAGGATAATGGGTAAGCACATCCATATATAACTATTAAGTCTTTAAATATAATTAGCAAATTTAATACATTTATTAAAATTCGTAGATTGTCCTCTATAATAAAATTCAATATCCAAAAAAATTCAGTGTTATTTAAAAATAATTAAAAAATTAGCACTCTACATTAGTGATCTAACAGAGTTCACATAATGATCATAGCCCCCTGTGTGCATTTTTTTCTACCCATTTAACACGCTTAACATATAGGTATAAATGGTAGCACCTCTGTATAGCTTTCATTGAGCTTGAGAGAGGCTTTTATCAGCCGAAACGCGTTGCTGTTTTTTGGGCCACCTGAGCCACCGTAGTCTAACGAGACATATGCTAGGACTGAGGCGCTGAGGCGCTGACCCGCTGGATCGGTTTGCCGGATATACCTGTAAACGGACAAGTCTTTCAAACGCTGTGGCAGGACATCAGGGGATCCTGACAGTCGTAGGAAACCTATTCTACGGAACTCTGTGTATGTAAAAGTGTGCGCCATTGCCTTTGAACTGTCTTTGCTTGTTTAAAAGGATCTCCTTGTCTCTTTCTCATGTCTTCCATATTTGCAGCTTGCAGCTTCTTTTCGCTAACAAACAAGACTAACAAGCCTGACTCCACTAACTAAACTGCTAAAATTACTTACGGCACACCATCTGACTGCTAAAGTTTCTTTCCAAACGGACTGTATTGGATCTGTTTTTTTATATAGAATACCCACAATATTTGTATGGGAATTCATCTGGATTTGCTGTCAGTTTTATGATACTAGATATATTGTCAGTCTCTATGTTATTCATGTTCTGTTTTTTCTGAAGATGTGTTTCATTTGATATGTTTTTATATATTGCTATTACTGTATGCATGCAAATCAATAGTTCTCTCTCAGAACTTCATTTTTAATTATAATAATTAAATAGATTTTACATCCAATTATAATCCTTCTATATATAATAATATACCCCCACCAAGGGTTCTTTCATAGTAGCCAGGTATTGCACTCATTAAGCTGCTTCACAGAAGCGCAGCTGTATTTGATTATTAGTTAATCTGCAAAGTTTCCTTCTCTGCAGTTTCTATAATCTCTGATTTATGATTATACTGACTGAGGAATAAGGGACTCCTCTATATACACAGCAGTTTTGTTTGCTAAACTCCTTTCTTAGCGCTGTGGCATTTGTTGTCTTTTAAAATATTAATCTGCCCTCACTGACTATTTCAAAATGCCACCTGGCTAGCATAATTTTCTGTGGAGAAACTTGAAACTTATGAACAACTTGTAAACTACTGAAGTCTTTAAAGGGACAGTGTACTATAAAACTAGTCTTTCCTTAAAAGGGACATTAAACACTAAATAAATGCTAGATAGAATGATGCATTCAAAGAAAAGATTAGTCTGAGAATAACAAATAGATGTATTTTTTAAAGTTTCATTAGCTGTTTAAATAGTGACAAAATACATGTAAAGTTTTAATGTCTATAAAACAATGGGAGCTGCCATGTTGTAACTTAGGTTACCTTCTCTGTTGTGGCCAATTAGGAACAGTTATAAATAGGTCACTAGAGTGTGCAGCCAATGGCTGTGTGGAATAAAACAGTGTTCTGAACTTCAATTTCTAACAGGAACTGAAAAGCTCACAATTTCAGAATGGAATTACAGGAAAAGGGGACAAAATAAATAATTAAAGTACATTGCAGATTTTTTTTTATATAAACAATTTATCATTTTATACTGTGAACTCAGTGTTTAATGTCCCTTTAATGTGTTTGCAATGACTTTTATACCAAATGCAGAGTTAAAAATATATGAGAAATGCTCCGTTAGGTATATTTTTATATGTAACAGCTGTCTCTGCTAATTGAAACCACAACCAACTCAAATGGGGTGAGCTTGCAGGAAGAGCAAATCTCTATCATATCACTCTATATTTACTCAAAATAATCTTTATTTTATCACTCACTGTTTAGAAAGAACAATGGAAATAACTATTTTAGTATCTCTCTTCCCACACATCACTGGGAGCATGACATTTGTTTTTACAACAATTTTCTATAACCAATACTTAAATATCAGTGTTCAGTATAGGTGGGGATACAAAAGCAGCTATTTTAAATGGCAAAAATAAACAAAAACAACAACAGGTAAAGAGCTGGTACAGTACACTGTCCCTTTAAGTTGAATTAAAAAAAAATGGAAGTCATAAGGCTTGTTACAAAGCATGGATTGCAAGTCACTCAACACCACAGATCAGTGATAGCTAACCTTGGCACCCCAGATGTTTTGAAACTACTTTTCCCATGAGACTTAGGAACTCTGCAGTCTAGTTGAGAATCTTGGGAAATGTAGTTCTGAAATGAGTGGTGCCAAGGTTAGCCATCACTGCTAAAGATGGATGCTGTAAACCACCCCATCAACAAAACAGAATTAAAAAGGTGCTTTCCGTGTATTTACAGAAACAATACATTACACGGTGTACATTAGAATTTGATCAATGTAATGCCCCCCTGCAAAAAGATCCTTTGTAAAAAATGATTAAAGGGACAATGTACATTAGATTTTTCTTTGTATAAATGTTTTGTAGATCCATTTAAAATAGCGCATCTGGTAGTGTTTTTGTAACAATGTATAGTTTTGCTTATATTTATTAACTGTACTGATTTTCAGACTCCTAACCACATCTTAGTGTGAGATGTATACACGCTTTTACAGACTCCCGCTGGCTTGTTTATGTTATCTGTCTTTTCATATGCAAGGAAGGGGGGGGGGGGGTCTGCTCTTCTTGTTTTCTCAGCCCCTTTTACTGGGTGTCCCAGTCAAACCTCATCAACGGTACTAAACTAGTAGCTTCTAAGTTTTTAAAAGGTTGTATACTGGATTTTTAGATCAGTATCTGTGCATACTTTTCTTTACAGTAGTGTCTATTATATACAGTTATATGAAAATTGGTGTATACTGTCCCTTTAAAAAGGGACACTAAGGTCAAATTAAATTTTCATGATTCAGATACAGCATGTAATTTTAAACAACTTTACAATGTACTTCCATTAAAAAAAAAAAAATGTGCACATTCTTTTATATTTACACTTTTTGAGTCACCAGCTCCTACTGAGCATGTGCAAGAATTCACAGACTATATGTATATTCATTTGTGATTGGCTGATTGCCATCACATGGTACAGGGGGAGTGGAAATATACATAACTTTGAAATTTGTTAGGAAAAAATCTACAACTCATTTGAAATTCAGAGTAAATGCTATTGTATTGTCTTATCTTGCATTTGTTGATTATGCAAATCTACCGTCTTTACTGGTCCTTTAAAGGAACACTGAACCCAAATATTTTCTTTTGTGATTAAGACAGAGCATGCAATTTTAAGCAACTTTCTAAATTTACTCCTAATTCTTCGTTCACTTGCTATCTTTATTTGAAAAAGAAGGCATCTAAGCTTTTTTTGGTTCAGTACTCTGGACAGCACTTTTTTATTGGTGGATGAATTTATCCACCAATTAGCAAGAATAATCCACGTTATTCACCAAAAATGGGCCGGCATCTAAACTTACATTCTTGCATTTCAAATAAAGATACCAAAAGAATGAAGAAAATTTGATAATAGGAGTAAATTAGAAAGTTGCTTAAAATTGCATGCTCTGTCTGAATCAAGAAAAAGAAAAAAATTGGGTTTAGTGTCCCTTTAAGTAATACATCAATCAGGTAAGGAACTAAACCACTGACTAAAGCATTTCTTAAAAGCGCTGACTGATCTAATTAAGTGAAGTGCTTTGTGATGTCAAACAAATGAATTGCTAATGAATCCAGGTACTGGACACTTCTGCAATTATTAAGAGAATCTAATTAAAACATATTGACTAACTGGATTAACATTTTTTGGAGTTGGATCCCTGTCTATCAGTGATGGTAAATAAAGGTCTTGTTACTCAAACATTAAAAGGGACATTATACACTAGATTTTTCTTTGCCTAAATGTTTTTTAGATTATCCATTTATATTTTGTAAAAATGTATAGTTTTGCTTATTTTTAAATAACATTGTGCTGATTTTCAGACTCCTAACCAAGCCCCAACATTTTAGAAGTAGACTGTCTACCTACACCAGCTTGCACCTGTTTGTGTAAATGGTCTTTTCATCTGCAGAGAAGTGTCTTTTTTTTTTTCAGCCCCTTTCACTGGGTGCCCCAGACTAACCTTTTCAACAGTGCTAAAAACTGTAAGCTTCTAAGTTTTTAAAAGGTTTTATACTGGATTTTTAGATCAGTATCTGTGCATACTCTTCTTTATAGTAGTGTCTATTACATGCAGTTATATGAAGATTGGTGCATACTGTCTCTTTAATCCTGAGCAAAAGTCAATCAATACATGATTTTTCCTTTTCTTATTTTTTTGTGAAACACATTATTTAATAAAAGACTGGGGACCTTTAAATTGTATTTTAGCCATGTCACTATCATGCATGAAACTTATTTTTTTGCATAAAAAGCTAAATTTGTGTTTAAAGGGCCTTCAAATACAGTAGAACTGCATAATAAACAGACTGAATATCAAAAAAGCAGTAGATTTTTTTTTCTGACAAATTAATTGGTTCCCCACATTTGCCAGTCTCATGAATCATGCAACAGCCATCAGCCAATATATATATATACTGTGAATTTGTGCACATGCTGAGTAGCAGTAAGTGTGCATATAGAAAGATTGAAAATAAATAACGGAAGTAAATTGGAAAATCTCTTAACCCCTTAACGACCAAGGACGTGTCAGGCACGTCCTCATTTGGATGTCAGTTAACGACCAAGGACGTGCCCGACACGTCCTCTGCGGTTTAAGGGGGGGTCAGGAAGCACTAAAGCTAAAATTAACCGTACAAGCTACCTAATTAACCCCTTCACTGCTGGGCATAATTCACGTGTTGTGTGCAGTGGCATTTAGTGGCCTTCTAATTACCAAAAAGCAACACTAAAGCCATATATATTGCTGTTTCTGAACAAAAAGGGATCCCAGAGAAGCATATACAACCACTTGTGCCATAATTCCACAAGCTGTTTGAAAATAATTTCAGTGAGAAACCTAAAGAGTGAAAAAGTGAACGATTTTTTTTTTTATTTGATCGCATTTGGCGGTGAAATGGTGGCATAAAATATACCAAAATGGGCCTAGATCAATACTTTGGGTTGTCTACTACACTAAAGCTAAAATTAACCCTACAAGTGCCCTAATTAACCCCTTCACTACTGGGCATAATACACGTTTGGTGCGCAGCAGCATTTAGCGGCCTTCAAATTACCAAAAAGCAATGCCAAAGCCATATATGTCTGCTATTTCTGAACAAAGGGTATCTCAGAGAAGCATTTACAACCATTTGTGCCATAATTGCACAAGCTGTTTGTAAATAATTTCAGTGAGAAACCTAAAATTTGTGAAAAAGTGAACGATTTTTTTTATTTGATTGCATTTGGCGGTGAAATGGTAGCATGAAATATACCAAAATGGGACTAGATCAATACTTTGGGTTGTCTACTAAAAAAAATATATACATGTGAAGGGTTATTCAGGGATTCCTGACAGATAGTTTTCCAATGTATTTATCACTCATTTTGAGAAAAAAAAAATATGGTTTGGAAATAGCAAAGTGCTACTTGTACTTATTGCCCTATAATTTGCAAAAAAAAAAGCAAAGAACATGTAAACATTGGGTATTTCTAAACTCAGGACAAAATTTAGAAACTAATTAGCATGTGAGTTTTATTGTGGTTATAGATGTGTAACAGATTTTGGGGATCAAAGTTAGAAAAAGTGTTTTTCCATTTTTTTCATCATATTTTATTAAACAAAAATTATAGTAAATTATAAGATATGATGAAAATAATGGTTTCTTTAGAAAGTCCATTTAATGGCGAGAAAAACGGTATATAATATGTGTGGGTACAGTAAATGAGTAAGAGGAAAATTACAGCCAAACACAAACACCACAGAAATGTAAAAAAAGCCCTGGTCCCAAACGGTCAACAAATGGAAAAGTGCTCTGGTCACTAAGGGGTTAAAACTGCATGCTCTGACTAAGGAAAATACCCCATTAATCTAACAAGACATGCATGTTGCTTTCTATTTGCATTAATTAAAAAATTGTATACATAAGTTTTTAGATAAAAGAAAGAAAAATTACAGTAGTTTAAATAGGCTACAAAGTTGTTTTGTGTGTTTACAATAAGTAAAAAAAATAAAATAGCATATACATTTTGAATATTGTTGTATTACCTAGAAAAGATTACTGAGACATTAAACTAGAAATATAATACCACATTATTACAGAGTGGAAGCAGGCAGGGCTGTATGATTTTAGCTGGGTTTTAGCTCTGTGATGTTATGATATAACTTCAATGTCTCAGTTCAGTTGTTCCCATTACATAGTGCAAAGCAAACAGACAGCCATATCATGACTCCATGTCTGTATACAGCTAGTTAGGGAGTGTAGGAAAACCGCTAGCTCTGCTGAGAGTATTCCGTTCATATGCAGAAGCACTGAAAGTACACCAAGGTCTTACTCCGTTTTAGGATCTTTAGCTGCAAAATGTATATTGCAAAGTTCACTAACATGTAATGCTTTATTTAACAGTACACTTTAGTTTTTGAGTGCACTTAAAGGGACAGTATACAACAATTTTCGTATAACTGCATGTAATAGACACCACTATAAAGAAGAATGTGAATAGATACTGATATACAAATCCAGTGTAAAACTTTTTAAAAACTTACTTAGAAGCTCCCAGTTTAGCACTGTTGATGAGGTTAGGCTGGGCTACGCACTGAAAGGGACTGAGAAAGCAAAAAGTGCAGAAACCCCCCCCCCCTGCCCTGCATATGAAAAGACCTACTACAGAACCATGAGTCTGTAGACATCAGAATACATCTAAAACTTTGGGGCTTGGTTAGGAGTCTGAAAATTAGCACAATTTTATTTAAAAATAAACAAATCTATACATTTTTTTTTTTTTTTTTTTTATAAAAAAAAAAGACTCCCAGATGGGCTATATAAAAGGATCGTCTACAAAAAAATTATGTAAAGAAAAATCTAGTGTACAATGTCCCTTTACTATATTTCTTGCATCGGCCTCCTCATAGGTGCCACCTTTTAGAACCATTACACTGCAGGTATGTGAAGTAGAGTTGCTGCACATGTGCAAACACAGCAACACTGGAATGGGGGCACCTATGTCTAGAGGGAGGTGGGGAATAAACTCAATACAATATCATGACTACTTCAAATAGTGTTTAAGTTTGTGTCCTGTTAATATACAGTGTTTTATACACTCACCAGTCTCGGCTCCCTGATAAAGCTGTTTGAAAACACTGTGTAAAGAGCACAAGACACTTTGGATTTGTCGTTCCCAGTTCTCTGTGTGTTTCACTCCCTGAGAGAAACCTGATCCGAGGGATGGGAGGAGAGAGAAGCACTGACAGGCCAGCTGTGGGGAGTAAAACAGACAGGTAAACACCACCACAACAAGCAACAGACAGAAATAGAGATGGAAGTGACTTCAGCACATTGCTTTGATGGAAAATATGTGATGTTTACATGGTTAGCTGGATATTCCTGAAAACTCACTAGGATCAATTATGAGTTGATAAACAGCATGTTCCACATCAACAGGCACCACACCTTAAAAATGACTGCAAATGAATGTATTTGTATGTCACACACAAATAGTAATATATGCAAAATTAAACATTTTATATCAAAAAGCGCTTATTATCCCTTTAAATAGATGAGAATCAGATCTTTGAGAGCATGTCTTTTGAATAAAGGGTCAGTTGGACCTCAAACAAACTAGGAACCAGGGAGTTGTTTGAAATAATGTAGGTAGCTTGCATATGAAAGACGAAATAGATAGCTTGTGATGTCCATAGGAACAGCGAACATCTGTCTACTAAGTGACTATACGAATTATCTGTGTCTCCAAGAAGTCCCATTGCCCCACACACACACAAGCATATGGAACGCTACTTAGTATTAATATATGCTGTTTTCAAAGGGACAGTCTACTCCAGAATTTTTATTGTTAAAAAAAAAATAGATAATCCTTTTATTACCCATCCCCCAGTTTTGCATAACCAACACTGTTATATTAATACACTACCGCTGTAATTACCTTGTATCTATGCCTCTGCAGACTGCCCCATAATCTCAGTTCTTTTGACAGACTCGCATTTTAGCCAATCAATGCTGACTCATAAATAACTCCACAGGAGTGAGCACAATGTCATCTATATGGCACACGTGAACTAGCGCTGTCTAGCTGTGAAAAACTGTAAACATGTACTAAGATAAGAGGCGGCCTTTAAGGGCTTAGAAATTAGCATATTAGCCTACCTAGGTTTAACTTTTAACGAAGAATACCAAGAGAACAAAGTCAATTTGAGGATTAAACTAAATTGGAAAGTTGTTTAAAATTGCATGCCCTATCTGTAGCATGAAAGTTTAATTTTGACTAGACTGTCCCCTTAAAGCATGAGAAACAGATAGTAATTGAAAGTGTAGGTGTGGGAAAGGATAGCAGCATGCGTTTAGATAAAAAAAAAATCCAAGACCAGAAAGTTTCCTAGATGATGATTACTTTATAATATGGGGGGGGGGGGGGGAAGATGTTGCACAGAAGGAATTGTAAATCTTTAAAGATTATCTTAAACACTTGGTGTTTTTGCATTGTGCTTTAGGTTGTCCCCTATGGACACATCATCAGAACTTCAGAAGGGATCTGTAAGTGAGCAAAACACTAGGATAGATGGGAGACATTCTGAGCAAAGCAGGAACGCACTTTCAGGTATCAATCAGGAACCAACATTACTACAGGTGTAACTAATAAGACAGAGCACTACATTTTTTCTCAAGGTTTATGCATTTGTAAAAAAAGACATTACCTCTTGAATTTGGACATTTTCAGCATCCAGGAGACTCAGGAAAAACACGGTGAGTTTCCCCTGAAGAAGAAAAGCAGATTACTGAGGGAACTAGAGAAAGTTTGTGTATATGCATGTACTTATTTGTCATAAAAAAATATTCTGTGTTGGGAGAACTAGATTAGGACGTGCGTTTATGTATGTGTGTGTAGGGTGAATGGGTGGGATGGAGTTAAAATAATAAAGGACAAACTGATTGTGTGGATGGAACTGCAGAGCTATATCTGCACAGTGAACAGGCTGTTGAAGGAAGCATGTGCCGTAAGTAGGAATATCAGTGCTAGACTATTAGTACAAATAGGAGGAGCTTAATACCCGCAGGGAGCCACAAGCTCGTGGATAGGAGATTAGACACGATCTGATTCCTTCCAAAGCTGGGATCAGGCACTTGAATATAAAATAAACGAGAAAGAGTGAGATAATTATTATGAAAAAATCATATCAATCTTACTAAGAATGGGGACAGTAAGCAGATTAAATGTCCATATGTGGAATCTAAACGTTGCTGAACAATGAACCAACATAACATATTACTGTAAAGCATCAGTTCTCCAGAACCATCCAACTGGTCCCCATTTAATTCAGTTTATAAGCGACACCCCTTGCACATTTCAGATTGTACAATCTCAGATGTCTCTCCTGGGTCTGTTATAAGCTTACATCAACTGAACTTAGTCATTAAAAAAAATAATTTAATTTTTTTAATCTGCAGTTTATCCTCTTATTACCATCTTCCGTCTATTTCTTACCCCCTACTTACACCTATTCCTTACCTGGCGTCTCAGGCCTAAAAGCGAGGTAAGCAATCCAGGGATCTGGTTGGTTGAAACCTCTCTAGATAATTCAGGTAAAGCGGAGGAATGAGCAAGCAGAGAGCGCAGGACAAAGACAGCCAAGCCAATCACACGTGGAGGGTCCTGAGACTGCAGAATAAAAAAAATGATTAGCAATCAACTCAAACCTAGAGAATTTCGAGGTGAGCAGAATACGTGCCTGTACGCTGCATCTCTCATTTATCTAATTTTATTTCTCTCACCTGAATGACCTGCAGGATATTTCGGATCCAGGACACACAGTGGGTTTGAAAAACATCTGTGGGAGACTCTTCAACTACCAGAGACAAGAGTGAAAGCCCCTCAATTCTGAAAGAGAAGAAAAGTAATTCTTTGAGACAAAAAGGTGGAAAGTTAAAAAAAATATTTATGTTATTAGAACAAAAAATATGTTATGCTCATGTGCCTCTGTCCACCAATTAAGCAATGGAAATTTTGCCAGTTAACAATCAGTCCCTAGGGTCCAGTGGTACATAGTCATATACTTCCTGTCAATTTCAAAATAAGCAGCTTTAAAGGACCAGTCAACACATTAGATTTGCATAATCAACAAGTGCAAGATAACAACACAATGCAATAGCACTTAGTCTGAACTTCAAATGAGTAGTAGATTTTTTTATAACAAATTTCAAAGTTATGTATATTTCCACTCCCCTTGTACCATGTGATAGCAATCAGCCAATCACAAATGCATATACGTATAGTCTGTGAATTCTTGCACATGCTCAGTAGGATCTGGTGACTCAAAAATTGTAAATATAAAAGACTGTGCACATTTTTTTTTAATTGAAGTAAATTGGAAAGTTGTTTAAAATTACATGCTGTATCTGAATCATAAAAATTTAATTTAACCTGAGTGTCCCTTTAACATTTTTTTTTTGCATTAAACAGATTAAAGGGACAATAAAATCAAAATTAAAGGGAAAGTCTAGTCATAGTTAAACTTTCATGATTTAGAAAGAGCATGCAATTATTTTAAGCAACTTTATAATTTATACCCATTATCAATTTTCCTTCATTCTTTTGCTATCTTTATTTGAATGTAAGCATAGGAGCCGGCCTATTTTTGATTCAGCACATGGGTAGCGCTAGCTGATTGGTGGCTACATTTAGACACCAATCAGAAAGCGATACCCATGTGCTAACCCAAAAATGGGCTGGCTCCTATGCTTACATTTCTGCTTTTTTTAAATAAAGATAGTAAGAAAATGAAGAAAAACTGATAATAGGAGTAAATAGAAAGTTACATGCGCTATATGAATCATGAAAGTTACATTTTGACTAGACCATTCCTTTACACTTTCATGCCTAACATAGAACATTCAATTTTAAAAGTCTTTAATTTACTTCTAATGTCAAATGCACTGTTGATATACTTTATAGAAAACCATACCTAGGTAGGCACAGCAGCAGCAATGCACTACTGGGAGCTAGCAGGTGATTGGTGGCTAAACATATATGCTTCTTGCCATTGCCCCACCAGATTATACTAAGTGTTAACCCCTTTGCAAGGGTTAAACACACAGAGCATTTAAAAAAAATAGGAAACTCAAAATGTATGCAATTTTAAAACTTAAAAATAATATCTACATATCCTACACTACTGGGAGCTAGCTGGTGATTGCTGGTTACACACATATCTCTTGTCATTGGCTCACCAGAAGTTTTCAGTTAGCTCCCAGGAGTGCATTGCTGCTTGAGTTAAATATATATGTTATCCCTTTGCAGAGGTTAAAAACACTTATATAAAAGTAAAAGTTCATTAATAAAATGCTCTAACATATTAGAGCAGTTTGAATTTGCACTTATATGTCCCTTTAAATATAGATGTATGCATAATATAATAAAAAAAGAAGAGATGCCAAACAATTGTATAATAAGCCAAGCCAGAATAACACCATGGATCTAATACAGAGCACTAATGATATACAAGTAACTCATTATTTTGCAATAAGACAAGTGCAGGAGTTTCGAGCAGAGAATTTGATATGAAGAATAAATGCTGTAGGCTCAGTACACAGCACTAGAAGAGGTAAGCAGAGCGGGTACTAACTGACACATGGAACAAGGTGATCAGATAAGGTATGAAACCTCTAACTGCACTTAACTGGGGAAATAGCAAACACCATGAAATATTTACATTTATTGTGGATGCTTACTGCGTATTTGAGCGATAAGATACTGTTGCAGCTGTATATTGCATAATTCAGAAAAGTTTCTGTTTATAACTGATACAAAGTAGATAATGACAAAAAGAAACTAATATTAATTCTACATATTTGATTTCCAATACGCTGACTTTTAATGTTCAGGGTAACAAAATAAAACTGCGCTATGACAGCTCCTACTCATGGAAAAAAAACATATCATCAAGCATTGTAGGGGGGGTTGGGGCTGATGACAAAATATAAATACATAAAAAGAAAAAACAATCATACCTAGTGTTTCCCCCTACTGCATAATGTCAGATCCAGCATGAAAGCATGAATCATAATGTACATAAATCGACTACAATTTTGAAAATAAACAGGTTATCCCAATACGTTAGCACACATGCTTCTAGTAAATGTTATCAGTATTTCAGTGCTTTCTTTACTGTGCATGGAGTATATGTAGATATACCCGATGACTCTGTGCTTGCTAAAAGAGCATATATAGTATAACTGATGATAAACACATGCCACTGCTGGCTAAGTGAGCAGGCTTAGTGTCTGAATGAGGGTGCACAAGGCATGTACATATGCCCTGAGTACATTGATAGCTTTAGCTGAAACAGCAGTCAATTTCAGACAATGCATTTTTGCTAATACAGGTGTATCTTTCTACTCAAAGCTAAAATGCATTCATGTGTATTTTGATTATGAGGTTTTTTTTATCCCTTTAAGGAGGGACAGCCCTGAGTACAAATATATATTATTATTTACAAAATATATTTTTCAGATGCTACTTACGCAAGATAAATATATTATAAAGCAGTGTTTTTTTTCCTATTCCAATCTTCAGGGCACACAAACAGACTAGATTTTTAGGATTACTTTGGGTGAGAGCAGGTAAATAACCATGATTACTGATTGGCCGATTATTATTTTTTTAACCTGTGCTTTAGTTAAGATATCCAGAAAATATGACCTGTTAGTGTGCCCTGGGGACTAGAATTGAGAAACACTGTTCAAAAGGGTAGCTTTGTTTTACCTTCATAACCCTAAGAGAGGCATAACACACCTTGTAATAATGTATTGCAACACTACACAAATGTTAACATACTAGCAGAGCACTAAGCCATTCTAAATTAACGTGTTTGCAGCAGTTCCTTTATCCAAATGCTAAACTCTTTCGACCACTTGCCTTATCTGCAGTGGCCAATACAATCTTATTGGAATAGATTAAGCTTGCCACTATCATTATGCTAGCAAAAAGGCATTGTTTTGGAGTCTTCCAACATTTTTGTGTGTGTTCTGCAGGACAGTAAGAAATATTGTTTTCAATGATGTACATTACTTTTGTTGTGCATTTAAGAAAGAGTTGTATCTAATGCTATGAAAGTCAAAATTAAACTTTCATGATTCAGATAAATGCAATTTTAAAAGGGACAGTCTACTCCAGAATGTTTATTGTTTAAAAAGATAGATAATCCCTTTATTACCATTAACATACTTTTTACCTCTGTGATAACCTTGTATCTAAGCCTCTGCTAACTGCCCCCTTATTTCAGTACTTTTGACAGACTTGCATTTTAGCCATTTAGTGCTGACTCATAAGTAACCTTAAGGGCGCAAGCACAATGTTATCTATATGGCACACATGAATTAGCGCTGTCTAGCTGTGAAAAACTGTCAAAATACAGAGAAGGCATTTAAAGGGATACTAAACCCAATTTTTTTCTTTCATGATTCAGATAGAGCATGAGATTTTAAGCACCTTTCTAATTTACTCCTATTATCAATTTTTCTTTGTTCTCATGCTATCTTGATTTGAAAAAGCAGTACTGTAAGCTTTAGAGTCGGACCAGTTTTTGTTCAGCACCTGGGATGCACTTGCTGATTTGTGGCTAAATGTAGCAAACCAATCAGCAAGCTCTACCAAGGTGCTGAACTAAAAATGGGCCGGCTCCTAACCTTTTATTACTGCTTTTTCAAATCAAGATAACATGAGAACAAAGAAAAATTGATAATAGGAGTAAATTAGAAAGTTGCTTAAAATTGCATGCTCTATCTGAATCATGAAAAAAAAATGTGGGGTTAGTATCCCTTTAAGGGCTTAGAAATTAGCATATGACCCTACCTACATAAGAGAACAAAGAACATTTTGATGATTAAAGTAAATTGGAAAGTTGTTTAAAATTGCAAGCCCTATTTCAATCATGAAAGTTTAATTTTGACTAGACTGTCCATTTAAGATACTTTTCAATTCACTTCTCTTGTGCTTGTGGTATCCTTTGTTGAAAAGCATAAAACACTTTTTTTTGACAGCTATGTCCTTTGGAATGCATACTACAATCCTTAAAGATACAGGAAGCCCCAAAACTTTCTTTCATAATTTAAATAGAACATACAATTTTAAACAACTTTCCAATTTACTTCTATTATTAAATGTGCTTAATTATCTTGTTATCTTTTGCTGGAGGAACAACATTGCACTACTGCAGCTAGCTGAACACATCTAGTTAGTCAATCACAAGGGACAAATGTGTGTAGGCACCAATCAGCAGCTAGCTCCCACTAGTGTAGTATATGTGTGTATTATTTTTCAACAAGGGATACCAAGAGAAAGAATCACATTTTAAAATAGAAGTGAATTTAAAAGTGTCTTAAAATGACATGCTCCTATCTGAATCATGCAAGTTTAATTTTAACTTTCCTATCCCTTTAATGGGATACAGACAAGAGAAAAGTTTCCACATTTCTGAGATAGCTTTAAAGAATCTTATACTCCATAGTTTTCATTATACATATGAAAAGCAGTTGCTAAATATTAAACATATATTTCTGAATTCTAAAGTTTCATATTAAAATATAAAATGAAACTAGCAGGAAATGCATATTTGTGAATTACACAGTTGCCTTAATATTAAAGGGATACTAACCCCACGTTTTTTTCTTTCATGATTCAGATAGAGCATGCAATTTTAAGCAACTTTCTAATTTACTCCTATTATCAATTTTTCTTTGTTCTCATGTTATCTTGATTTGAAAAAGCAGTAATAAAAGGTTAGGAGCCAGCCCATTTTTTAGTTCAGCACCTTGGTAGAGCTGCTGATTGGTTTGCTACATTTAGCCACAAATCAGCAAGTGCTACCCAGGTGCTGAACAAAAAAATGGTCTGACTCTAAAGCTTACAGTACTGCTTTTACAAATCAAGATGGCATGAGAACAAAGAAAAATTGATAATAGGAATAAATTAGAAAGGTGCTTAAAATCTCATGCTCTATCTGAATCATGAAAGAAAAAAATTGGGTTTAGTATCCCTTTAAATGACTGATAGGGAAATGGAGACAGGAAACAAAAAAACGTATTTAATAGACTGAAGTAAATTTTGCAATGCCCTATATTAGAGATGAAACAGAGAAAGAAAAATGTCACTTAATAGAGTCAGACACAGAGCCAGATAACTTTTCAAAGGGTGAGTGATTAGGAAGTCTTGTAGATATAATATAATATATATATATACATATATATATACACATATATACACACACATATATTAAATTAAATAGGAGATGCAGCAGAATAAGCTATCATACCGTGTACTTGCTGACATCAGACGTGAGCTACAGCAACTAAGAAGACCAGAGAGCGCAGCCGACGAACCCTGAGAGAAAGGAAAGAAACAGGTTGGAGTTAAAAGATTTTACATCTGATCTCTTATTACACACACACACATATAAATTGCATAATAAACATGTATACAGGGTATGTTACATAATTTAGTTTCTTGAGTGATCATGTTTATACACAATACAAAGTGTGGCCTTTATAAGTATGTAGAATACAACAAGCACTGTGTATGTGTTATGTTATGGGAACTTGGACTACTGAAGTCTATGTTTAGCATACATTGAACATATCTGTATAAGTAGTTTAGTAAGTATGCTTATTTAAACTGCTTTTGTACACACTGTATAATGAAGACCTGTCTACAATTGTGTGCAGTGTTTGCATGTTGTCAAATTGTGTGCAACTCTATATAAACTATAGAATTAGTATTCTATATACATTGTAAAGTGAAAACACTTGTTTAAATGCAGAAAATATATTTATTTTAATGGTGTATGTAGGCAGAGAATAGTGTATATGTCTACATGACATGGTATGTGCATGTATATACAAGCGTTACACAACATATGCATGTATAAAGAACGCAATATTATTATCGTTATTTATATCAAGCCAAAGGGTTCTGCAAACCTGAGGTGGGACAAATTATTACAACAAAGGGAAAGGCAAATATCTTACATTATAGCGTGACACTGTCTGTAATGATTGTTTGGTGTGTACTGATTTATATATATATAGTAGCACTCAGTTTTGTATTCAGCCAGTGCGCAGTGTAAATACCTGGAAGTAGTAGAATAGTACTATTCCCCATATGCACAATGAATGCATTGTCAGCATTATATAGTCAGCGGTCTTACCTCAACCCGCAGAGCACCATGTTCTCGGATGCCCTGGATCGCCTCTCCCAGTTCTCCCTCACTTAGGTCCCGGTCCATGAGACCGGTGACCGCAGCTTCCATCATTCGGATCCCAGCACACACCGCAGCCATCTTCGCGCCGGTCATACAGCGTCATCAGCATAACACGTTACTGTGATGTCATCACTTTGCGTCCAAAGTGAACTACAAAGATGGAGAGAAACCATAGCAACAACAAAGGCCCATGGCAACAAGAGGTAGCATAGTAATTAAATAATTATATAAGTTAATAAATTAATTAAAAAAAATACTAAGCAACAATTTTACGTTACAACAACTAATTAATAAAACAAAACACAAAAAATTGTATCATCAAGATGCAATGCTAATGTAAAATGAACACAATCCCATAGCAACAAGAACAAAATGAATCCCGTAGCAACAAGCACATCGCCTAGGCAAGGCATCTAGAACAGAGGTTCTGTACCCACATCCATGTCTAAACCCTATGACAGCACTTTTTATAACGTTCTGTGACATTTCCTGACACATTTAGGGCACACTGCATGATGTTTATTTATTTTCCCTTGACTCATAAGTGTACAGGGAGGCATGCATAATGCCCTGTCATGGTTTGGGAGGTCTTCCTGCTTTCTTGTAAAATGTGAAATGTTTCACACATGGCATATATATACCACATCACTCTTCCCTCTTTAAAAGGTCAAATTACCTCAAGGAATAGGATAGTTGTTGATTAAGTCATTATCATGTTGTATGTTATTCACAAAATCTAAAAATGTAATCTCTACATAAAAGCCATGTACTTGGGTGTCAATCATCCCGATTGTATCTGATTGGGATCATTGCAGTCCGCCACCTCAGAGGTGGTGGATGAGTTAAAGGGACATTAAACCCCCCCCCCCCCCAAAAAAAAATAAAAATGTATGTTTCAGATGGAGAATACCATTTTAAACAAATTTCTAATTTACTTCTATTATCTAATTTGCTTCATTCTCTTGATATTCTTTCTTGAAAAGCATATCTAGATAAGCTCAGTAGCTTCTGATTGGTGGCTGCACATAGATGCCTCATGTGATTGGCTCACCCATGTGTATTGCTATTTCTTTAACAAAAGATATCTAAAGTATGAAGCAAATTAGATAATAGAAGTAATTAGGAATGCTGTTTAAAATTGTATTTTTTATCTGAATCATGAAAGAAAATTTTAGGGTTTAATGTCCCTTTAAGGAGCAGCGGTCTTATGACCGCTGCTTCTTAACTCTTGTTGCCTTGTTTTTGCTTGATAAATCTACCCCAAGGTGTTTACTGTCTCTGTGTCGCTCATTATTGGTATGTGTCTCTAACATTTTATTCCTATATTATTAAAGTACAACCACATTGTGTTTCCAAATGTATCGGTACAGAAAGATGCTTGAATATAACTATGGGGGTTGATCACAATATTTTAAGAAAGCTTGTCAAATGTTTTGTTAAAAAAAATCCCCATATAACTTAATAGTGAGTCTTGTAGAAAAATTATTAGATACTCATTTTTCTAGAGGATTGTGATTGACCCCTATGAATTAACCCCACACAAAGGGCTTAAAGGGACACTATACCCTAAAAATGATTTCATGATTCAGGTAGAGAATACAATTTTAAACAACATTCCAATTTACTTCTATTATCTCATTTGTTTAATTCTATAGTTATCCTTTGTTGAAGAAATAGCAATGTAGATGGGTGAGCCAATCACACAAGGCATCTATGTGCAACCACCAATCAGTAGCTACTGAGCCTATCTAGATATGCTTTTCAGCAAATAATATCATGAGAATGAAGCAAATTAGATAATAGAAGTAAATAAGAAATTTGCTTAAAATTGTATGCTCTTTCTAAATCATGAAAGAAAAAATGTGGGTTTCATGTCCCTTTAAGCACAATCCCAGAGCTCAACATGACTGCTGAGCCAGTCAGGGGTGGCACACATACATAGCAGGTAATCACCAGCTATTTTCAGCTCATGACCTGCAGTGTATTGCTGGTACAGACTGGAGTTTATTTTGAATACATTATAATATGTTCTTACTGCAACTTTATGTCCCTTTAAAGGGACACTTGGCACTAAATGCATTTTATAAAGCTCCCACACAGCAGATCATAGGTGCTGCCATTATGGAGCCATAGGTTAAACTGCAGGTATCTGAAGGAGAGTTACTGCACATGTGTAAACAGGTCAGCACTGGAAGATAGTGAAAGGTAGAATTCAACATGACACCATCAATTACTAGAGGAAGGCGGGGAATAACCTTAATACTATACTTATAAATGTATATAGTATTTATTGTCTCTTCAATAATTTTTTCCCCATTTTCACAAGTAGATGTTTTTGATCCAGCACAGAAAATTCAGAAACTATTATGGTAAAGTGTGTTTACTTTACTAGCATATTATGTTTTACGAGATATTAATATATTTAATACTCTTCACTTCGTTTTAATCTTATAAATCTATAAAGAAAAACATTTGGGGGAATCAGAACTTTTAAGTAGTTAATAGAACAGTCTACTCCAGAATTTTTATTGTTTAAAAAAATAGATAATCCCTTTATTACGCATTCCCCAGTTTTGCATAACCAACACTTTTTACCTCTGTGATTATCTTGTATCTAAGCCTCTGCAAACCGCCCCCTTATTTCAGTTCTTTTGACAGACTTGCATTTAAACTCTACGGGAGTGAGCACAATCGGCTAGATTACAAGTTGTGCATTATGGCTTAATTTGGTGAGTTATGGCCATAATGCATCAATTTCCATAAAGCAGCCATTACTAGTTTGAAAAACCTCCATAGCACAACAAAAATCCCCATTTACGCAGAAATCCATTTCGCTATCCAAGACCAATAGTTATCGATATATCCCAACCAAAAACCTTCACTAATCACTTAAAAAAAGATACAAAGTACACTTAGACTCATAGAAACACTGTACAATAAATTACATTTTATTAAAATATTGCACTAAAAAATTATAACGGATCAAAGATACGAGATCTCGGGTGTTAGAAAAAAAATGCACACAAAGCCATTTTACATTGACTTACATAGACATACATGAACATACAGTCATTTAGCTAGTACAAATATCATCACATACTGTACATACATAATTATCTACATACAAGTGTTGGAATGTTTTTTTTTCTATTTCTCTACTCCATTGATTTCTAGGGGGAATACATGCTCGTGCACGCGATCTGCCTCTTTCCGTAACGCACGTGATAATTTTCTATTTTTCAACTCGTAATACGGGAGGCATATGGTTTCTGCTAATAAATTATGGCGTAGGTTCCGCAATGACAAATAGATCACAAAATATATTATTTGGCACTGTAGTTATGTGTTTTACATGTGTGAACATCAGTAGAAGGTCAAAATCTTTTCTGAAATTACATTAGATAAAGTATAAATCACGATCAATTGTATCATGACAAATAGGAAATAATTCTCAAGAATTAACACATATTTAAAGGGACATCAAACCCAATTTTTTATATCATGATTTAGAAAGAATATGCAATTTTAAACAGTTTTCTAATTTACATTATATAATTTGCTGTATTCTCTTAATATCCTTTACTGGAAAGCATATCTAGATAGGCTCAGTAGCTGATGATTGGTGGCTGCACAAAGATGCCTTCTGTGATTGGCTCACCCATGTGCATTGGTATTTCTTCAACAAAGAATATATAAAGAATGAAGCAATTCAGAACATAGAAGTAAATTGGAATGTTGCTTAAAATTGTATTCTCTTTCTGGATCACGAAAGAATAATTATGAGTTTAGTGTCCCTTTAAGATCAGGATTTAAGCATAATATACCATTAGGAATTTCGTCAAATTAAAATATATCATTAGAAAATATTCTATTTGTCTCTTTTTTGAAGGAACAACAATGCTATACTGCTTTATATAAATGAACATATGTGGGAGATAATAACAATACATACATATATGTACATAACACACATCACACAACAACAAAACACACATTTATCTTTTTAATGATCGCTGTAATGCTTGTGGGATATTCCACTATCAGATCAAACTTGGCCAGCAGTCTTCTTATCCCGGTGTCAAGCTGAAAAGATAGGAAATATCCCAGAGGAAAGAAAGTTTGTAAAATGAGGTAAGCAGTAAGCACAGTAGGCAGGGTAGTCTTTAGCGGCAACAGGAAGGAAATCCAGCGGTATGGCAAGTCAGGGATAAACAAATAGAAGGACCGGAAACAGGCAGGAGTCAGCAACAAAGAAAAACCAGTAATATAACAGTTCAGGGATAAACCGATAGAATGGTCAGGCAGGCAGAGTTTGGTAACAGTATAGCAATCCAATAGTTCAGGGGTCAAGAAGGCAGAGTGGTTAGACAGGCAGAGTTCAGCAACAGTATAGCAATCCAGTACTTTAGGGGTTAAGCACACAGAGTAGTCAGACAGGCATAGTTCAGCAACGTAATAGCATTTCAGCACTTCAGGGGTTAAGCAAGCAGAGTAGTCAGACAGGCAGAACTCAGCAACGTTATGGCAATCCAGCATTTCATAGGTTAAGCAAGCAGAGAAGTCAGACAGGCAGAGTTCAGTAACGTAATAGCAATCCAGCACTTCAGGGGTTAAGCAAGCAGAGAAGTTAGACAGGCAGAGTTCAGTAACGAAAAAGCAATCCAGCACAAACAGATAATACCACACAGGAGCACACACAGTAACATCTATACTTGGGCAGTGATGTAAGGTGAACAGAGTACTTACATAGGCGCATATTGGAGCCAAGGAGGACACACAGGTGTAATCAGAGCGGCATCCAGGAGAGAGAGACAGCGTGTTGCAATGAAGTTATTGCTACACGCTCTGCACCACCACCTGTGTCTATGTGTCTATGGCAACAGCCATAGCAATGAGTCACCACCGCCGTGTCTATGGCAACAGCCATAGCAAGCAGCGGCGCTGCGGCGGAGTGACATAGGTTACCTCTGGGAACCGAAGTCGGCTTGGAGGGATGAGCAGAATGAAACTTGGAGACCAAAGAAGGAGCATGCACATCACGGGCAGGAATCCAGGAACGATCTGCTACAGAGTAACCCTTCCAGTGCACAAGGTACTGTAGTTGCTTGCGTCTGTATCTGGAGTCCAGGATCCTAGCAACCTCGTACTCAGGTTCACCAAGAATTAAGAGCAGAGGAGGAGGTCTTAGTCGAGTGTATCTGTTCCTGATGTAGGGCTTGAGCAGTGAGATGTGGAAGACTGGGTGTATGCGCAGGAATCTGGGCAAGGCCACTTTGTAGGCAACAGGAGACAGTCTTTTTATGACTTTGTAAGGGCCGATAAAGCTAGGTCCTAATTTGTAACTGGGTTGACGTAGACGCATATGTCGAGTAGAGACCCAAACACGTTCACCTACCGAATAGGCACGAACAGAAGCTCTATGATGATCAGCAAACCTCTTGTATATGAAAGCAGTTGAACGTAACTGAGAGCGAATACATTGCCAATGAGTAGTGAGGTTAGTAACGTGCCAGTCTGCAGCAGGAACCCCTGTGGACTGAGCAGAAAGAGGAAAGACACAAGGTTGGTAACCTGCTGCGGCTTGAAATGGAGAAAATCGTAGAGAGGAGTGCCAATGAGTATTCTTTGCCAGCTCAGCTAGGGGTAACAATTCAGACCAGTTGGTATGGAGAGAATTAACAAAAGTTCTGATATAGGCTTCGAAGTCTTGATTCACTCAGCCCATTAGTCTGAGAATGGTAGCCAGAAGACAAGGAAACAGTGGTTCCAATCAATTTGCAAACAGCTTTTCAAAAAGTAGAGATGAATTGTGGACCTCTGTTGGAAACAATATTCACGGGAATGCCATGTAGTCGTACTACATGTAACAGTAAAAGAGATGATAATTCGTCGGCAGATGGCAGTTTTTTTAAGGATATAAAGTGAGCTAATCTAGAAAATCGATCCACCACAACCCAGATAACCATATGATGGTCAGAAGGAGGGAGATCCATTGTTATGTGTGTCCACGATTGTTTGGGAATGGACCTGGATGTCCTGAAAGTTTACTATCATGAGCCCAGTATAGCACAAGGGTACGTAGGTTCGGAGGTACAAAGAAGATATCAGAAGCCGTGGGGGCTTCAGGAGTCTTTCTAGACTTGGCATGTTGCAGTCTTTGAAGAAGAGATTTGTTAAGTTGAGCAACCACACAGGAGGGGGGTATGATATGTTCAATAGGAGCTTTAGAGGAATCACTAGGCTGAGGAAACTGACGGAAAATTTATTTTTGGTACCAGGAAGATAAGAGACCACAAAGTTAAAATGGGAAAAGAACAAGGCCCACCTGGCCTGTCGAAAATTGAGTCGATGAGCAGTCTCTAGGTAAATCAGATTTTTGTGGTCAGTGAGAATCTGAATGGGATTGGCGGTACCTTCTAGCCAATTACGCCATTCAGTCAGGGCCATCTTAATGGCTAAGAGTTCACGATTACCCACATCGTAATTCCTCTCTGCAGGAGTAAAGCGTTTAGAGAAAAAGGCTACAGGGTGTAACTTGGAAGTTAAAGGATCCCTTTGAGTTAGGACTGCTCCAGCTCCGATCTCAGAGGCGTCAACCTCTAAAGTGAACTGCAGGTCAGGATCAGGATGGTGGAGTACAGGAGCAGAACAAAAGACCTTTTTCAGAAGAGAGAAGGCATTCAAGGCTTCAGGAGGCCAATTTTTGCAGTCTTTCTTCCATTTAGTCAACTCAGTGAGTGGAGCAACTATCTGGGAAAAGTTCTTTATAAACTTGCGGTAATTATTGGAGAACCCCAAGAATCTCTGTAGTTCCATTAATTAAGTTGGTTGAGGCCATTCCAGAACTGCTGTGAGCTTAGAATGATCCATGGCAAAACCCTCCTTCGAGATAAGATAGCCAAGGAACTGGATCTGGACTTGATCAAACTCACATGTCTCCAGTTTAGCTACCAGAGAATTGTCTCTGAGGTGGAGAAGTACCTGTCTGACGTGTTCATGATGCTCCTCAAGGGTGGAAGAGAAAATAAGGATATCATCCAGGTAGACGATGACAGTGCAATATAGGAGGTCACGGAAGACACATTGACAAATGCTTGAAAGACTGCGGGGGCATTGCACAGCCCAAAGGTCATTACGAGGTATTTGTAATGCCCTGATCTTGTGTTGAAGGCGGTCTTCCATTCATGCCCTGGGAAGATACAATCAGATTGTACGCCCCACGCAGGTCCAGCTTGGTGAAGTAGCGAGCATTATGAGAGAATCTTAAGGTTCAGTGATCAAAGGAATGGGATAGTGATTCTTGATAGTGATGTTGTTTAAGGCTCTGTAGTCAATAAAGGGTCTGAGCCCACCATCCTTTATACTGATGAAAAAGAAGCCAGCCCCGGCAGGAGAGGAAGAAGGGCGAATAAAACCTTTAGCTAGGTTCTCTTGAATATACTCCTCCATGGACTTGGTTTCAGCTTTGGAGAGTGGATAAGTCCTCCCTTTAGGAAGTGGGGCTCCAGGAAAGAGGTCAATTTTGCACTCGTAAGGACGGTGGGGTGGCAGCACATCAGCTGCTTTCTTTTCGAACACATCTGTACAATCCGCATATACTGAGGGAAGGCTTGAAGGGGTCTGTAGACTGGCTATGGGGATACAGAGCAGAGGAGTAACTTTATCAAGGCAGGAGTGGAAGCAGGAGGTACCCCAGGAGGCCAACTGTCCCTCAGCCCAGTCGAACTGTGCATTGTGTATACAAAGCCAAGGATGACAGGTTGTGCTGGAGAATGAATTACATCGAACTGCAACTGTTCGGTATGAAGGACTCCCATAGTCTGGGTTAGAGGTGCTGATTTGAAATGGATTAAACCTGATCCAAGGGGAGTGCCATCCAGAGCAGTTATGTTGAGACATTGCTTTTTCTGAAAAAAGGTAAGCCTGCCTGAATCATAAAACAATGCTCAAAAAAATTTCCAGCTGCCCCTGAATCAATAAAGACTTGAGCGTGGACAGAATTCTGAAGGAAGGTCAGGGTAACAGGTACCAGGATCCAAGAGGAGTGAGGAGGTTTAGTAGTGATCACGCTTAGAGGTAATACTATCCTCTAAGCTTTGGCTTATCCTGGCAGAATATCACAATTCTTAAGCTGGTGTGAGTTAGAACCACAATAGAAACACAGTCTCAATCTCCTTCTTCTCTGTCTTTCGGATTCAGAAGGTTTGAGGGAGGAGAGATCCATGGTTTCCTCTACAGAGTTTACTGGAGGTGCTGAGGGGGAAGAGGATAGTCTAGAGACCGGACGAGTGAGAGGACGAGAGGGAAGGATTCTACGAGTTTTGACTTTCTCAGCTTGTCTCTCCTGGAAGCGAGAATCTAGACTAATACAAAGCGTTATAAAGTAATCCAAGGAAGAAGGAACATCACGATAAGTAAGTTCATCCTTGATGCGTTCATGCAAACCTCTCCTAAAGGCCGCCTTGAGAGCACTGCCATCCCAACTGGTCTCAAGTGCCAAGGTGCGAAACTCGATGGCATATTGTGCCACAGTTCTATTGCTCTGGTGGAGATCCAGGAGAGAGTATTTTGCAGCAGAAGCACCACCAGAAGTCTCAAAGACAGAAGATAATGCATAAATCAAAGAATTAGCATAGTCCAGGAGTTAAGCGTTCTTTTCCAAAAGGAGAGAGACCCAGGCCAGGGCCTTGCCTTTCAATAAGGAAATGATAAAGGTCACCTTTGACTGATGAGACTGGAAGGTATGAGGATCATTGCGAAAGTGCAGCCTGCACTGGTTAAGAAAACCCCTACAATCAGTAGTACCTTCATATTTGTCAGGCAATGGTATCCGGGATATACTTCCAGAAGCAAGGAAAGAAGTTGCAGCACTAGGAGCAGAGACCGGCAGTATAACAACAGGAACAATATCCTTCACAGCAAGTAGTGAGGAGTGCTTAGTGGTTATAGCCTCTAGTTTAGCATCCACATTCTGCAGTTGTGTGGTATGGGTTCCCAGCATCTGTCCTTGAAGATAAACTGTTCTTGCTACCTCATTTGGGTCAATGCCCAAGTATAATGTAATGCTCATGGGATATTCCACTATTAGATCAAACTTGGCCAGTAGTCTACTTATCCCGACGTCAAGCTGAAAAGATAGGAAATATCCCAGAGCAGAGAAAGTTTGTAAAATGAGGTAAGTGGTACTCACAGTAGGCAGGGTAGTCTTTAGCAGGAAGGAAATCCAGCAGTATGGCAGTTCAGGGATAAACCAATAGAAGGACTGGAGACAGGCAGGAGTCAGCAACAAAGAAAATACAGTAATATAACAGTTCAGGGATAAACCAATAGAATGGTCAGTCATGCAGAGTTCGGTAACAGTATAGCAATCTAATAGTTCAGGGGTCAAGCACACAGAGTAGTCAAACAGGCAGAGTTCAGCAACATTATGGCAATCCAGCACTTCAGGGGTTAAGGAAGTCAGACAGGCAGAGTTCAGTAATGTAATAGCATTTCAGCACTTCAGGGGTTAAGCAAGCAGAGTAGTCAGACAGGCAGAGTTCAGTAACGAAATAGCAAACCAGCACAAACAGATAATAGCACCCAGGAGCACACACAGTAACACCTATACTTGGGTAGTGATGTAAGGTGAATGGAGTACTTACATAGGCGCATATTAGCGCCAAGGAGGACACACAGATGTAATCAGAGTGGCATCCAGGAGAGAGAGACAGCGTGTGGCGATGACGTCATCGCCGCACGCTCTGCACCACCGCCTGCTTCTATGACAACGGCCATAGCAACGAGTCACCACTGCCGCATCCATGGCAACAGCCATAGCAAGCAGCGGCGCGGCAGCGGAGTGACAATCGCACAATAATAATGTTGCAAAGTACAACAAGAGAACAAAGATTTAGAAAGTAGACATGCATGTAGCTAATATGACATCATTCTAAGCTTGACCCATAGGGATTCTATCATTAAGACTTTACTGCCTCTTTAATCAATATTACATATACGTAAACGAGAGGTTTGTAATATCTTCATTATTATTGCGATTTCAATGATACACAGGAAAATATTGAAATGTCGCCAATCACTTATATATGTCAGTCTTAACTTTATCGTTTTGGAACAATATTGCAGCAACATTGCTCAATGAGATTCTATGCCATGTCTATGCACACATAATAGACAAGTATGCACTTTGAATAATTTGAGCGTAAACTTGTGTTTTTTAATATAACATCGCATTTACTAAGTATTTGTTATGCATATGAACAAACATTAGGAAGATGTACTGTATGTTATATTTTATACTTTAACACTTTCACATTACGATTTATTGGAAAAACATAATACATAATTTCAACAAACAGACCAAAAAAATACGCTCACTTTGAAAGCATTTGTGCTGCTCAGATACAATCAAGTGTATACAGTCAGCAATCATTATGAACACGCTACTATTGGACATTTTTAACTATAAATCACCCAAACACCATGGCCAATGCATCCCTTATGACCAACATTGTATCAAATCGCTTTTGTGTGTTTGATTACCTTGTTACTTATTGCGTGTTTACTTTGCTATTTGGCTAGTGCTTCTTGGCTCTGCAAATATGGACAACCATCAGTTAGATTGTGTTGGTGCTGTTGGACAAGTTATGTACAACAGACTCAGGCATGCCTAGTGTCACGAAGAGAGGCGTGGGGAACGTCTGAGGATTAGGGCTCCTCCTATTTACAGGGTGAGGGTCACCTTGGATAACATGAGCGATGCCCGGGTTTTTGACATGTATCGGCTCAAAAGACAGCAGCTATTGAACCTTTACGATGTACTAAGACCTTATCTAGAGCCAAGCAAGCGTATGCACACTGCTATTCCTGGCATGTCCAAGATGCTTTGCTTCATACATGCCATGGCCTCCGGAGGCTTTTAATCCACAGAGGGTTGCTTGTCCGGTATGGCTCAAGGCACCTTGGCTGTGGTTTTTGAAAGGTTTCTGAATGCCATGAAAATAATTTGTAGACGTTTTATAGGATTCCCTTAAAATGAGGACGATTGGAGACACCTCAAGAGGGAATTCTATCAAATAGTTGAAATGCAGAATGTTTTAGGAGCAATAGATTGCACCCATGTTGCTCTGCAGGCTCCAGCAGAAGAGGGACTTTACCGAAATCGCAAACACTTTCATAGTTTGAACGTGCAGTTCATTTGCGACGCACGGATGTGAATTCTGAATGTGTTTGCGAATCTTGGGGGCGCCAGTCATGACACCCGTATCCTCAGGCAGTCGTCAGTTTGGCGGCAGTTTAAGGACAGACAGTTAGCCCACGGGTGGTTCGTTGGTGAGTACTTGTGCACAGCATGGTTAAGAATTTAGTCAATTGCCACTGTAATGTTCTCTAACAGTTGTGTTTGTGTAATGTGCAAAATGTGCAGATACAGAATGGGGTTTAACCATTTGATTACCTGTCAGCAAATGTCTAGGTTTAGCTATAAACAGATATGTAGCAAGTGATAGCTAAAATGTGCAGCTATAGAATGATGTTTAACCATTTAATTATCTTTCAGCAAATATCTAGGTTTAGCTCAAAATAGATATGTAGCAGGTGATAGCTAAATTTGCAGATATAGAATGATTTTTAACCATTTACTTGTCTCTTTCAGCAAATGTCTAGGTTTAACTCAAAACAGATATGTAGCAGGTCATGGCTAAAATGTGCAGATATAGAATGATGTTTAAGTATTTACTTGTCTCTTTCAGCAAATGTATAGGTTTAGCTCAGAACAGATTTGTAGCAGGTCATAGCTAGAATGTGCAGATATAGAATGATGTTTAACCATTTACTTGTTTGTTTCATTAAATGTATAGGTTTAGCTCAAAACAGATATGTAGCAGGTCATAGCTAAAATGTGCCGATATAGAATGATGTTTAACCATTTACTTGTCTCTTTCAGCAAATGTCAGATAATAGGGAATATGTATAAAGCGCCTCAAACGGCTGGGTAATATCTGGACCAATATGCTGACCAGACACTTATCTAATTAAAAAGCCCTTAAAAAGTCAAGTTTAAAAGCCCATTAAAAGGAATTAACATCTTAATTTATTACAAATGGCATAAAAACATATAAGCAAATAATAATAATAATAATAATATATAAGATCCGGATCTAATGAGTCTCCAAATAATGAAATAATTGTCCAGAAATGTGATATGGATAAAGTCCAAAGAGTGCCTGGTTAAAAGTCACAAAGTCACAAAGAATTTATCCTCCAGGTGTTGGCGAAAAGTGATGAAGATGATGGTGAAATCAAATAATGATAGAATAAAAAATTGTAGAAGGTGTGTAGAAAAAATATAGAGAACATGTGTAAAAAAATTCCATTTAAAAATATGATGAGTAAACCAAATAAGTGGCCATATACAGGGAGTGCAGAATTATTATTATTAGAAGTTGTATTTTTGAGGATTAATTTTATTATTGAACAACAACCATGTTCTCATTGAACCCAAAAAACTCATTAATATCAAAGCTGAATAGTTTTGGAAGTAGTTTTTAGTTTGTTTTTAGTTATAGCTATTTTAGGGGGATATCTGTGTGTGCAGGTGACTATTACTGTGCATAATTATTAGGCAACTTAACAAAAAACAAATATATACCCATTTCAATTATTTATTTTTACCAGTGAAACCAATATAACATCTCAACATTCACAAATATACATTTCTGACATTCAAAAACAAAACAAAAACAAATCAGTGACCAATATAGTCACCTTTCTTTGCAAGGACACTCAAAAGCCTGCCATCCATGGATTCTGTCAGTGTTTTGATCTGTTCACCATCAACATTGCGTGCAGCAGCAACCACAGCCTCCCAGACACTGTTCAGAGATGTGTACTGTTTTCCCTCCTTGTAAATCTCACATTTGATGATGGACCTCAGGTTCTCAATGGGGTTCAGATCAGGTGAACAAGGAGGCCATGTCATTAGATTTTCTTCTTTTATACCCTTTCTTGCCAGCCACGCTGTGGAGTACTTGGACGTGTGTGATGGAGCATTGTCCTGCATGAAAATCATGTTTTTCTTGAAGGATGCAGACTTCTTCCTGTACCACTGCTTGAAGAAGGTGTCTTCCAGAAACTGGCAGTAGGACTGGGAGTTGAGCTTGACTCCATCCTCAACCCGAAAAGGCCCCACAAGCTCATCTTTGATGATACCAGCCCAAACCAGTACTCCACCTCCACCTTGCTGGCGTTTGAGTCGGACTGGAGCTCTCTGCCCTTTACCAATCCAGCCACGGGCCCATCCATCTGGCCCATCAAGACTCAGTCTCATTTCATCAGTCCATAAAACCTTAGAAAAATCAGTCTTGAGATATTTCTTGGCCCAGTTTTGACGTTTCAGCTTGTGTGTCTTGTTCAGTGGTGGTCGTCTTTCAGCCTTTCTTACCTTGGCCATGTCTCTGAGTATTGCACACCTTGTGCTTTTGGGTACTCCAGTGATGTTGCAGCTCTGAAATATGGCCAAACAGGTGGCAAGTGGCATCTTGGCAGCTGCTGCTTGACTTTTCTCAGTTCATGGGCAGTTATTTTGCGCCTTGGTTTTTCCACACGCTTCTTGCGACCCTGTTGACTATTTTGAATGAAACGCTTGATTGTTCGATGATCACGCTTCAGATTTTTTAAGAGTGCTGCATCCCTCTGCAAGATATCTCACTATTTTTGACTTTTCTGAGCCTGTCAAGTCCTTCTTTTGACCCATTTTGCCAAAGGAAAGGAAGTTGCCTAATAATTATGCACACCTGATATAGGGTGTTGATGTCATTAGACCACACCCCTTCTCATTACAGAGATGCACATCACCTAATATGCTTAATTGGTAGTAGGCTTTTGAGCCTATACAGCTTGGAGTAAGACAACATGCATAAAGAGGATGATGTGGTCAAAATACTCATTTGCCTAATAATTCTGCACTCCCTGTATATATATGTATAAAAACCAAAAAATCAAAAAAGGTCAAAAAAATCATACACGTGTTTGAAAAGTGATTGAAAAAAGGAAAGAAGAGAAGAGAAAAGCAAAAATTGTAAAAAATCAGTGAGACCAAAAAACATACACAGAGTTTTCCAAGGTGATTCTAGTATTTGTTGTGTCTGTAAATCCTATTTGGTGCAGTATCCTATAAAAAATAAAACAACATAGTGTAGATAGTACAAATAAAGTGACAATAATTGAAATATTGCTTACCCAATATCGACGCGTTTCGGCCCCTATGAGGCCTTTTTCAAGACATGCAATTGTGTGACACAATTGGCCTTATATAGGGTAAGCAATCAAACAAACAAAGCTAATTTTGACGCCAAAACCGTGACTTTTTGGGCCACCCACGTCCTGTTTGTGTTGTTTTGTGGGTAAAAAGATCTAACCCACTTCCTGTTTGTGTTGTTTTGTGGGTAAAAAGATCTAACTACATTAAAAATATATTAAAAATAGGGCTGTGCGCACTACTTCAATATGTATATATAATTGTGTTTAGTATGTATAAAATTATATCTTATTTTAATCATAAGTCATATCCGAATATAATATAATAACGATGTTAATGACATCACTTCCGGTTTCGTCAAAACCGGAAGTCTACCAAAGTTAGATTCTATTAAAAATACTTGGTTACTGATTCAATTGAATAAGAACCTATTAGTGAAGGCCCAAAAGCTAACTTATCATTGATAGTTCGCTAGTTTATAAAAATGGTCTAACATAAATTGTACAGGTTGTGTATTACGCCAAAGCCGGAAGTCTAAAACCGTCACTTCCGGTTTCGGCACCCAACGGTCTTATGGAACTAATTGGAGATTTTTAATAATGGTCAAGGGATATTAAGCTTGTGATGTTAATTTTGTGATGTTAATTTTGTGTTGTAGTAGGAACTAACTGAGGCGGCACTAGTATAGAGGTTACTTTACCGTATGTATACCTCATGTTATTCCAGAATCGCCAAACCGGAAGTCCAGAAATATCACTTCCGGTTTCGGTCGAGGAACGGCTTAAACATCCTTTAGTGTTAATTAAATATTTAGTGAACCTTATATGGTATCTAACCCTCAGGTAAGTGTTCTGAGCCCTATAGTCGGGGTTGGGGACCTCCAAATCTAGAGTGTAACTCTTTTTCTTATTCGCCAAACCGGAAGTCTTAAAATCTCACTTCCGGTTTCAACTGAAAATGGCTGGGCATTTGAATAATTCTATGTGTACCTCACTTGCTGAGTCTGGCTTAGAGGCCGTGAAGATAATGATCCTTAATCTTTGCTCATATTAATTTGAGGAGGTCATCCAATTCATAAATAGAGACATCAACCATAAAAACATTGTGTATATAATCAGACAGTTGAAACCAATAAGAGTGCATATGTATATATATCATAAAGTGAGGAATATCCACATCAGAAGGAAAAACGGCTTGACTTCAGAGAAAGAACACCTCGGAGACAAGACAACTTGAGAACACAGGGTGAGAACAACAATAACATCAAGTGGAGAAACCCCATATACCAAGAACAAACGAAGGATCCAGCAATTGATGACATAACTCTACTTCGAACCCCTTCTTCATCGACTTTTTTAGAGTCCAACCAACCTGTGGTAAAGAACAAAGGGAAAGTACAACCAGGAAGGAAGGATGGGGATGTAAGAAAAACCTCTCCCACGAATTCGAAAAGAAAACGCACAGAGGGAAGAGAGGAGGAATCAGAGTAAATAAGAAAAAGACACAAATTATTGACCCACCGACAGATGATAGTGTTGTGCCTGACAACAATACCAAGGATGGCATATTTAACCTCAGCACATACAATCTAACGAAAGAAGAACGTGAAGTGATTAAGTTTGGACTCACATTTGCACCAGCCAGAGGTCTAGACAGGTTTCAATCCTATGTCAATACTAAAGAGTTTATAAGGAAACTCACTTTGAAAAGGTTCTTTTTGAAATCTGAGCTGGAGAGACAGATACCACGGAGTTATACAGTGGCTGGACAAGACATGTTTAAACACACAGACCTCAAACCAGCATCAAAATTCTATCCTATTACGATGAAGGGAAACGCTATTGAAATTTTTGAAACCATGGTAACACGAAAGACTTCTTTTTTTAATCAAAAAAGAAGTCTTATGAAGATGAAACAGAATCTGTCTAAGAAACAGAGAGAAACTATTAAGGGGCTAGAATCCAACAACATGATAACCATTAAATCCGCAGACAAAGGCGGAGGGATCGTGGTCCTCAACAGAACAGATTACAACAACGAAAATGAGCGTCTACTTAGCGACTCAACTACTTACCGTAGGTTACAGAAGAATTCCAAATAGAATTGAAAACTCTACTGGGAAAGGCAAAAACACTAGGTATCCTTAATGAAAAAGAACATGGATATCTAGATGTTCAACACCCCATTATACCAATAATGTATCATTTGCCCAAAATACACAAATCCCTCCAGAACCCTCCGGGTAGACCCATAATATCTGGGATTGGGTCACTAACGAGCAACCTCTCGGAATATGTAGATAAACTGCTACAAAAGTATGTGAGGCAACTTCCCTCGTTTTTAAAAGATTCAACACAAGTTTTAAATGAACTAAATGAAATCCCATGGGAGGAAGGGTTTATATTGATGACATGTGATGTGATATCACTTTATACCAGCATCCCCCACAAAGAAGGATGTGAAGCAGTCCAGTGCTTCCTAGAGAACGATCCAGAAATACCTAAGGAACAATCTGATTTTATAATTGAGAGCATACAATACATTTTAACTCACAATTTCTTCTGCAATGAAGGGAAATACTACCAACAGATCTGCGGTACAGCAATGGGGACCAGGTTCGCGCCCAGCTATGCAAATTTGTATATGGGTAGATGGGAGAATATCTTCTGGGACTCCTGCCCTGCGGGCGCGGACCTGGTCTTGTACCGCAGATATATAGATGACATACTGATCGTTTGGAAGGGAACACTAGAAGACTTAATATTCACCATGGAGGTTATGAACAGAAATATTCTAAACCTGAACTTCACATACCAGTGGAGTAAGACAGAGATCGTCTTTTTGGATCTTAAGATTGAAGTCAAAAATGAGAAATGGGTAACATCGACTCATTTCAAAGAAGTCGACAGTAATAATTACGTACACAATCTCAGCTGTCACCATGAACAATGGAGAAGGAATATACCTAAGGGACAGTTTTTGAGAATACGTAAAAACTGTTCAAGTGATGAGAAATGGGAGGAGCAGGCATTATTACTTAAGCATAAGTTTATAGAAAGAGGCTATCAGGAACACTTCCTCGACTCCAAAATAGAAGAAGTAAGAGGTATAAAGAGACAAGATTTGATGAAATATAGAGACAAGAAGAAAGTTGTAAATAATGATGTAATCAACATCCCTATGGTTACAGAATATAGCAGTAACAGGTATCTAATAGAGAATATATTTAAGAAACATTGGAACCTGTTAAAAGATGACAATCTAATTGGAAACAAACTTCCACCAAAACCAATATTTGTGTACAGAAAGACAAACAACTTAAAGAATAGATTGGCACCAAGCCTTCAACAACCAAAAAGATTGGGGATCAATGACGTATATGGCAAGAGGATCAAAAAGTTCTTCCCATGCCCCAAATGCAAGGCGTGTAAATGTGGAAAAAAGACCAACACGTTCCAATCTCATCACACAAAAGAAGTACACAAAATCCAGGAACTGATAAGATGCCATGATAAGAACATTATATATCTGATGGAGTGCTCATGCGGCCTACAGTACATTGGACAAACATCAAGACCGCTGAAAGACAGAATAAGAGAGCACCTGTTGTTGATAGAAAAAATGAATATGGACACTATACTATATAGACATTTTACTACAAAACATAAGGGAAACATCAAAGATTTAAAGTATATAGGCATCCAAAAAGTAAAGAAAAACTGGAGAGGTGGAAACCACGAAAAAAAGCTTTTAACCACAGAATCCAAATGGATATTTTTTATTAGATTGTCTACACCCAAAAGGATTAAACAATAAAGAGGATCTAGTACACTTATTTTAATTTGATCTCTAGCATATTTTAACTTGTCTCTCACGATTCCTCTACCTCTAGGTTGTTTTTATCAGCACTCTGGTTTTATATTGGTTTTATGTGACTTTTAGTCAGGTTTATATGATGTGAGTTCTATATGTTGTGAGTTATCCCTCCACCATCATTAAGCCTTAAGGTTTAACTTCGTATTTGTCTATAAGGCACCTCCATTATCGGTCTTAGAAATAAATATACATAAAGATTCTCTCAGTAAATAAGATTGTTCCCACTTTTAAATATAGTTACAGGCTGAGTTAGGATGCCCATTTCACTATTTGGTCACCTCTGACCCCTTCTTGAGGTTTTTTTGAATGTATACATATGAGTTATGTTTTTACTGGACTTTTACAGCAGGAATGTCGAGTTAGGGTTTAAGATATTCTCAAGATTGGTTTTAAGTTTACTGTTCTGTTTTAATTACTCCTTATTACTCCAATTTTATATGATGTGTATCCAATTTTATATGATGTGTATCCAATTTTATATGATGTGAGTGATTTATCTTGTTTGAAGTTCTCTTTATTTATTTATTTGTATATCTTTTAATGGTTCATTGTGTACAATTTGGGACTGCTCTTTTGAGCAGTGTGCATGTAGAGATATATGTATAGATATATATATGTATATATATATGTGTGTATGTGTATATATATATGTATATGTGTGTATTCTGTACATAATTGATGTTACATGTTATAAACTGATGGTACATGTTATTAATATAAATTGATGCCACATTTTTATTTACTTTTTAACTGGTATAACTAACACATATATGTGATAAATACATTTATATATGGATAACGACCATATAACTTTAGGGTGGACAAACACCAAATATATATATATCTTTTAGCTATTACTATCCTTTTTTGTCAAAAATGTGATTTATGTATTCTTCGCATAATTAGATTTTACTTTATGATATATATACATATGCACTCTTATTGGTTTCAACTGTCTGATTATATACACAATGTTTTTATGGTTGATGTCTCTATTTATGAATTGGATGACCTCCTCAAATTAATATGAGCAAAGATTAAGGATCATTATCTTCACGGCCTCTAAGCCAGACTCAGCAAGTGAGGTACACATAGAATTATTCAAATGCCCAGCCATTTTCAGTTGAAACTGGAAGTGAGATTTTAAGACTTCCGGTTTGGCGAATAAGAAAAAGAGTTACACTCTAGATTTGGAGGTCCCCAACCCTGACTATAGGGCTCAGAACACTTACCTGAGGGTTAGATACCATATAAGGTTCACTAAATATTTAATTAACACTAAAGGATGTTTAAGCCGTTCCTCGACCGAAACCGGAAGTGATATTTCTGGACTTCCGGTTTGGCGATTCTGGAATAACATGAGGTATACATACGGTAAAGTAACCTCTATACTAGTGCCGCCTCAGTTAGTTCCTACTACAACACAAAATTAACATCACAAAATTAACATCACAAGCTTAATATCCCCTGACCATTATTAAAAATCTCCAATTAGTTCCATAAGACCGTTGGGTGCCGAAACCGGAAGTGACGGTTTTAGACTTCCGGCTTTGGCGTAATAACGGTGAAACACAACCTGTACAATTTATGTTTGACCATTTTTAAACTAGCGAACTATCAATGATAAGTTAGCTTTTGGGCCTTCACTAATAGGTTCTTATTCAATTGAATCAGTAACCAAGTATTTTTAATAGAATCTAACTTTGGTAGACTTCCGGTTTTGACGAAACCGGAAGTGATGTCATTAACATCGTTATTATTTTTAATGTAACACAAATTCGGATATGACCTATGATTAAAATAAGATATCATTTTATACATACTAAACACAATTATATATACATATTGAAGTAGTGCGCACAGCCCTATTTTTAATATATTTTTAATGTAGTTAGATCTTTTTACCCACAAAACAACACAAACAGGAAGTGGGTTAGATCTTTTTACCCACAAAACAACACAAACAGGAAGTGGGTGGCCCAAAAAGTCACGGTTTTGGCGCCAAAATTAGCTTTGTTTGTTTGATTGCTTACCCTATATAAGGCCAATTGTGTCACACAATTGCATGTCTTGAAAAAGGCCTCATAGGGGCCGAAACGCGTCGATATTGGGTAAGCAATATTTCAATTATTGTCACTTTATTTGTACTATCTACACTATGTTGTTTTACTTTTTATAGGATACTGCACCAAATAGGATTTACAGACACAACAAATACTAGAATCACCTTGGAAAACTCTGTGTATGTTTTTTGGTCTCACTGATTTTTTACAATTTTTGCTTTTCTCTTCTCTTTTTTCCTTTTTTCAATCACTTTTCAAACACGTGTATGATTTTTTAATTTTTTTGACCTTTTTTTGATTTTTTGGTTTTTATACATATATATATATATATATATATATATATATATATATATATATATATATATATATATATATATATATATATATGGCCACTTATTTGGTTTACTCATCATATTTTTAAATGGAATTTTTTTACACATGTTCTCTATATTTTTTCTACACACCTTCTACAATTTTTGATTCTATCATTATTTGATTTCACCATCATCTTCATCACTTTTCGCCAACACCTGGAGGATAAATTCTTTGTGACTTTGTGACTTTTAACCAGGCACTCTTTGGACTTTATCCATATCACATTTCTGGACAATTATTGCATTATTTGGAGACTCACTAGATCCGGATCTTATATATTATTATTATTATTATTATTATTTGCTTATATGTTTTTATGCCATTTGTAATAAATTAAGATTTTTACTGTTAATTCCTTTTAATGGGCTTTTAAACTTGACTTTTTAAGGGCTTTTTAATTAGATAAGTGTCTGGTCAGCATATTGGTCCAGATATTACCCAGCCGTTTGAGGCGCTTTATACATATTCCCTATTATCTGACAGTTAATCCGAGGCCAGCTAGGAGGCCTCACGTATAAAGCTTAAGGGTAATCACCTGTGGCGCTTAATCTTTTTGTTCTATCTCTTTCAGCAAATGTATAGGTTTAGCTAAAAAACAGATATGTAGCAGGTCATAGCTAAAATGTGCAGGTATAGAATGATGTTTAACCATTTACTTGTCTCTTTCCGCAAATGTATAGGTTTATCTATAAACAGATATGTAGCAGGCCAGAGTTAAAATGTGCAGATGATGAGGCCCATTTATCAAGCTCCGATTGGAGCTTGAGGGCCGTGTTTCTAGCGGGCCTGCAGGCTCACCAGAAACAGCAGTTATGAAGCAGCGGTCTAAAGACCGCTGCTCCATAACCCTGTCCGCCTGCTCTGAGCAGGCGGACAGAGATCGCCACAATTCAACCCAATCGAGTACTATTGGGTTGATTGACACCCCCCTGCTGGCGGCCTATTGGCCGTGAATCTGCAGGGGGCGGCGTTGCACCAGCAGCTCACAAGAGCTGCTGGTGCAATGCTGAATACGGAGAGCGTATTGCTCTCCGCATTCAGCGAGGTCTGTCGGACCTGATCCGCACTGTCGGATCAGGTCCGACAGACCTTTAATAAATAGGCGTCATAGAATGATGTTTAACCATTTACTTGTCTCTCTTTCAGCAAATGTATAGGTTTAGCTCAAAACAGATATGTAGCAGGTGATAGCCTTCACAATACTTTTAAAGGGACGGTGTTGCTCTTTAAACATAACTGACATAGACGACAGTTTAGCAGTTTGAAAGACTCTGTAAAATCAGCAAAGTCACTAGCAGAGCAATTAACGTTTATTACATTTATACATTTTAGCTAGGTTATGTAAACGTTTAACGTTAATTTTTATTTCATGGATTTTATGCGATTTTCGTATACACAAATGCATTGTATAATTCTTTTTTTTTTTTCCTTTAAATGTTTTAATATTGACATTTTGTAATGTTTATTATTTATAGGTGATTTGGGTTACATGAGTTGGAATTGGCTCATTACATCTCTACGTAACCCCACTGAGGAGACACAGAAGCGCTATAATCAGGCGCACAGGCAAACTAGGGCTATAGTTAAACGGATGTTTGGGCTCCTCAAAATGCGCTTTCAATGTCTGGATAGGTCTGGAGGAGCCCTCCAATACAGTCCTAGGAAGGTGGCGAAGATCATTATAGCTTGCAGCGTCCTTCATAGCATAGCTCAACAGGCAGGGATGCTGCAGGACGTTCAGGTGCCCCCAGACCTCCAAAGAGAGGAGGAGGACAACGACAACGTCATCATAGAGGAGCCATACCGGGATGAGGGGGTCAATGTCAGAGACAACATCATTAACAACCACTTCAGAAGGTAAATACTATGTTATATATGAGCATTGCGAAAATGACACTTTTAGTAAAATGAAAGTATAATCGTGCAAACATGTTAGGATTTTTCAAGAAATTACTATGTCAAAATCTAAACAAATTTTTATAATCATAGGTAAATTACTATGTTTACAATGGGAAAATCTAAACAAATTTTTATAATCATAGGTAAATTATATATCATATGGCTGGCATTGGCTTCTGTGATGACTTCACCACCAGATGGTAAGTATACACAATGGGGTCTATTTATCAAAGCGTCAACTGAAAATACGCTTGAATTCCGCATCGCATTTGTCGCGAGATTGATCCGCCGTAGTTATCAAAGCATCAAGATCGGCAAATGTTGAAATTTGTGACGTAAAATACGATCCCGCGATCTTAATCCGACGCAGATCGATGCTTGCATCATTACAGATGTTTTGAATTCACATTCGACTCTATTTGACACTTTTCCCAATTTATCAAACATTTAACAGGTACGCCCGGGTCTATTCCGACGCAGCGTACCTAGTTTTAATTTCGCCACCTTTGAGGTCGCGGATGCCATAGAACTCAATGGGAGTCTGAAAACAAAGAAAGCATATGTTCGATGCTGCAAGAGAATGAAATATATTACATAATAAAAGTAAATTAGAAACTTTATTAAAATTGTATACCCTTTCTAAATCAAACAATATTATTGTTCCACATTTGGTGCACTAGTAGATATAGGGATAAAAATGAAAAATACATTACTACTTATGGATTATGCTACAAATTTGTCTCTCACTACAAAGCAAGGGGACAATATTATTTCTACAAATTTGCCCCAAACTTGTCGCACTAATAGATATAGAGATAAAAATGAAATACACAACATAATATAGCCAACTTCCTTTTTTTTTGCGAAACATCTATGTGCACCATGTTTAAGCCATGTAATACAAGTCCCACTTTCCACTTCACACCAATTTTTACTCAACACTTTTCGCACCAATTATGACGCAAAATCCTAAATAACCCACACACTAGTGCATTTTGAAACCACTTTTGATTAGAATTTTAATAAACACATGATTTATGACATCAGCCAATCTGATTCAATTATACATTTTAAACTATCACTAACTTATCAAAATGCTTGATACTTGTGTCATTGATCACTCATCAGAACTTGTAAGTGCCATTTGTTACATTGTGTAGTATACTTCGAAAGTATGTATATGTGAAATTAGTAAACATTGATGCTGACATTAGGACACACAGTGTAATATTTTAGACAAGGATTTATAATTCGAATTGATGTTTGATTCAATATAATCTTAAGCTGATAGCTCAAAGGGATAGCCCACCTAACATTAAACTGTCATGATTCAGATACAGCAGAAATTAAAATCACCCCTTTAATGTCATGCTATTTTCAGTGTGTTTCTTCCTTCTCTTGAATTTATTTTTCAGTAAGAAATGTCATCTTATATGCCAGCCCATTTTATAACACCTGTGAAGGGGTGGTTTTTAAAACTAGATTGCAATCAGGAGGGGTTACACAGGTACAGAGAGAAAACTGGCCCAGCTCTTAAAATATTCATTGATTGCAAATAAATACATGTGATACTCTGATTGCATGTTATATTTGCAATTATTCCTGCTCAGAATAATAATATATTTACAATATATACATATAGTGGTATAAATAAACACAGAGATATGAAAGACAACAAAGGAATTTAGAGACATGTAAATATGTTTGCAAAAGATTTCTGACATAACACACACACACACACACATATATACTGTATATATATATATATATATATATATATATTCAAGTATGTGCAAAGATATATGTACAAATTCTAGCATTAATAATCATTTATAAAAACAAATATGAGATAAAAGCATATCATGACTTCTAGAAATACAAATACACATTAATTTATATGAAAGTATCATATAACAGATTTTTTTGTATAACAAATAAATATAAAAATAACTTTCTATGAGATATTGTTTGTTGAGGTATAATTAGCTATTTCTTGGACTTTAACAGTTGAAAAATAAAAGATTAGCTTTAGAGAAATGTGCTTGTTCATGGACAGTAATGAAATGGTATAAATAAAGTTGGGAAAAACCTGAATAACCGCAACATCGATGACTGTTAGTTAACACCAGTTCGATACTCTTCGCACCGTACTTGACGCGCGTGTTTTTGACAGCTTTTTTGATAAATAAGGGTATCATATTCAGAGCTGCGTCAGCAATGTCTGGCGAGTGTATTGATGCCGGCGAATGCACTGAGATTGACTCTTTGATAAATAGACCCCAATGTATGGACCAAGACTTGGGGGGGGGGGGGAATTTGGGCCACTAATCCATCATATGGCACACAATTAGTTTACATTTTTTATTCATTCTAGACATTATTAGATTTTAGATAGTCTGAATGGGATGAATGTGACAGATAGCAGATAAAGGGATACTCTAAAGCACATCTAATTGTCAAAGTCATACATCAGAGTTTGAGTATGCTCAATGTATGTGACTCAGTTTCACACTTGATTGTTATAATAACATAACACAAAAGAGGCTACTATTGCTAAGAAACATTTAGGAAATAGTTAGTGTTAGGGGGAGGGATGCAGGACTATGTACCACTTTTAGATATTTGATTTACACTTTATTTTCTATTAGGGAGATTTACTTCATCTACAGACTGAAATTGAAGAATAACAATGTGATCATGTCTGTGGCATTGTCTTTCAACTGTGCTGATTTCAACAACATATAAAAAGACACCTTCACATGTTAAGTGTGCACAATGTGTGGAACAAGACTGGGGGAGGCAGGATACATCCTATGGGAAACACTTATGTTTCCTCTTATTCATTTATTTTAGATGGTATTTCATACACAATCCTCTATTTGGAAAGTGATGAATGTTACATATAATGCAGATAAACTGATATTCGGACTAGAATTAACTTTTAAAGATCATACATCAGGTTAGCTTGCACAATGTGCGCTATTGAGAAGAAACATAGGATGAATAATGGTGGAATTATTGATAACAAATTTAATTTGTCTAACAATTTGTTTTCAAAATGTGTATAGAGGAACAGCGCCAACTAAAAAGATAAAATGGTATACAGGCTCACTTTCAGAGATTTGGACAATTGCCTAACAGAATTGTACCAATAAATATAAATATAATAGTATGGTTTGAAAAGAGCGCCCTAAGGTAGAAATTTAGGGCTTAAGTATACCGCTATAATTATAATCTAAGGGTAGCTAAGCTGACTTATTAAAACAGGATGAAGTAGTACAAGAAAAAGACTACTACTACTAACCCAGATATTATGTGGAAAATATAAAGGTATCTACATGTGAACAAATAATCTAAGGTGAAAAATAAATAAATAGTGTTAATGATATGATAGTGTTTTTGAATAGAGTGGAGAAAAATAATATATCTAATAACAATTATGTTAATTGTCTACAAGTAACGAAAATAATATAAAACAAATAAGTAAATGTGAGTAAATAATAGTGTCATGTAATATTATGTGCAATTCTAATGTGTGAAAAGAAGTGTATTAGAGCAAATGCCAGTCTATTAATTGAGCCTAATAAAGAACAGGAATGCTGACTTACAATTGAAAGAAATAATATGTGTCATAAAATAAATGTGTGAATTGGGCAAATAGATGTAAAAATAGAAATACTAAAAATATATTATCAACTAATGAAATGTGTCAGAGCGCGGGTAGTAACATAAACTGATTAATAAAATATTTTTTAAAAATTCATAGCGATAAATAACTGTAAAAAGTTCATTTATTAAAAGTTCATATAGAGAAAATATATAAAAAGCGCTTATGTTGTGAAATGGATACAATTACATAAATTAAATATGCAAAAGTAACACAAATGAAAGTAATCACACTTGATACATATCACTGCAAGTGTAGCATAAAAGTAACAGCAAACGAGAAGAGCAGATTGGCCAATCTAAAAGTCCAAAGAAAGGAAAAACAAATGTTTGTATCTATAAGCGTTAAAAAGTCTCTAATCCTCCAAGGGAAGGCGATCCAGTCCTGTGGATAAGGAGATGAGTTGAAGGGTCCGGCGTGTTCTCAGAAATGACAAAAATAGAAAAACCTGTAGAGAAGAGAAAAGAAAAAAACGACACAAACTATCGAACAGAGAGTGGGCTCTTAAGAATAGCGCTTACCATTTTAATGTCTCGGGCTGGTATGTCAATCAGGGAGCAAAGTCTACGCATTTCAGCCTATACCAAGGCCTTTGTCAAGACTATACCAGCAGAGGCATTAGAATATATTTAAAGGCTGAAAAGCCTATCAGAATAGGGGGAGTGTATCCGATAATTGAATCACCTGTTAGGATTTATATAATGTTATACATATGGGGCTCTGTATTGGCCATATTTAAAAAGGGCAATGTGTCATCTACTGTTAGCTAAGTAGTAAAATGGTGCATGCCGTAATGAATACTACATATGAAAACAACCTGGAAGTCTATATAAGAATAAACAGCTGCGTGCATCTAAAATCTAATATTAGTCTGAATAGTTATGCAAAATACATAAATTAGTAAAAGTTAGAAGTAACTTACACCGCAAAAATTATTAATGCTTAAAATGAATGGCATCAATATAGGATAGCATTAAATGTCATAGATTTGCCACGTTAGTGACATAAATTTATTGCTTTAGGACATAGCGATCTATTATAGATAAAAACCGTAAAGTTACACATATTGAACATTGGATTATAATGAAATAACCAACAACAAGTTTATACATAGACATCAAACATAAAAATAAGTAACATGAATTGCTAAGATGATCGTTTTAAGATGTAGTGCTATGTGATATAGCTGATCTTGAAATGTAATAAAATTACAATAAAACCACAGTACAAATACATTATGTACAGATCGGATCAAAGGTCTTAATACAATTGACTTGAAATAAGAATATTAAAAATGACTTAGATAGTTAATACATAAAAAGTAATTTTATATAAAAAATACATACAAAATACATAACAAATACATAAAAATTACATAAAAATACATCACAAATACAAAAAAGCAAAAAGTTGATGTACCAGAAATAGTACACCAAAAATTAATACACAGGAAATTGTATTGAACTGCCAGTCTGCAGTACATAGATTACACAAAATGTATACATAATTGCAAAGATTGCAGATATGCAGAATTACATATGAAGAAATAAGGAATTTCAAAGGATAAAAAATATAAAAAATATGTGTATATAATGTGATATAGAGCTACTAATAAATGAAAAATAAGAAATACAAAATACAATCCCAATGTGATCCTAATATAATTCTAATAATGTACGTTCCAGACTTATTGGGGCATTGATAACATGAGATAGTATAACTGACAAATTAATATGAGTATTATGAAGACAAATACCGCCTGATAAAGAGGATAAGCGTTTTTCAAGAGATCAATAGATAACATCAATATGCTTAAGAGTCAACATTTCAATAAAGTTTCTACATACAATCTAAAAAACAATAATATGAATATAAATAAAAATTATGATGTGACATATATCTGCATTATGAACCTGAGGTGGACTTCTATATAAGGTGGGCAATTTCAAAATCGGCATTAAGGCCTTTTGGATATATACTATCAAGGTCAAAGATCCACTTATATTCTGCACGAAGGAGCTTTTTTTCATAATTTCTTCCTCTCCAATCTTTTTGTAGTCCCATATATTTGAGAGTATTTGGGTCTCCCTTGTGTTTTTCTTTAAAATGTTTATACAGTGGAGTGTCATCTACGTTGCCTTCAACTTTGAGGAGGTGCTCTCTAATGCGGTCTCTTACAGGTCTTCTAGTTTGACCAACATATTGAAGACCACATGTGCATTCCAATAGATATATTACCCCTATATCAATGCATTGAATACATTGGTTCACTTTAAACTTTTCTTTAGTAATGTGTGACTCTAGGGTATTCTTTTTTAAGCCGTTTTTGCAAGCTTTACATGTAAAACAAGGAAAAAAACCTTTTAGTGTATCACCTAAAATTCATTTTACCCCAAAAGATCTTCTTTTTGCAACAGTAGGTGCTAAAATGGTTTTAAAATTCTTTGTTTTTTTGTATATAAAATGTGGTTTGGCTTTTAGATTTTCCCCTATTATGGTATCTTCCTTGAGAATATGCCAATGTTTTCTAATTATTCTTTCAATCTTATGTTTGTCTTGGCAATATTCTGTTATAAAAGGCACATCTATCTGTGATTCTGTAGTGGTTTTGACTTTGAAACTTTTATTGAGTAATGTGCTTCTTTCAGTGCTTTTAACTTCTTCAAATGCACTTTTTATCACATTATGATTATATCCTCTGTCCTTGAAGCGTTCCAAAAGTATTTTCGATTGTACATCCCATTCTTCTGGGAGGGAGCAGTTTTTTTTTACTCTCATGAGTTGCCCTTTGGGTATGTTGTTTAACCAGTTTTGGTGATGACAGCTTCTTTGGTGAAGATAATTGTTGCTGTCGACTGCCTTGAAGAAAGTTGAGGTATTGATAACCCCTTTGGAAGAGTCTATCTTAAGATCTAAAAAGTTGATTTCACATTATGAATATTGATATGTGAATTTTAGATTTACTATATTATTGTTCATAACATCTAAGGTATTTTTTTAGATCTTCTAAGCTCTCTCCCCATATAATTAAAATATCATCAATGTACCTGCGATAGAGAACCAAATCCGCACTAGCTGGGCACGAATCCCAGAATATGGATTCCCATCGGCCCATATAAAGATTAGCGTAGCTAGGTGCGAATTTGGTCCCCATCGCGGTGCCACATTTTTGATTGTAAAATCTTCCATTAAAATAGTTATGATTAAGGATGTAATTAATGCCATCAAGTATACAATCTTTCTGTAATTGAGGCATAGTAGAATCTTTGTCTAGATAATACTCAACTGCTTTTAAGCCTTCCAAATGGGGAATGCTGGTGTAAAGTGATGTAACGTCACATGTTGCCCAAATGTATTGTTTCTTCCATGTTATTCTATTAAGAGTATTAAGTACCTCAGTAGAGTCTCTAAGAAAAGATGGCAAAGATTTTACATGCATTTGTAAATGTTTATCAATGTATTCAGATAAATGACTAGTTAAGGAATCAATACCTGAAATAATTGGTCTGCCAGGTAGATTATTGAGATCTTTGTGTATTTTCGGCAGCTGATAGAAAACAGGTATTTTTGGAAATTGAATACTGAGAAAGTGAAATTCTTTACTGTTGAGAATACCATCCTCTTTGGCTTCAGGTAACAGTCTATCAAGATCTTGCTTGTATAGTGCTGTCGGATCGCCATTTAGACGTTCATATGTGATCTTATCTTGTAGGATTCTCAGTGATTCTTGGACATAGTTGTCCCTGTCCATGATGACTAGCCCACCTCCTTTATCTGTGGGCTTGATTATTATCTCTTCATTAGATTCTAGATTTCCTATACACTCGAGTTGTGCTCTAGTGAGATTATGTTTGCAATGATTTTTGCGACTTAACTTTTTTATGTTGTTGCAGCCAAGTCTTTTGAATGCTTCTATTGAAGGTCCCTTATCTTTAATAGGATAAAAGGTGGACTTAGGGCGTAAATTAGTGTGTATAAAGGTGTTGGTTTGAGCATAGTTGATAGCACTTCCCAAAGGAGATTTTGTAAAAAATCTCTTTAATGTAAGTTTCCTTATTAAGTCGTTAGCGCTTAAAAAAGTTTGAAACTTATTTAGCGTAGATGTAGGTGCAAAAGAAAGAACCAAGCTTAGGACTTCTTTGTCCCTATCAGATATATCCATTTTGCTTAGGTTGAAAATACCTTTATGGGTATTTGAAATGCATGTGTTGGAACTAGTTTCTTTAGAGTTTGAAGCTTGAATCAGGTTTTAGAGGCTTATATATGTCAGGAGACTTTTGAAAATTCAAGGATTGGATAGGACCTTTGTTAATTGAATTTACTCTTCTTCCTCCTTGTCTTCCTCTATGAGGCATCTTTTTTGAGTATCTGTATTTTCCAAAGGTCCTCCTTTCCTTTTGGCTGTTTGTACCACTCGATTTGGGTTTTTGGCTTCCCCTAAAAAAGGATTTCTAGAAGGGATAGTAACATCTATAGTCTCTACTCTCTAAATATTATTATTAGAAATCACTCTTGGGGGGTTAGGTGTAATATGTGATGTATTAAAATTATCTTTTTGTCTTGGATATCTATATCTAGGAGTGCCTTCTTGTCTCCAATTGGGGTTATAAAGGGGAATACTATCTTTCTGCCAGTTGTTATCGTAATTATCTGAGAATATGTGGCTAGTAGGTGGACCATACTCATGCCAATTCTCATTGGGATAAAAGGAATTTTGATGTCTTGAGTGATTATCATTAGTGATGCACCGAAATGGAAATTCTGGACCGAAACCAAATCCGAAAATCCGGGATGCACTTGGCCGTAAACCGAAACTGATACCGAAAATGTATTTTTTCAAATTAATTTTTTTAGTTTTTTTTTTTTGCATTATTAGAGCCAATAAAAACAATCCCACACCTTTATTGAAAGTAACACACTAAAATTGGACAAAAATATCTTAAAACATGAAACACAATAATTTTACCAAGAAAAAAAAAAAACAGGCAAACAATAATGCCATTTTCGGCCAAAATGTTTCTGCGACCAAAATTTTGGTGCATCCCGACTTAAAACAATTATAAATATCAATATACTGTATTATTCTTCATTTAGTTCTATGTAACAGAATCATATTTAACAGTTTTTTTTTTTACTAATTATCCAAATAAAGTATAGTCCTAGAAAACTCATTATATGCAGAACAGTAAGTCAAGTAATAAACTTAAACAGCAGCTCTATGCTAGCATCAAATTTGAAACATGTTACACAATAATTTTACCGAAAATAACAGGCAAAAAAAACGAAAAACGAAATAGCCAAAAATGCAATTTTCGGCTGAAACTTTCTGCGGACGAAATTTCGGTGCATCCCTAATTATCAGATGTATTATAATGACAATCATGCATATTATGATCATATCTTCGTCTCTGGTCTGGACGAACATTGTAAGTGTTATAATATCGTTTGTTTCCCTGTTGTGGGAAAGCAAATTTATCATAGTAGTGATTATTATGATATTCCTTTAGGTGATTATTCTGATGATCTGGAAATGATGTTGAAGTAGGGACATAATGATTTCTTATATGTCTCTGAGTGTACGATCTAATAGAGGGATAATGTGGACCATTAGAATGTGCATTATATACTGTACTAAGTTTCTAGATGTGATTATTGCCATAATTTGATTTATGGTGTAACTCTGTATCATAAAAATTTCCTTCTAAATTTTCTTTTTGCTCTAATTATTTTTTAGAGATGTCTGCAATGCTAACACATCTCTATTAAGTTGTTTAGTTTTTTTAGACATAATCCCATCTTTAAAGGAATTCACTTTACTGTAAATGTTCTCTAATTTTTCTTTATAGGATTTCGATAGCTTAAAGGATTCAAATTGAGACTCTCCTAGGATAATCTCTTTATCTAATTCCTGAATTAAATATTCTCTATATTTGATGATTATTCTCATCAATTTAATGGAAGTCTCATGAGTAACATTATCCCATTGTTCAGAAAAGTCTAAGGCTATTAGAGGAAAGGCACAGTCTTTATGCAACCTAAGACCTTTTGGAATAATACTGAATTCAATATATTTCTTTAAAAAAGAGACTTCAGCATTCAGTTTAATTTCTTTAGTTAAAAGTTTTTCAAGGGAATTTGAAACTGAATTAATGTCTAATAATTGTGAATCTATGTCTATATTATCTTGCATTAGAGCCGAAGAGATGTCAGAGTTGCTATCTTTTCTCAAATTTCTCAAATTGGAAGTAACTTCTTCCATTTTTTGGCAATATAGAGAATAATATAATCAAATTCTCTTAAAACTGATGAAGGTAATAGATAACAATAGTAAGCTGTATTAGCAATAAGGAAAGGATAATCTAAATAAGCAGCTGATCTCTCTACTATTAGGCACAAAAGGATAGTAGTTAAAGAAATGTGTATAGAGGAACAGCGCCAACTAAAAGATAAAATGGTATACAAGCTCACTTTCAGAGATTTGGACAATTGCCTAACAGAATTGTACCGATAAATATAAATATAATAGTATGGTTAGAAAGGAGCACCCTAAGGTAGAAATTTAGGGCTTAAGTATACAGCTATAATTATAATCTAAGGGTAGCTAAGCTTACTAATTAAAACAGGATGAAGTAGTACAAGAAAAAGATTACTACTACTAACCCAGATATTATGTGGAAAATATAAATGTATCTACATGTGAACAAATAATCTAAGGTAAAAAATAAATAAATAGTGTTAATGATATGAGAGTGTCTTTGAATAGAGTAGAGACAAATAATATATCTAATAACAATTATGTTAATTGTGTACAAGTAACGAAAATAATATAAAACAAATAAGTAAATGTGAGTAAAAAATAGTGTCATGTAATATTATGTGCAATTCTAATGTGCGAAAAGAAGTGTATTAGAGCAAATGCCAGTCTATTAATTGAGCCTAATAAAGAACAGGAATGCTGACTTACAAGTGAAAGAAATAGTATGTGTCATAAAATAAATGTGTGGATTGGGCAAATAGATGTAAAAATAGAAATACTAAAAATATATTATCAACTAATGAAATGTGTCAGAGCGTGGGTAGTAACATAAACTGATTAATAAAATATTTTTTAAAAATTCATAGCGATAAATAGTTATTTATAACAGTTATTTATCGCTATGAATTTTTTAAAAATATTTTATTAATCAGTTTATGTTACTACATACAAGGGGGCATATGTATCAAGCTCCGTGTGGAGCTTGATGCCCCGTGTTTCTGGTGAGCCTGCAGGCTCGCCAGAAACAGCAGTTATGAAGCAGCAGTCACATGGACCACTGCTCCACAACCTCTCCACCTTCTCTGAGCAGGCAGACAGACATCGCCAGAAATCAATCCGTTCGAGTACGATCAGGTTGATTGACACCCCCTGCTGGCGGCCGATTGGCCGCGAGTCTGCAGGGGGCGGCGTTGCACCAGCAGCTCTTGTGAGCTGATGGTGCTATGCTGAATACGGCGAGCGTATTGCTCGCTGTATTCAGCGAGGTCTGTCGGACCTGATCCGCACTGTCGGATCAGGTTCGACAGACCATGATAACTTGAGGCCAAGGTCCTCACACAGGTCAAATGTATATTCATATAACAGGGTTGAGTATGCCAAAATGTGGAATGGGTAATAAAGTTAATATCTATTTTGTGGAGACTGTCCCTTTAAATGTATATAACCATTGATGGTGTCTAGACTAATATATTTTAATTTGTTCTTAGATTTAGATATGCCTGCATCTAAATCCTATTCTCTTCAAACATTACCTATGCATATTTCATATTTGAATGGTGTGTATTACATGCATTCATCAATGATAAGAACAATATTCTAAAAGTAAATATGTTAACTATTTAGTTGTTTTTGTTATTCGCTTGTGATGGCTATTTATTTTTTATTGAAAGGGACATGCAACCCAAAGTTCATCTTCCATGATTTCGACAGAGCAAAAAATCAAACATTTACCTTCGATAATCACATTTGCTTCATTCTCTTGGTATCCTTAGTTGAGAAACCGATCTACATAGGCTCATGAGCATCAAAGCATTACTGGGAGCTACTGTATCTGCTTATTTGTGGGTGGCCAACAATGCATAGTTGCAATGGTTAGCCAGATGTCTTCAGAAACTTTCCAGTATTGCATAGCTGCTTCTTAAAATAAAATACACCATGAGAATGATTTTCATCAATTAAGTATATGTGAATAGGTAATAGAAATACATGCACAATTTGATTTATGTGAAATAATGACAATTATGTCCCTTTAATTTATAAAGGTAAGGTATATTTTAAAATACAAATAACGCATTTCACCATTAGTGAAATATAGCATGGTAAACGTATCTTTCAACACGAGATTCACATTTCTGAAATGTAAAATATAATTTCTTCTGTTATGTGTGATCAGTCCACGGGTCATCATTACTTCTGGGATATAACTCCTCCCCAACAGGAAATGCAAGAGGATTCACCCAGCAGAGCTGATATAGCTCCTCCCCTCTACGTCAGTCCCAGTCATTCTCTTGCACCCAACGACTAGATAGGATGTGTGAGAGGACTATGGTGATTATACTTAGTTTTTATGACTTCAATCAAAAGTTTGTTATTTTACAATAGCACCGGAGCGTGTTATTACTTCTCTGGCAGAGTTTGAAGAAGAATCTACCAGAGTTTTTTACTATGATTTTAACCGGAGTAGTTAAGATCATATTGCTGTTCTCGGCCATCTGAGGGAGGTAAAGGCTTCAGATCAGGGGACAGCGGGCAGATGAATCTGCATTGAGGTATGTAGCAGTTTTTATTTTCTGAATGGAATTGATGAGAAAATCCTGCTATACCGTTATAATGACATGTATGTATACACTTCAGTATTCTGGGAATGGTATTTCACCGGAACTACTCTGTTAAAGGTCACTAATCCTTTTAATAAATATTATCATGTTAAACGTTTTTGCTGGAATGTAGAATCGTTTACATTGCTGAGGTACTGAGTGAATATATGTTTGGGCATTATTTTCCACTTGGCAGTTGTCTGCTTTAAATTGTGACAGTTTCGTTTCTCCTCACTGCTGTGTGTGAGAGGGAGGGGCCGTTTTTGGCGCTCTTTTGCTACGCATCAAAAATTTCCAGTCAGCTACTATTATATTTCTTGCATGATCCGGTTCACTGACAGATCTCAGGGGTCTTCAAACTTCTTTGAAGGGAGGTACATTCTCTCAGCAGAGCTGTGAGAATTTTATATTGACTGTGAATAAATACGTTACTCTATAATTTTTTATGTCAAATTTAGTTATTGTTATTTACTAATGGGAACAAACCTTTGCTAAAAGTTGGGTTATTTTAAAGTCGATGCTATAACTGTTTTTCAGTTCATTATCTCAACTGTCATTTAATCGTTTAAGTACCTCTTTGAGGCACAGTACGTTTTTGCTAAAAAAGATTATAACCAGGTTGCAAGTTATTGCTAGTGTGTTAAACATGTCTGACTCAGAGGAAGATATCTGTGTCATTTGTTCCAATGCCAAGGTGGAGCCCAATAGAAATTTATGTACTAACTGTATTGATGCTACTTTAAATAAAAGTCAATCTGTACAATGTGAACAAATTTCACCAAACTGCGAGGGGAGAGTTATGCCGACTAACTCGCCTCACGCGGCAGTACCTGCATCTCCCGCCCGGGAGGTGCGTGATATTATGGCGCCTAATACATCTGGGCGGCCATTACAGATAACATTACATGATATGGCTACTGTTATGACTGAAGTTTTGTCTAAATTACCAGAACTAAGAGGCAAGCGTGATCACTCTGGGGTGAGAACAGAGTGCGCTGACAATACTAGGGCCATGTCTGATACTGCGTCACAGCTTGCAGAGCATGAGGACGGAGAGCTTCATTCTGTGGGTGACGGTTCTGATCCAAACAGATTGGATTCAGATATTTCAAATTTTAAATTTAAATTGGAGAACCTCCGTGTATTACTAGGGGAGGTCTTAGCGGCTCTCAATGATTGTAACACCGTTGCAATACCAGAGAAACTGTGTAGGTTGGATAAATACTTTGCGGTACCGGCGAGTACTGACGTTTTTCCTATACCTAAGAGATTAACTGAAATTGTTACTAAGGAGTGGGATAGACCCGGTGTGCCGTTCTCACCCCCTCCAATATTTAGAAAGATGTTTCCAATAGACGCCACCACTCGGGACTTATGGCAAACGGTCCCTAAGGTGGAGGGAGCAGTTTCTACTTTAGCTAAGCGTACCACTATCCCGGTGGAGGATAGCTGTGCTTTTTCAGATCCAATGGATAAAAAATTAGAGGGTTACCTTAAGAAAATGTTTGTTCAACAAGGTTTTATATTGCAACCCCTTGCATGTATCGCGCCGATTACGGCTGCGGCAGCATTTTGGATTGAGTCTCTGGAAGAGAACCTTAGTTCATCTACGCTAGACGATATTATGGACAGGCTTAGAGTCCTTAAACTAGCTAATTCATTCATTTCGGAGGCCGTAGTACATTTAACCAAACTTACGGCTAAGAACTCTGGATTCGCCATACAGGCACGTAGAGCACTGTGGCTAAAATCCTGGTCAGCTGATGTTACTTCTAAGTCCAAATTACTTAATATACCTTTCAAGGGGCAGTCTTTATTTGGGCCCGGTTTGAAAGAAATTATCGCTGACATTACAGGAGGTAAGGGCCACGCCCTACCTCAAGACAAAGCCAAAGCTAAGGCTAGACAGTCTAATTTTCGTCCCTTTCGGAATTTCAAAACAGGAGCAGCGTCAACCTCCACTGCACCAAAACAGGAAGGAGCTGTTACTCGTTACAGGCAAGGCTGGAAACCTAACCAGTCCTGGAATAAGGGCAAACAGGCTAGGAAACCTGCTGCTGCCCCAAAGACAGCATGAATCGAGAGCCCCCGATCCGGGACCGGATCTAGTGGGGGGCAGACTTTCTCTCTTCGCCCAGGCCTGGGCAAGAGATGTTCAGGATCCCTGGGCGCTGGAGATCATATCTCAGGGATACCTTCTAGACTTCAAATTATCTCCACCAAAAGGGAGATTTCATCTGTCAAGGTTGTCAACAAACCAGATAAAGAAAGAAGCGTTTCTACGCTGTGTACAAGATCTGTTATTAATGGGAGTGATCCATCCAGTTCCACGGTCGGAACAAGGACAAGGGTTCTACTCAAACCTGTTTGTGGTTCCCAAAAAAGAGGGAACTTTCAGGCCAATCTTAGATTTAAAGATTCTAAACAAATTCCTAAGAGTTCCATCGTTCAAAATGGAAACTATTCGGACAATCTTACCTATGATCCAAAGGGGTCAGTACATGACCACAGTGGATTTAAAAGATGCTTACCTTCACATACCGATTCACAAAGATCATCAACGGTATCTACGGTTTGCCTTCCTAGACAGGCACTACCAGTTTGTAGCTCTTCCATTCGGATTGGCTACGGCCCCAAGAATCTTCACAAAGGTTCTGGGTGCCCTTCTAGCGGTACTAAGACCGCGAGGGATTTCGGTAGCTCCGTACCTAGACGACATTCTAATACAAGCTTCAAGCTTTCAAACTGCCAAGTCTCATACAGAGTTAGTTCTGGCATTTCTAAGGTCGCATGGATGGAAAGTGAACGAAAAGAAGAGTTCTCTTTTTCCTCTCACAAGAGTTCCATTCTTGGGGACTCTTATAGATTCTGTAGAAATGAAGATTTACCTGACAGAAGACAGGTTAACAAAGCTTCAAGATGCATGCCGTGTCCTTCATTCCATTCAACACCCGTCAGTAGCTCAATGCATGGAGGTGATCGGCTTAATGGTAGCGGCAATGGACATAGTACCTTTTGCACGCCTACACCTCAGACCGCTGCAATTGTGCATGCTAAGTCAGTGGAATGGGGATTACTCAGATTTGTCCCCTACCCTGAATCTGAATCAAGAGACCAGAAATTCTCTTCTATGGTGGCTTTATCGGCCACACCTGTCCAGGGGGATGCCATTCAGCAGGCCAGACTGGACAATCGTAACAACAGACGCCAGCCTGCTAGGTTGGGGCGCTGTCTGGAATTCTCTGAAGACTCAGGGATTATGGAATCAGGAGGAGAGTCTCCTTCCAATAAACATTCTGGAATTGAGGGCAGTTCTCAATGCCCTTCTGGCTTGGCCCCAATTAACAACTCAGGGGTTCATCAGGTTTCAGTCGGACAATATCACGACTGTAGCTTACATCAACCATCAGGGAGGGACAAGAAGCTCCCTAGCAATGATGGAAGTATCAAAGATAATTCGCTGGGCAGAGTCTCACTCTTGCCATCTGTCAGCAATCCACATCCCGGGAGTGGAGAACTGGGAGGCGGATTTCTTGAGTCGCCAGACTTTTCATCCGGGAGAGTGGGAACTTCATCCGGAGATCTTTGCCCAAATACTTCGACGTTGGGGCAAACCAGAGATAGATCTCATGGCGTCTCGCCAGAACGCCAAACTTCCTCACTACGGGTCCAGATCCAGGGATCCGGGAGCGGTTCTGATAGATGCTTTGACAGCACCTTGGAACTTCGGGATGGCTTATGTGTTTCCACCCTTCCCGCTGCTTCCTCGATTGATTGCGAAAATCAAACAGGAGAGAGCATCAGTGATTCTAATAGCGCCTGCATGGCCACGCAGGACTTGGTATGCAGATCTAGTGGACATGTCATCCTGTCCACCTTGGTCTCTACCTCTAAGACAGGACCTTCTGATACAGGGTCCATTCAAACATCAAAATCTAACTTCTCTGAAACTGACTGCTTGGAAATTGAACGCTTGATTTTATCAAAGCGTGGTTTTTCTGAGTCGGTTATTGATACCCTGATCCAGGCTAGGAAGCCTGTTACCAGAAAGATTTACCATAAAATATGGCGCAAATACCTATACTGGTGCGAATCCAAACGTTACTCCTGGAGTAAGGTTAGGATTCCTAGGATATTGTCTTTTCTACAAGAAGGTTTAGAAAAGGGTTTATCGGCTAGTTCTTTAAAGGGACAGATTTCAGCTCTGTCCATCTTGTTACACAGGCGTCTGTCAGAAAATCCAGACGTCCAGGCCTTTTGTCAGGCTTTAGCTAGGATCAAGCCTGTGTTTAAAGCCGTTGCTCCGCCATGGAGTTTAAACTTAGTTCTTAACGTTTTACAAGGTGTTCCATTTGAACCCCTTCATTCCATTGATATAAAATTGTTATCTTGGAAAGTTCTGTTTTTAATGGCTATTTCCTCGGCTCGAAGAGTCTCTGAGTTATCAGCATTACATTGTGATTCTCCTTATCTGATTTTTCACTCAGATAAGGTAGTTCTGCGTACTAAACCTGGGTTCTTACCTAAGGTAGTTACTAACAGGAATATCAATCAAGAGATTGTCGTTCCATCCTTGTGTCCAAATCCTTCTTCAAAGAAGGAACGTCTTCTACACAATCTGGATGTAGTTCGTGCCCTCAAGTTCTACTTACAGGCAACTAAAGATTTTCGCCAAACTTCTTCCCTGTTTGTCGTTTATTCTGGACAGAGGAGAGGTCAAAAAGCTTCTACTACCTCTCTCTCGTTTTGGCTTCGTAGCATAATACGTTTAGCCTATGAGACTGCTGGACAGCAGCCTCCTGAAAGAATTACAGCTCACTCCACTAGAGCTGTGGCTTCCACTTGGGCCTTTAAGAATGAGGCCTCTGTTGAACAGATTTGCAAGGCTGCAACTTGGTCTTCGCTTCATACTTTTTCCAAATTTTACAAATTTGACACTTTTGCTTCTTCGGAGGCTATTTTTGGGAGAAAGGTTCTTCAGGCAGTGGTTCCTTCTGTATAATGAGCCTGCCTATCCCTCCCGTCATCCGTGTACTTTTGCTTTGGTATTGGTATCCCAGAAGTAATGATGACCCGTGGACTGATCACACATAACAGAAGAAAACATAATTTATGCTTACCTGATAAATTCCTTTCTTCTGTTGTGTGATCAGTCCACGGCCCGCCCTGTTTTTAAGGCAGGTAAATATCTTTTAAATTATACTCCAGTCACCACTTCACCCTTGGTTACTCCTTTCTCGTTGATTCTTGGTCGAATGACTGGGACTGACGTAGAGGGGAGGAGCTATATCAGCTCTGCTGGGTGAATCCTCTTGCATTTCCTGTTGGGGAGGAGTTATATCCCAGAAGTAATGATGACCCGTGGACTGATCACACAACAGAAGAAAGGAATTTATCAGGTAAGCATAAATTATGTTTTCACACACTCTCACTTAGCACACAGTCGTGTGCATTGTTGGTCATGTAAATAAATGAAAAAAGAAGTACTGTCAATACTTAACAATGAGTCACAATATTTAATAATAACAAAGCAATACATACAATATTAACATTCAGGATTAGAAAAAAATATCAACAGAGTTAAAAATAAATTGAACTATGTTATACATCTTTTGATCAATGTTAAACTTTGAAATGTTTCAATAAACATTTACTAATGTGGCTGGATAATATTTACTTTCGGAAGATTAAATAAAATATATTTCAACTGTCAAATGTAAACAAAATTGCTTAATATTTAACGGATGCTGTATATTATATATGCGTCACATACGCATTCCATTCTCATAAATTCTAAAGAAAAGTCCACATGCCAAATGTAGTCATAGCACCCCTAGGAGGTATGTGTATGTAAGGTACAAAGATATTAATCCATCAACCATTAAATAATGGCCAATAAGAGTTCATCACACAAACATGACTTGAGTCAGTATGGCCTCACAGACATGCTAACAAAATTATTTTTTTTATCGAATTAGATGTATAGATACAATGTCCCATAGTTTATCTCGTCTTTACTTCCCCATATAAAATTCCATTTCAAGTAGCCATTTTTGTCAGTTCTCTAAAGCCTGTTTGGCAATATGGTGCTTCCCAGGTTCACCAGAGAGGAGAGTTCAGCACTGGTCTAAGCTGTTGAGGAGTTTTATCCACAGCTTTATGGGGCTCAGAGGAGGTCGACAACTGTGGCAGTTAGAAATGTCATCTGGGCGTCTGTCGCCATCTCAGTTAATGTGGTGGCAGACGTCCAGAAGACACCCTTGCAAATGTGTAGGAGATTCGGAGATATGAGGTTGCTCCTCAAATCGGTGACCTGGGAGCAAGCAGGACAAAGGCTGAACAAGGTAAATATCAGACTTCATAAAATTATTTAATATTTGAGTATATATTTAAGCAATGTGTATACAGTCATCTTTTAAGCATATCTCAAATTCACAACAGACGTTAACTAGGATGGTATACATATGAAGTTATATTCGTCAAACATCATAGGAATAATTATATTTATTGCGCAATGACGATTATGCTTCACAGAGATAAAACGGAAGTGCGCATCCGTGAACTCCTTATCCTCCGCCATTTTATCCATTGAATATCGATAACTACATAAGTTGTAAATATTATTTTGCATCATTAAATATTTTAAAACATTATATTCGAATATCGTAATCCACACAATTGTTAATATATTAAAAACAGATAAAAATATACTCATCACACTACTAGATACAAATAAATAATCACGGATGCGCAATTAGGCTTTTAATTATTGCGCAATGCTCATGGATAAAATAATTACGCAGAGACGTGAACATGAGTTTGCTGTTACAGTGGCATTACTTTAGAAATGTTGGTAAAATGTATACATTAATTTGTATAAATGTTAAAAATACAGTATCATGAGTTTCAAGATTAAAACTAAAAGGATCTATACTATGAATCGAAAGTTAAATAATGACAGATAAATGTCTAACAATTGATATTAATGCAAGAATACATTAAATGACTTAAAGGGACAGTCAACAACATAAATTATTTTTCAAAAACATACATGATCCCTTTATTTCTAAATACAGTTTTATTGATAAAATAACATTTATTATAAAATACTTTTTAACTCTGAGATTAGCTTGTGTTTAAGCCATTGCAGACTGACCCCTTGTTTATTTCTTTTGGACAGGCTTGCATTTAGCCAATCAGTGCCCTCTCCCTTGTAAATCCATAGGCGTGGTCACAATGTTATCTGAATGGCACACATAAACTTACGCCCTCTAGCTGTTGAAAAGTGCAAAATGCATTAAAATAATATTGCCATTTCAAGGATATTGATAATAGCATAAAAGCAGAATTCGTTTTAACTTTCAAGAAAGAATACCAAGAGAACAAACACCATTTGATGTTACAAGTGAAGTTTAAATTATGTCACAGTTGCATTCCCTATGAAATTAATGAAGGTTTGGTTCTGAATAAACTGTCCCTTTAACAAAGGAGACACACTTCAAATTATAATGAAATAACATGTGAGACTACCTAGGATTATGATATAATTCATGATAGCAACATAAATACAAAAATATTTTAAATCAAATTCGATTTTAAGTAAAATATAGAAATCAAACTAAGGATTTGAATAAAAAGATTGTATTATTTGATTCACTGTCCTTTTAACACATGGGGTCATTGATTCAACCTTTTGATAGTGCCTTAATAAATGGATCAAACAGAGATTTAAAACATTGAATGAAATCGTAAATATCAATTATTCATAAACATATATACAAATATAACATATATTATAGTTGTGATTAAGTTATCACTTTATGGCAAATACAAACTAGGAAATCATCTTTGCTCACTTATACATACATTTTACAAAATATTTAAGAATATGTTTTACCTTGTCAAAATTAAAAAATATGTCTGATTGTTTGTGTCAAAGTTATGATTTTTTACTAATGATATCCAATCTTGTTTAATATTTTACCGATATGGATGTTGGTGCTGGACCCTCAACCTCGGGTTTGTCCCAGTCTGGTATCTCTCATTATACTTCACTCTTGGCTTACAAATTTGTAGCTAACATTGCCTAATACATTCACATTGATCTATATGAATATGGATCCTCTAATTAAATGTAAAGAGTATTTAAAATGATAATTTCATGATTCTGATATAGAATTCCATTGTAAGCAAAATCATATTTTATGCTTATTCTAAGATATTCTTCATAATCTTGCTATCTTTAGTTGAATGTAATCTTAGGGTCTGTGCCATTTTGGATTCAGCATCTGGGTAGTGCTTGACAGTTGGTGGCTACATTTAGACAACAATCAGAAATTGGTGCACAGGTGCTGAATATAAAAAGACACATCTCATATGCTTAGATTCTTATGATAAAGATAGCAAGAGAATAAAAAATTAATGATGATTGAGTAAATTATATATTAGATTTAAATTGCTCTATCCGATTCATTAAATTGAAATATGGAATAGACTATTCCTTTAGAAGGACAGTCTCAAATATTGATATTGTGTATTTATATAAAGATACACAATATCTTTATTACCAATTACACTGTTTTGATGAAACAATACTGTGATTTAAATAGCATATTTCCCTCTGGGATTACCTTTATATATAAGCATATTCTAACAGCACCATGATGACATAGTTTTAAATATATATTATGTCTTTTATTGTGATCAATATGTATTGTGTCAGCAACAATATTACTGTACAGTGCACAAAGTTATCTATATGTACCACATGTATTATTCTATAGTTGTCACAATTTGTTATTTACAGTGTTAATGGTCTGTCTGAATTGATTTTGAAACAGGGACAAATCTATAAGTTGAAATGTTCGATAGATGAATATGATAAGAATCGGATGTCTAATATTTGAACAAATAGTACATTTGTGAATGACATAATTTTCTTTTCACTAACCTTAATGAACTAATAAATTTAATTTTCATATTAGTGGTCTAATCTTCACATTTCGATATATATTTTATTTACTTGTTAAAAATAATATTTTATTCATGCAAAATATGTATTTTTAAAGCATATGTACAAATTGTGTTACATAATTTATATTTATATTATTAATAGTTGAAGTTACTTTGACAATCCCTGAGGGATCCGGCACCATTCCAGCCCTGCCTGAGCAGGATGATGGTAAGTCCATTTACTCATCCATACATCATTAAAGGTATATTACCAAAAGATTTGAGGATCATGATGGAGCATTCAATTTGAATAACTCTTATAATGTACTAGTCTAATTATATATATTTATTTTAGTAGTTTAATTGTAAAATATTAAAGCTTCTTAGTCTGCACTTTTGTGCTTCAGAACATAGATAGCACATGGTGATTTTTGCATAAATTTAGAAAACAATCATCAAACGATACACACATGATAAACATTACATGTTCCGAAATCCTCCAGTTTGTGACTGGACTTCCGGTGGGGGCGGAGCTGTTAGGCACGCTGTGCAGCTTGCGGTGCTCTGGACTACAGGAGCTTGGATATTCTCCCCCAGCATTTGCTGCCTGCTTTACCCAGATCGTCTGGGAGTGTTTGCAGGACTACAGGCGGTGTCTACGCCTATGCCGTGGAAGTCCTTTTGATCAGCGGTTCAGCCCAGCGGTGGATACCGCACTAGCCACCAAAGACACGCGCAGGGAGGAGAGGAGCAGGCAAGTTAACCCCGGTGAATCTCCCGGGTTCCCTGAGTGGAGCGACCGCTGGTAGGAGGGAGTGGGGCGCCCGCGGAGTGATCGGTGGACAACGCTCCCTCCTCACGGTTGAATATAACATCTGATCAGTCGGAGGCATGAAGTGTACAGTGGGGAAAAGGAGTAAGGAATAGAAGGCACAAGTAGCATATATGTGACTGCTTAAATTTTTGAGAGGAGCAATTCTGGGTCTGCTGACAGTCTATTTTTTTTTGTTTTTGTTGCCTTGTTCTTTTTTTTCTTTCTTGAGAAATATTATTTAAGATTGTGGTGCTAAGATATATTGGTTAGGTATCGGAATTAGGTGATATACCCCCCTGTTTTTTTTTTTTTTTTTTTTTTTTTTTTTTGCTGCACATTCTATAAACTAATATCACCGTAAAGGTCTTAAAATTCACTAATTTTTACACTCTCTGTGTATCCCCCTCCAAGGGGGGGGGGGAGAAAGAAAGGGAAAAAAAAATAAAATATATATATATATATATATATATATATATATCACTCTCACAGTGGAAGCTTCCCTGCTTCCTATTTTTCTCCTATTTATTTAGGGGTTGTAATTTTTTTTTTTTTTTTGGTATTGATATCACATTTGATGTATATTTGTATTTTGCTATTTGTTTTTGCACGAATTTCTTAAATCACTGGGTACATGGAAAGATTTATTACTCACACAAAACAAAGTTCCCCCATAATGCCACCTAAAATTAAGGACAGGAAGGTTAAGAGTGTAGACACCTCACTAGACCCCGTACTGGATGGGGGTACATCCCACCTAGATGTAGGTAACTTAGTATCACAATTAACAGGCATTTTTACTCCCCAATTCGATATCATCAAGAATGAGCTCAGCAGGATTTCCACAGATATTTCATCATTGTCAAGTGAGGTTAAGCAGTTCGCCTCAAGAATGAGGGAAGCGGAAGACAGGATCTCAGACTTGGAGGATCGGGCTAACGTCCAAGATAAAGTAGTACATGACCAAGGAGTTAGAATATCTAGCTTACAATCCCGCCTGGAGGACCTCGAGGATCGCTCCAGGCGGAATAATATCAGAATTATTGGACTCCCCGAATCCCCCGAGTATGAGGACCTGTTGAAGCTTACTTCTTTACTACTCCCCAAAGCGTTAGGTTTCCCTTCCCAACAATTGCCCCTTGCAGTAGAAAGAGCGCATAGGGTTGGATATTCGAAAGCAAATGGAACCACTGCTAATAGAAGTAAAATGTGTATCTTTAAGCTACTTAGATACCAGGATAAGCTGGAATTTTTGAAACTATACAGAAAGTCAGGGGAATTTATCTTTGAGAAAAATAAATTATTATTCTTTCAAGATTTCTCATTAGAGACATCTGTTAAAAGGAAACAAATGGTCCCTTATTGTGCTAGGATCACCAGTAAAGGCATAAAAGCGTGGATTACATATCCCGCTAAAATTATAGTGGACGAGAATAGCATTAGACATGTCCTTAATAATCCCCAAGAGGCTCAGGAGTTTATCAGTGCCTTGTAGGTTAAAACGGAAATTACTCTTTACAAACACGAAATGTATCGGACTGAATTGTTATTTTTTATTGCTGATTTTATTTTGGATTTTTGCTTGTTTGAAATATTATTTACTGTTTTCTCTAAAGGGAAAAAAAAAAAGAGTAGACCTGAAATTTAGCATCATATATTTACGGTTGCGTTGGTGGTCAGGTTGGGTATTTGTTCCTAGGAGTAGAAGCATATTTAATTGCTATTTTTCTGTTTTTAAATCTCCCTTTTTTTTTTTTTTTTTTTCTCTCTCGCTTATTTTTTTCCCTCTCCTCCTCTCTCCATCGCTGGGTCGGATAAATACTAAGTATGATATGTAATTAGATGTCCTCCAAGATTAATATACTTTCCTGGAATGTTGGGGGAGTAACATCTCCCAAGAAACGCAAACTAATTATTAAATACCTGGCTAAATTTAAACCTGATGTGGTAATGCTGCAAGAAACACATCTTAATGATATAGAAGCAGCAAAACTGAAGTGTAAATGGGTGGGTGAATGTGTCGCAGCCCCTGCGGTCAAAAGGAGATCAGGAGTGGCAATCTTACTGCATAAAAATGTAGATTATAAAATTGTTAAAACGGAGGCTGATCCCGAGGGAAGATTCTTGATTTTACATATACAGATTAAGGATTGCGACTTTGTGTTATGCAATCTATATGGCCCGAATTTATTTTCTCCTGTTTTCTGGGACACTATTAGGAGTAAGGTATTTCTTTCCTCAGCAGCTAATTTAATTTTAGGGGGAGATTTTAATATGACGCTGTGCCCTGTTCTGGATAGATTGTCTTTAAAAAACTTACGGGAAAATAATAAAGTAGCAAAATATTTTAAAACATTCTGTCATGAATTGAATTTAATTGATATATGGAGACTTAAAAACCCGGAGCAGCGTAGTTTTTCTTGCGAGTCAAAAACACATATGACATTTTCTAGAATAGACTTGTTCTTAATATCTAAACCTTTAGCATTATGTAGATCAGAGGCAGATATATATGATATTGCCATCTCGGACCATGCAGTAATTTCCTTTACAATCTTGGCCACTGCCCCTCCCAAGAATCAAAATACCTCGTTCTTTTTTCCTCGCTTTCTGACGGATAACCCCAGGTTTATAAATTGGTTAAAGCAGAAATGGAAGGATTACGTGACTATCAATATAAGGCAATTCAGCAAGCCGGAGGTTTTCTGGGAGGCGGCGAAAGCTGTATTAAGGGGGGAAATTAAATTATACTTGAGTACTTGGAAGAAGAAAGCTCTGGCCCAAGAATCTCAATTATCCGCACATGTAAGGAATGCACTTAGGAAGTTCTATATTGATAAGACTAAGGATAATTGGGACAGGTACTGCAAATCTAAACGGGAAAGAGATATTTACTTAAAACAAAGATCTCAAGAAGAAGAATTAAAAATCAATTATCAATTCAGGGGACATTACGGGAATTCGGCTAAATTTCTGGCTAAGGTAGTTAAGGTGAGGAATAGTAAGAATCTTATTTCCTCGATTAAATATGAGAATCAAAAACATACTAATGCAGATGATATTACTCAAGTATTTTTTAAGGTGTTTCAACGTCTATATTCAGATTCAGAGATTAATATAGATAATGCATTGAATTTTTGGGCCAGTGTTAAGGTACCTAGTATTTCTGAGGAAGAGTTGTCAGTTCTTAATAGTCCTATTTCGGAGGAAGAAGTCTTAGAAGCCATTCAGGTAGCTAAAATCAATAAATCACCTGGTCCAGACTTCATCCCGGTGGAATTCTATAAATTCTGAAGGGAAGAAATCAAACTAACATTAGTCAACTTGTTTAACTTCTATTTTTCTTCTAGCAATTCAATATCAAATTATTTCTCGGCGGCCCGTATTTCTCTAATTTTGAAGAAAGGTAAGGACCCAGAGGATCCTGGGTCTTATAGACCCATTTCTGTTCTAAATGCAGACTATAAATTATTGACCGCCATTGTTGCATCCAGAATGGCCAAATTACTGGATGGAGTTATCCATCCAGACCAAACTGGATTTATGAAGGATAGAAATTCTCTTAAGAATATTCGCAAAGTAACCTCTTTTTTGGACTTTGCTTGGAATTTAGACCCCAAGAGTAATGTCTTTAAGAAGATCAGCTCTGCAGCAATTCTCACGGTTGATGCGGAAAAGGCCTTTGATGCAGTGAACTGGAATTATTTATTTTCAGCATTAGAACGATTTGGATTCAAGAATCAGTTTTTGGAATTTATCAAGAACTTATATAAAAATCCTATTTCATTTCTCTGCATCAATGGCCACTCTTCTCCATATATTTCACTTTAAAGGGGGACTCGGCAAGGATGCCCCCTTTCTCCGCTGCTCTTCAACTTGGCATTAGAACCGTTTGCCATTTTATTAAGGATTACTTACCCGGAATTTCCTTGGGTTCTTCTAAGTTAAAAACTCTTCTCTATGCAGTCGACCTTTTGATTTTTTTGGACAATGCAAAAGATACTATCCCCTTAGTGTTGCAATTATTTAAAACCTTTTCTTCTTTCTCAGGGTACAAAATTAATTATGACAAGAGTGAACTCGTTTGGTTACATAGGAATGGCTCTAAATGGGTAGATCACCCCTTTAAAGTGGTGGAGTCTTTTCGGTATCTAGGTATCATCTTGCATAGAAACCCTGCGAAATGGTATGAATTAAATTTACGCCCGATTTTGTTGAAAATTAAAAATGATCTTCAAAATTGGTCTTCTCTCCCAATTTCCTTATCAGCAAGAGTTAATTTAATTAAAATGATTATTCTTCCAAAGATTTTATATCTCCTACAAAATCTCCCGTTATTATTGACCAATAGAGATGTCCATGACTTACAGTCTTGGCAATCCAATTTATTTGGGGCAATAAAAAACCAAGGATTAGCCTGAGCAGACTGACACAAAAGCGGTCTCATGCAGGTTTAGCCTTGCCAGATTTTAGATTATATAACTGGGCATGTTTAGCCAAGTTAGCTTTTGACTGGATTACGGAGTCAAATAAGTTTGTTGCGCTGGAGTTAGAATCATTTCTGATTTCTCCTTTTGCATTAAAAGCTATCCTTCACTGTTCTTTGAAAAGTCTGCCGTTAAATGTTTGTAAATTGATCTCCTTTAAAAATGTCATTGTGTCATGGCATAAAATCTGTCGGGTCTTAAAAATCTCACCAGTATTTTCTGAGTTTCTCCCGCTAGTAGGTAATCCTGAATTTATGCCTGGTATTAATCAGCGAGCTTTTAGGCGTTGGGCAGAAGCAGGATTGGTCTATATCCATCAGTTATTTGACTCTAATCAATTGCTTACATCAGAGTTACTGTTTCGGAAATTCGATTTACCTAGTTCAAATTTGTATGCTTATTTCCAGCTACGACATTATATATTTAATCAGAGGTGGGACACAGTAGTATTCCTTGACTGGATAAACATTAAGAGTATAATTCGCCAGTTCTCGCTAGGTCTTTCTTCAATATCTTTGATCTATGACATTCTCTTGGCTAAACAGGGGGAATTATGTATAGATAAATTATATAATTTTTGGAAAAGGTATTTCCCGCAATTAGAGGAGAACAGAATTGAGCGAAGTTTTTTGGAACTAGATAAGTTACAGATTTCTGCTTCATGGAAAGAAGCCCATTTTAAATTAATTAACAACTATTATCTCTCCCCTGATAAAATGGTCAGATTTTACCCGACTCAAGCTTTTTGTTGTCCACGCTGTTCCCTTGATAAGGCTGACTTTTTTCATATGTTCTGGTCGTGTCCTAAAGTACAACAGTTTTGGCAAAAGATCAGGTTTTGGTATGGCAAGTTGTACAAAGATTTAAGCCTGTTCTCGGCTGAGGAGATATTTCTTTTATCGAACCCGGATCTCCGATCGAATTGTCCGGTAAAGATATTCAATACAATAATTTTGACAGCAAGACAGTTAATAGCTAAAGGTTGGAGGAGTCACGCAGCTCCGAGTTTTTCTTCCTTCCTTAAAGAAATTCAATTTCAGATTTTATTCGAATCTTTCCACACTAAATTTTTAGTGGATAGTAGGGTAGGAATTTTCCTCCGGGATTGGCTACTGTTAATTAGGTCTTACCCTCTTCCTATTCAAAGACTCATTTTATTGCCTTTCTTAAATTCTATACCCTTCCTAGAATTGGTAATACTTGAGCTATTCCCTCCAGCTTGGGTAACTGGTTATCGTGAAATAATTATGTGAGACGCGAGATGGGGGTTATGAATATTTTGTGGTAATACCTACATGCGTACAGGTGTATATGTCCTATGGGGGAAGGAGGATTGGACGATAAAATAACAATAGAGGGAGGGAGGAGGGAGAGGGGAGGAATTTAATTTTGAAGGAGAGGGGAAAGGGGAAGGACCAGGAAGACAATTTCCCCCATTTTTTTTTTTTCTCTTCTTTTTCTCTCGTTGTTGTGTTTTGTTTTGTTTTATTGCCATAGTGGAAAAAAAAACCCCAACAGTGAATACACTAAGCTTTTATTTTTGGCTAAAAAATAATTATTTCAGAATAAATTTAGCCCAAGAGTTATGCTAGGATATGCAAGTAGTTTTATTTTGCTCAACGTAGATGGATATATGCTTGATATACTACGTTTATTATAACGGCATTTTTTTCGTTCTGCATTTGTTTTTGTTTTTTTCCCTTCTTGTCTGTATGGCCATCTTGTTTATTCTGCAATTCTGTACACTCTGTTGGATTAATAAAATATTATAAAAAAAAACATTACATGTTCCATGTATTATGCTTTTGTTCCTGATTTACAAAATACGGATAAGTACATTTAAATATTAATCTGAGTAAATTATATATTTACTTAAAATTGCATGCTCCATCTGAATAATGAAATTCATTAATTTTGTTCAGTATCTCTTTAATACAACATTGATGTGTGTACTTGAGCACCAGTAACACATGTTTGAAAATATTAGATTTTAACGTGTACACAACATATTACGTTTTACAGATATGGATGTTATATGTATGACGGAGGAGAATGTTGTTCCTTTGGGGTCTGATGGTAACGTCAAATATATATATTCTAACATGTATATAACGTGTATTTTTTGGAAATTAGATTTTTGTATAAAAATAAAGTCTACACCTTGGTCCTGTTAAAAAATATTATCACGAGGGGGCGGAGCCTGCACTCAATGCGGCAGGACGTGTTTTAATGAAGCTCTCCGAGCCAGAAGCTATTTCTATAAGTTTTATATAGTAATTTCTAATATTTCTCTTGCTGAAGCAACTACTTATTGCAACCTGCAGCTATACTCTAAGAGTGGAAAACTTTGACAGTCGTCCTGCCTATGCTCGTTGGGGCAGCTACGTGACAAAACTTCTTCTCAAGTCTAACAGCCATCCCAACAAATATCTGTACCTACGCAGTTAGGCACTGTCACAGAAGAAGTCCCTGTAAGGGAGCTTGTACGTAGGTCTGGGGCTGCCGCAATATCAACCCCCCCGAATATCGGGGGTTACGATAATCCTGGAATAGGATAGAATTTGTACCCTTACTAGCCAGAGCCGCCATTATTCGCTCTTGCCATGGAGAGAGCACTAGAAGAGGCACTGCTAGCGCTGCTTAACGAGCATCATCGAAACTACACAAGCTGTTCGATGACTGCTTCGGAGTGACAGGGAGATTCGGGGAGATTTCTGAGGAGATAGTGCAACCTACCCCTTCCTCCGGTGTGAGCTTACTGTAATGGAGGCTGAGGATTCATACACGGAGGGAACACGCTTATCTAACACTTTAAGCCCGACATCGGACTTTGATATAGAGGAGACGCAGCTGTCAGTTGATGGCAGAGATTACATTGCGGTATACCCAGCGGTACCTCCACGGCTCATACTCACCAACGAGCCGACAACTCACCTCGAGAAACAGATGGGGCAGACATGTCCTCGTCCACGTGGGTTGACGTATGGGAAGCAATCACGGATGGCTCTCAGAAGAGACGCTTGTGGGGCATGAGCCCTGCGGCTCCCGGACATTTCGCTGCTTACTGGGACACTTCTCCTACTATCCTGGTGGGGCCGGCTACTTCGCAGACATAGAACCTGACTCTACTATCGATACCCTGAGTCCTGGGGGCGCAGGCCGCAAGCAAAGGGGAAATGTTGGGGCCTGGATGATTTTGGGCCCAGGACTGTTTACATTGGACTACACTTCACCTGCAGAGAGACAAGGTATGGGCTGAGCTAGATCTGAGCCCGGGACTATTACTCAAGTTTGTAGATTAGTCACTCTGTCCCGGGAAGGAGCAGAACTGTATACCTCTTGCGAACCTGGGGTGACCTATTTCGCAAAGAAACTGTCTGCTTAGAAGATCAAATTAATCACGCAATTATTGTTTAAAAGTTTAAGTTATCTATATTTTCTTCTGGGTTTTTTTTTTTTTTCCCCACCAGCCTCAATGTTTTGTCCCCATTATTTCATCCTCCTGGACAATTGGCAATGCTAGAATTTTAAACGCTTCTATGATACTGTATTGAGATGTTTTTAGTGGGCAGATGCAGATTAGTAAACAACTAGAATAATGTTCATTGTCTTTATCCCCTCCTTTGTGTTCAATTAGAGTAATACGATATCTCACTCTAAAAAAGAACTTGCTATGCTCTTAGACTGAATTGTCCCTGTGATATTGGTACAAGCATGACATACTATCATATTATGTTTTCTTCATAGTCAACATCTTTCATTTAGTGGACGCAACTAAACAGAGAGGGATGGAGCCAGGTATTCCAAAGCTATACATCTATGTAATAAATCCTTTATTCCCCTTAGCCTATTTAGAATTAACTGAACACCCCATAAGACACCTGCAATCTTTTCCAATCTTATAAAAATGCCCTTCACATGCTATTTTTTGGCTTAAATAGTTGCCTGCAATCACTACGGAAGAATAGGGCCCAGGCGCGGCCTAGGTTGAAAAAAGTAGATACCTCCCTGACTCATCGTTATTTGAAGAAAGTGGCAGCTGCCCCATATACCCCTGCCTTTAACACACCCTGCCCTTCCCCCCATAGATATGTATGCCCATATCTCCTGTTTATATTGCATGTAGTTTGGCAGCTTAGGAGGCCATCAGGTTACTAGTTTTACTCCCTGATACTCTTCGATATTTTCAAAGAGGCTCTGGTACATTACTTTTTTCTTATATATAAAAGGAAAATTAGGTCAGTCATCTGGGACCCAAGAGTGGTCTCCTTTGATCAAGGGTAACCTCCTGTGATTCGTTTATACTTCTGGGGCCCAAGAGTGGCCTCTTTTTTTTTAGGAGGTTTGTTACATAACTTGGCATACTGCTTGTATATTATTTTCTTTAAATTTAATTTCTGATGTATTCACTGTTAGCTTGAAACTATCCTATTTCATGCGAATACTGTGTTGTTTTCATGTGTCACCTGTTGGATATTCATGTATGCTTTATTTTGAACCTACAATAAAAATCATTAAAAAAAAAAAAAAAAAATATCACATTAAGTTTCAAATACACTACTGTCCCCCTTTCTATATCATGCAGCAGGAACATAGAAAGAAAGAATTTGTTTTTTATTTAGGTATAAAATTGACTTGGATGACATCATGATATCACATGCTGTAAGGTCCCTTTAAGTTAAGTATTCCCACCCTCCACCTACCTTCCCTATAAAACATCACTTCCTCTACACACCAGTGCTTGATTATTTTGTTTCCTATTCAGATTGGAATATCCTTCTCTGTCTATCTTGATCATCAAGCCTACTGTGTTTTATACCTGCCTGCTCTCCTTATGCTATTCCTGCCAGACATCCCAACCTGCATCTACAGTATTCTGTCTTCTGCCTGTAACCGCAAGCTTCAGACCTTGTTCGGAATGGCGTTTCTCTGCGCATCAATACTAAGCAACTATCCGCAATCATCTCTGGAACCTCCAACAGACATCGCTCTCTCAGCTGTTTCCTTCATACTGATCTGACACTGCAGACGCCACACTCTGACCTTCGATCTCAGCCTCGTGCAAACCACGCCTAACTGCAAGTACTGTTGCAAAGTGAAAGTTACTTGTAACTTTTCTAGCTGCTAAATAGTATCACATTTCTTACAGTCTCTATTTTGAGTATTACTTGCAAATGCGTGTCTTATGAACTCCCAGCTGATTCAATTGTTTATATTATTAGATGCTCTGTTACGCTAAAAGCATAGGAAAGCTTTCTGTTAATCAGGCACTCAATAAGTAAACTTGCTGATAAACAACTGTCAGTTGTTTCACCCAATCCAACCTAACATCTCACGTAGAGATTTATCTCACTCCAACAATATATATAAATTGTGGGAATTCCATTATCTCTATTAACCTGCTGATTGTTTTAGAAATCAAGTTGTTTCCTATAGGTCTTGGATTCTATTTCCGCAGCCACATTTACACATTTTGTTAGACTTTAGACAGGTATATTAATACCTTACATAATAATCAAGCCATTAAAAACTAGATGGATCCCCCAAGAAGTAAAAACTGAGTTTGAGACTCTTAACCAGAAAATCGATTATTTGGCAAGAGGCCTAACTGAACTCCAAGCAGAAAATACTGCATTAAAAAATGTAATTAAAGACATAGTCCCACCTAAAGCAACAGAACCACCTGAACCACATATCAATCGCCCAACCCTGTTCTCAGGTAAAAATAACCCAATTTAGAGACTTTTAAGAATGCATGCCTCCTCTTATATTCAATGAAACCCAGAACTTATCACTCAGAAAAAATAAAGTCTGCACAACCATATCTTACCTCACAGGTGAACCCAGGGCCTGGGCTAACCACTTTTTTTAATCCAAAGCCTTGTTTTGGATTCATTAGATCAATTTTTCAGTTCAATGGCATCATTGTATGAGGATAGCAACACTCAGATTAATGCCGAGACAAAATTAAGAACCTTAAAACAGGGGAAGCGGCCTGTAGAGCAATACATAACAGACTTCCAAATGTGGGCTACTGACACATTATGGAATGAAATAAGCATAAAAAATAAATTCAGACTTGGACTCAATGATTCCTTAAAGGATGAACTTTCTAGGCTAGACATGCCTGACACCATTAATGGGTTAATTAAATTGGCCACCACATTGGACCATAGGTTCAGGGAACGATGTACAGAAAGGTTAGCATCTGACCCCCAACCATGAGAAGACCTTTAACTCACAATTTTGAAAAGACGGCTTTCAACATACACCTATGGAAATAGTCATACTTAGGGGTCCATTGACGCCAGAGGAAAAAGCCAGAAGACGTATCTCCAATCTCTGCTTATACTGTGCCAAGAAAGAACACACCGTAGCCACTTGTCATCCTACACAAACAAAAGAAGGGTAAGCCATTATTCATAAACACTACCACATCAAACATAGAGCAGAGTTCACTGACTTTAACTCTGTCTTTACAGTGGGATCATCTCCAAATCAGGACTAACGCCATTATTGATTCTGGGGCTTTTGGTTCCTTCATCGATGCCACCTTTGTTAAAAACAATAACATTTCCTATATTGCAAAGCCGGTTTTAGTAAAAGTTATTTATGGATCTTTAAACCCCTTAATGACCAGACCATTTTTCAATTTTCTTACCCTTAAGGACAAGGGCTATTTTTACATTTCTGCAGTGTTTGTGTTTATCTGTAATTTTCCTCTTACTCCATTTACTGTACCCACACATATATATACCATTTTCTTGCCATTAAATTGACTTTCTAAAGATATCATTATTTTCATCATATGTTATAATTTACTATAAAAAAAATTATAAAATATGAGGAAAAAATGAAAAAAACACACTTTTTCTAACTTTGACCCCCAAAAAAATCTGTTACACATCTACAACCACCAAAAACATACATGCTAAATAGTTTCAAAATTTTGTCCCTGAGTTTAGAAATACCCAATGTTTACATGTTCTTTGCTTTTTTTTGCAAGTTATAGGGCAATACATACAAGTAGCACTTTGCTATTTCCAAAACCACTATTTTTCAAAATTAGGGCTAGTTACATTGGAACACTGATATCTGTCAGAAACCGGTTTTCATAAAAGTTATTGATGGATCTTTAAACCCCTTAATGACCAGACCATTTTTCAATTTTCTTACCCTTAAGGACAAGGGCTATTTTTACATTTCTGCAGTGTTTGTGTTTAGCTGTAATTTTCCTCTTACTCATTTACTGTACCCACACATATTATATACCATTTTTCTCGCCATTAAATTGACTTTCTAAAGATATCATTATTTTCATCATATGTTATAATTTACTATAAAAAATTATAAAATATGAGGAAAAAATGGAAAAAAAAACACACTTTTTCTAACTTTGACCCCAAAAATCTGTTACACATCTACAAGCACCAAAAAACATCCATGCTAAATAGTTTCTAAATTTTGTCCTGAGTTTAGAAATACCCAATGTTTACATGTTCTTTGCTTTTTTTGCAAGTTATAGGGCAATACATACAAGTAGCACTTTGCTATTTCCAAACCACTTTTTTTCAAAATTAGCGCTAGTTACATTGGAACACTGATATCTGTCAGGAATCCCTGAATATCCCTTTACAATGTACATATTTTTTTTTTAGAAGACATTCCAAAGTATTGATCTAGGCCCATTTTGGTATATTTCATGCCTTTTAGGCCGCTAAATGCCACATGTTTTATGCTCAGCCAGTGGTGTTAATTAGGTAGCTTGAAGGGTTAATTTTAGCTTTAGTTTAGAGATCAGCCTCCCACCTGACACATCCCGCCCCATGATCCCTCCCAACACAGCTCTCTTCCCTCCCCCACCCCACAATTGTCCCCACCATCTAAGTACTGGCAGAAAGTCTGCAGTACTAAATAAAAGGAGTTTTTTAAAAAAAAATATTTATTCAGCTGTGATGGACCCCATGCCCTTAAGCCCCCCAACCTCCCCTGATCCCCCCCAAAACAGTTTCTCTAACCCTCCCCCACTACCCAATTGCTGCCATCTTGGGTACTGGCAGCTGTCTGCCAGTACCCAGTTTGCCCCCAAAAACATCGTATTTTTGTTTTTGCCTTTTTACCACGCCTTTTCTGTAGTGTAGCAGCCCCCCTCAACACCCCCCATCCCCCTCCCAGATCCTTTTTATATTTAATTTTATTTAACTTTTTTCCCCTCTCCCTCTGATGACCTCATTGGTATCAGTGACTAATGCGCAAGTGCGCCCCTCGCAACACGCGTGCACACCCCCACAGGACTCCCCCCTCACGCTCCCAGCACCCAGCGTGCACAGTGTGCACTTACAGGAACCGAATGCCAGGTAATGATGGGTCGCCCACCCGCCTCCCTGCTAAGCTCCCACCCACACAATGAAAGGCACCCATTGCTACCCGGTGCAGAGAGGCAACAGAGTGGCTCTCTCTGAATCGGAGGCTTGTAAAAAGGTATTGCAGGATGCCTCCATATCGAGGTATCACTGCAATACCCTGAGAGCTGCTGGAAGCGATCGCAATCGCTTCCAGCACTCTGTTAGACAAATGACGTACCAGTTTTTGCATGACGTACCTGGTACGTCAGTTGTCATTAAGGGGTTAAATAATATAATAGGACAAATAAGTTGGAATTAAAACACAGCCCCTTGGAACCATCTAACAAGGTGACATAGTGCATAACAGTCCTTGGAGGGAGTTGACAAGGGGAAAGAAAGGCCAACACAGCCCCTTTGGAACCATATGACAAGTGCAAACAAAATGCAACAGTCACAAAACAGCAAACAAACAAATAAAAACATAAACTATTATGCCAACAGGCAACAGAAACTAATGGATGGAGGAGTTACACTTGCTCCCTTGGGGCATCTCCGGACTCTCCACTTTCTGAGGCATCCTCCTCACCTTCCTCGGCCTGAGGTTCTGCAGCTGCAGCTTGCAGCCTTGCCTCCATACGGCTCCATGCGCATTAGCATAAGGTGATTAAGCCGCAGCTGCAGAATCCTGCATCATTCCCAGCCCCTGATGGCAACTCATGGTTACCCTCCAATCTAGCTAGAGCCTCTAGCGTCAACCATGCTGAGTCACAACCTAAACAAAAATAATTAATTTAATATTAATATAAATGACAGAACAGAATTAAAATATAGCAAAGGGACATTGTACTAATTTAAATACAAATCATGATTAGAAGAAAATATACTATATAGAAGAAGAATTACACATTGAATATGTTCTTCATAGACAAACCATTTAGATATAAAATAATAACTATCGACAAATCATTATTTCTTTAGTTTTATGACACACAGGGAAAGGGGCTGTGATTAAAAAAAACAAATGCATATTAACATAATTTATATGCAAAAATTAGACAATATCATTTTTTAAAAAAAAAACATGATGATGATTTAAAGACTGTAAATATGAAACATTTACATTCATATCAGAAATAAAAGTTTTATAAATAAAGTTTTCTATTAAAAATAAATGTAGGTATAATTAGATCAGTATAATGTCCCTGTAAGAATGTATGGTCTAATGTTTATTTTGAATGACTTACATCTGTGGCTGGGAAGGAGAACAGGATACACAGGCCGAGGAAGGGGAGGATCAGGTAAAATGGTTGGCAGGGAGGATGGACAGGGCAAAGTGGGGCCTGCCTAGGTGGTGAATGTGGGGCCTGGGCAAGTGGGGAAGGTGGGTCCTGGGCAGTTGAAGCATGCCCAGGTGGGGGGAAGGTGGGGCCTGGGCAGTTGGGGAGGGCCCAGGTGGGGAAGGTAGGTCCTGGGCAGTTGGGGCAGGCCCAGGTGGAGCCTGGGCAGGTGGGACAGGGGCATGACAGGAAGAGCGGCGAAGGGCAGTAGGGACAGCTTCTGGAAGGGGCAGGATGGGAAACGATGGGGAGAGTGGTGAAGGGCAGGTGGGACAGTTTTGGAAAGGGCAGGACGGAATGACTGGAAGAGCGGCGAGGTGGGGCAGGGGGATGAGGTTGGGAAGGGTGTGGCAGGGTGATGCCCAGAGTGGATGGTCCTGATTATTATTATTTCAATAAATATTATATAAAAATATATTATTTACATTTCAAATTAATATTTTATCTTCATCTGAAATATGTAATTATTTAATTTGCTCATAAATTAGACAATAATTACTATGTTTAAAGGTCTTAATTGATTTAAAGCAAGTCTAATTTAAATTCTTTTGAAATTGATCCTTGAAACTCTAATGTTTGAGAGATTGATGTAACATGTGAGATGGAGGAGGAAGTGGCTCCCTTGAGTCTGATGGTATGTCAACTATATCTAACATGTATCAAACATGTATTATTGTTTAAAAAACATTCTCTTGAAGAAAAAGAAAGTCTACAGCTTTGGCACTTTAGGATACCATTATTTTTACAATACACTACTGCCCCCTCTTTCTATATCATGCAGCATGAACATATGTTTGTATTTTTCGTACATTTATGTATGATTTGTTATTAATGACATCATGATGGTCACATGCATATTCCATGCACAACCACATTAATCAGCTTCTGACTGTCCAGACAGTCCATTGCTATTCATCTGAGTGCCCTAGATGCCAGACCATATCCTTATGTCATCATTGTTTTATAAATTGTAAACCACTTCTAAGTATACATAAAACATAATCATGTTTAAATTCCTTGTTTTAATTTCATGATGTATGAGATGTAAATATATTTAACATATATATTTATGTGTAGACAGTCCATTTCAATCCAAACAAACATTAATCGTCCACAAAATAAAAGCATGCATTGATGAATGTGTCTATTAATATTGGGATGACATAAATTTAATCCTAATGTATAAAGAGAGTTCCACAACATTAATCTGAAATTTGAATCAGATAGAGAAGATTATAATTATTAATGCGATAATATGACATTGGTAAGTATCTACTGTGTATATATTCAGATGAGTAAATTGAAGAATTCATCAAGCTTTAAAATTAGACCATTAACGATTACAAAGGCAAATCGCCAAAATATATATGTAAATCAGTGTTTACCTGGTTTAAAACGCTAGGTGGAGTGGCCATTTCAATGTCATAATATTACACACTCCCATATTATTCAATTGTTGAATATTATGAAAATCAATCCACGGGCATGTGTCTACCAAAAGAACTCTATTACATTTTAATCTCAATGCATACATGCATACCGAAATATTCTACTAAATATAAATATATTATCAATTCATGAATATTAGCACATAATGTTGACTTTGATCAATATGATTTGTAATCTATTTATGAAATGTTACCATTAAAAATAACAGTGAACATTCTGAGTTTTAAAGGATCTATTAAATCTTATAAGTAATTATATTTTGATTCCAATCAATCAATAACTTAAAAACATAGTACCTTATTGTGACTTTGTATCAATATTTCATGAGAACAAGAATCCAGACTTTAACTAATGTAGAATCTTTATTTCTTTCAAGATAATAATATTTATTGATATCATATATGTCTATTTTTTATATATTTCAGATGGAACCTTGCACTTCTGGGCATCAGCCTCCTGCCCCTCCCAGTCCAGAAGCCCCTCCCCAGTCAGAAGCCCTCCCCCAGTCAGAAGCAGTCAGAAGCCCCTCCCCAGCCCCAAATAACTCCCGGCCCCTTCCCATTCCTCCCGTCCTGTCCCCTCCCCAAAAAAACGCCCCTTTGCCCCCCCCCTCGCCCGCTCTCCCCGTATTACGGCCCATACAGCTCCCCCACCTGCCCAGCCCCCAACTCAACCAGGCCCCTGACTCCCCAGCTGTACAGGCTATCCCAGAGCAGCAGCCCAATACCATCCCTCCCCCCCTCCCGCTCCAGACTTTTACCCAGTCCCCACCTTCCATTGTTCTGGGTGTCGGAGTGTCCCTTTCCAGCCCCAGATGTAAGTATCATTACAAATCCACATTATAACATACTTTCTTAAAGGGACATTATAGTGATATAATTAGACATAAATTGATATTTTAAATCAAAAAGGTTTTGAAAACATTTCTTCTTTATTTGATTAATCTAAATGTTTACAATCTTCAGTTTTGTGAAATCAACATCCACATTTTCGAATATAGAAATGATATTGCTTAGATGTTGTATATCTATTCTGTATATATGACAATATTTTGATTTGTTATCCATTGCCCCTTTTCACAGTGTGTCCATAAACCAAATAAATAGATTTTTCATAGATTGAGAAGGTTTTGATTGTGTTAAGTCTTGAAGGGACAGTATACTATAAAATAGTTTTTCATTAATGTGTTTACAATTAGTTTTTGTACCAGCTGCAGAGTATACAAATGTATGCGATTTGCTTGTTAAGGCTTCTTTGTGTATATGAATTAGCTTGATTTTGTGTTTGAAGCCACAACCTAATAAAATGGTTGAAGTTGTAGGTATAATCAGATCTCATTACTTTCTCCCATTTAGAAAATATGCCATGCTTCTTTATCTCATATCACTCTATATACCAATCACCATATTAGGAGTAGAACAATTGAACAATAACTTATTCTTACCTTAATCTCTTCTATAACCCACTGGGAGTGTAATTTCTTCTGCTTGCTGTGTTTACACAGCTTGGCCTCAAGGCCAAAAGTTTTAAAGATAGGTGTGGGTACCACAGGCTAAATAAAACTATTTCAGATGCCCAATGTAAGGGACTATGGAAATAGTTATAAAACAATTTAATACACTCCAGCAGGTAAAGTGGATCATTGTGAAACAATTAAAGGTGGATAACATTTTTGATTAAACTGTCTATGAAGAACATATTTAATGTGTAAATCTTCTATATAGAAATATTTTAATTATAATAATGATTTGTCTTTTTATTATTACAATGTCTCTTTGCTCTCTTTTATTATGTGCTTGAATTAACAATAATTTTTATACTTTATTTTTGTTTAGGTTGTGAGGAACAGTGTGTTGCTGGGAAGGATGCACGACACCATGCATAGCCAGCTGCGGATGCAGCGCTTGACTCTAGAGCGCTTCTTGCGTTAGAGTCAATGCATGAATCCGCAGCTGGTAATGCACAGAACAATAAGGTGATGCCTGATGCCCCAAAGTGGAGGATCCGGAGATGCTCCGAGGGCGCAGATACGAATCTTCCATCCACATGTTACTTTGTTTGGTTTTATTGTTTGCCATTTGGCCTTTTTGGTTTTTTTTGTTGTTGCCTGTTGCACTCTTTCACCTTGTCAGAATGGTCTCAATGGGGCTGAGTTGGCCCTTGTCAGCTTCCTCCAAGGACTGTGATACACTATGGCACCTTGTCAGATGGCTCCAATGGGGCTGTGTTGCCCTTGTCAACTCCCTCCAATGACTGTGATGCACTCTTTCAACCTTGTCAGATGGCTCCAATGGGGCTGTGTTGGACCCTTGTTAACTCCCTCCAAGGACTGTGATACACTATGGCACCTTGTCAGATGGCTCCAATGGGGGGCTGTGTTGGCGCTTGTCAACTCCCTCCAAGGACTGTGATACACTATGGCACCTTGTCAGATGGCTCCAATGGGGTCTGATTTATCAATATGAGTTTTTGTACGTTTTCTTATTTCTTTATGTTTTTATGACATAATAAAATAAATGTCATTAATATATTATTTGTCCTCTTTATTCATGTCATTTATTAAAATCTATATTTTAGGTTGTTAATCCTTAAAGGGACATGAAACCTAAAAATGGTCTTTCATGATTCAGATATATAATACAATTGTCAATAAATTTAATATTTAAATATCTTATTTAATTTGCTTCATTTTCTTGAATATACTTTGCAGAAAGGTTTATCTTTGCAAGATCATGATTAGCAGAGAACTGAGGTTCTAGATGTAGATTGTTGGTTGTATATATATATATATATATTGGTTGTTTTTGGCACATCCATTTGTTCATTTATAAACTATTCGTGAATTGATGCACCCTTAACAAATGACCCCAGGATTATTAAAATGAGATAATCAATGTAAATTATGAATTCTGCTGGAAATAGTATCCTCTCTGTGAATCCTGGACTTAATTGTTTGTATTTCATGTCCCCTTTAAAGTGATGCTGACCACAATTCTTAAGGAATGGATATTCCATTTCTAATGTATTTTTTGTCCTTTTTACATCAACATAGATATATAATATTTTTAAAAAGACTATTTTTTTGAATGTTGACAGCAACATGTATTCCAATTTCACTTATATCTTATTGGTAGTAGTCTAACAAAAGCAATCACTGTGTGTAATGCGCATATTTTAGCTGATTAATATCTTTTTCTTATTATTGTTTTCTCTTTAATGATCCACCGATATATTGCTATAGGTAGGCTGACCATATTTCAAACTTGAATTAAGTGACACATCTGATAAATACGTGTCATTATTCTTATTCCCAAATAAATCTTTAACCATATCTGAAAAACATCCCTGACATATGTATTTCTTATATGTCCCTTTTTAAGTGTAAAGATGGAACACCATAGCTATAGGTAACATTTAACGTATAACCAATCCCTATTTTCATAATGTATCTCGTAGCATTATTTCTGATTTAAAGGGATATGAAACACAATCTATTTTCTCATTTAGGTCTAACATACGATTTTTAATTAATTTTCTTTCCATAAATTCTCAAATTTGCTTCAGTCCTCTTTGTATCATTTGTTTAAGGAGCAGCAGGGAACTACTGTTTTCTAAATAAACACATAGGTGAACCAATGACAATCGGTATATATATATATATATATATATATCAGGGACGTGCACTCATAGGAGGCAGGGGAGGCAGTGCCTACCCTGCCATATGTGGCCAAAGCTTAATTAAATTTTAATTAAAAAAAAAAAAAAAAAAGTCCAAAAAAAAAATATTTCCCCCCCATGTAATGCTATGGAGAGGCAGGTACAGGAACGCTTCTCTCCATTGCAGTACATGGGTCAAAGGAAAAGCTGTGCTACAGCGCCACCTGTGTTCTGTCAATATATTAGCAGCAAAGATTGGGACCAATAGGAGGCACTCCTCTTGATGCCTCCTAGCAAGTGAAGGATATATAGATTAATCAGAAGGAGGATGCAGTGAGCAGGGTCATGTGACACAACTGGAAGCTGAAGTAACCTTAGAACAGATGACACCAAGCAGAAGAGTAAAGTAGTATTCTACATCTCTTTTGATTCACAAATTGTGTTAAGATACAGCTCATTAACAGGGGGGAACAGAATAAGCATAACCCAATACTGACAGTCAAAGGGTCAATTCAAATTTAAATCCATAATTTAAAACCCAGAGTTTGAAGTTAAAGTGTGCAGTGTCCACATTATTTAAATTAAAGTTTTTGACATTGAATATTGCTAAGCCTCCCTTTTTCATGGTTATTTGATTTAATTAGGTACAAACTCCATATATGGTTATGTCTGTTCAGAGGATGCAGTATCTATTTTTATTTATCTCTGTGTCTCCATTTATTTAAAAGACTGCTGTTAACTTGTAATTCACAAATCAATTGAAAGCTGTTGCATTGTGTTTTTTAATATGTGCTGCTTTTATACAAGTTTATATTAATACAAAGGAGATAATGAGTCATTTAAAAAATATATGTAATTATTGCAGTTAAATGTTTTTAGAAATAATGCCACTGTAAAGATACTGGTTAAACACATAGTCAAATGGAGACATTTAAAATTAAACTTTCATGATTGAGGTAGAGCATGCTATTTTAATAGACTTTTCTAGTTATTTATATTTTGAGAATTAGCATCAACTGTTACTGGCCCCATGTCAGCAAATCAAATTAGTTTTTGAAAGAAACATGAAAGTCATAATTACATTTCCATCATTCAGATAGAAATTGCACAAAAAAATAAATAAACTTTCTATTTTACTTTTATTATTATGTACTTCATTCTTTTGGTATCCTTTGGTGTCCTTTGTTGAAGAGCATACCTAAGTGGGATGTGCACGTGCGTTTCTTGAACACCATATTGCAGCAGCTGTGTTGGCAGTATTGCTAACTTGTCCTTTGTGTAAAACTTGTATTGTAAATGATTTCTATTTTTACAATACAGTAGTGAGTAGAGAAGAGATTGTGTATCATTCTAATTGCTTAGTAACTGGCACTGTGACACAGAATTGTGTGAGTGTGTATGTGAGCAGAGTGTGTGTGGGTGTCAGTGAGCAGAGTATGTGTGCTTTATTCTCCAGATAATCAATACATTTCCGATGAGCTGGTGCTTTAGTGCAGTGTTTCTCAACAATGGTCCTCAAGTTACCCCCAACAGGCCAGGTTTTCATTATAGCTGAATCAGTGCACAGGTGAAGTAATCAGCTGATCAGTAACTCAGTGGTTACTAACTTGCTCTCATCCATCACCTGATTAAGTCACCTGTGCACTGGTTCAGCTATCATTTAAACCTGCCTTGTTGGGGGGTACTTGCGGCCCTCTGTACATGTGTTTCTCTGGCGTATCATATCTAGTGCCTCACCAGCCTCTGACCTCAACTGCACGTCACTGATATATATATATATGTAGCCACCAATCAGCAGTTACCACATCGCATTTTTCTGCTCTTGAGATTACCTCTAAACACATTTCATCAAAATATTAAACTTAAATTTGAAAATGAAGTTCAAATTGCAATGTTGTACATAATCGTGTAACATAAATTTGCTTGCTAAATAGTTAATAATCCTCTGATTCTAATGAAATATATCCTTATTACCAACAATAGATTCTATTTCATAAATCACAGTATTACGTTATCTAGCATGACATTCATAGCTAACATTATAGCACATACTAATTTTTAAATTATCAATATGTTTCTTATTGACATGCAAAGCTGTAAAATTAGTCCTTGGATTGGATGCCGTTTTTACGCGATCTTGGACGGCGCCTTTGATTGGCTGAGGTTTTTACGCAATCTTGGATGCACCATGTTGCTTAAGACGTCACATGCCACGCTGTAAAATGAGTCCTTATATTGGCTGACATTTTTACGTGATCTCGGATGCGCCATGTTGCTTAAGACGTCCACATGCCAAGCTGTAAAATGAGTTCTTGGATTGGATGCCGTTTTTACGTGATTTCGGATGCACCTTTGATTGGATGACGTTTTTACGCGATCTCGGATGCGCCATGTTGCTTAAGACGTCACATGCCAAGCTGTAAAATGAGTTCTTGGATTGGATGCCGATTTTACGTGATCTCGGATGAGCCTTTGATTGGATGACGTTTTTACGTGATCTCGGATGCGCCATGTTGCGTCACATGCCAAGGTGTTAAAATTCCGTCTGATTGGATTACGTTTGTCCCGCAATATTTGATTTTGCACGTAACCCACGTTTGTGAATGAGAAGACAAGTTTAAAACCATGACGAGTATGGATTGTGTCAATCATGTACATTGTTGAACCATAGCTGATAAAGAACACAAAAATCTCTTTTGGATGGCTGTCTCGTTGAAGAAACAAATGAAAGCAATATGTTTTCCTGCATAATATATTTTGAGGCAAGTGCAAATCCATGAATATACTCCATCTTGTTTAATATGTTTGTCAACAATATTTTCCTTTTTATAAATAATTACTGTGTTGTGTTGATTTTTCTACATATCTAATTCCTAAAGATGCGCTTTTGTATTTGAATCAAGTAATCAATATGCATTGACCTTTATTCATATGATAAATATGTGAGATATCTACTTATTCTAGATGTTATGTCCTGGTCTTCTTTCTTAAAGGGACATTATACACTCATTTTTTCTTAGTATATATGTTTTGTAGATGATCTATTTATATAGGCCATATTGGTTTTTAAAAGTATAGTTTTGCTTATTTTTAAATACCATTGCTGTGATTTTCTGACTCCTAACCAAGCCTCAAAGTTTGATGTGAGTACCATCAGCTACCTTCTCCAGCTTGCTCCTGTTGTGTAAAGGGTCTTTTCATATGTAAAAGAAGGGGGGGGGTGTCTTATTTCACACTTGCAATGGGCTTTCCAGCTAACTTTTCAACATAGCTAAACTGAGAGTTTCTAAGTAACTCTTTAAACCGTTTTGATCCTGGATTTTTATATCAGCATCTGTGCATCTTGTTCTTTATAGTAGTGTCTATTACATGCAGTTCTATGAAAATGAGTGTATACTGTCCCTTTAATGTAAATGCTCAGAATTGTGTCATGTATGACTTCCACGTTGTTAATCTCCAAATATATTACTGTAAGCATATATTTCTAATGTAACTCTTAAAAGGACAAGAAACATATTCCTTCTAAATGAAATGTCTTTCTTAAATAATTCAAACACTATAATGTATCTTTAAGAAAATAGACTTTATTTAACACGTCGATAGAAATATGGCATAGAGGCTTAGTATCCAATTCAAATATTTTCTGGTTTGAACAAGTACGTGTAGATATACCAACAATCCCTAAGGATTAGTATATGTTAGCATATGTTCTTGTTTAAAGGGACAGTCAAGTCAAGCAAAAACAGTAATGATTTTATCTCCAAAAATACAATTTTTATAAAATATATCTCAAACGTTAATCACCAATTTATCTTAGTTCTCTTGGTATTCTTAGTTGATAGCTAAACCTAGGAGGTTCATCTGCTCATTTCTTCGAGCTTGAAGAGTGTATCTAATCTGAATGGCATTTTGACCACTAGAGGGCATTTTTTTGTGTGTTTCATATAGAAAACATTGAGCTCATGCAGTATAGTTACCCTGGATTGATCAGTGATTGGCTGAAATGCCGGTCTGTCAAAGAACAGAAATAAGTGGTCATTTTTCAGTGGCATAGATACAAGGTTAATCACAGAAGTAAAACGTGTATTTCTCTAAGTCTTGTTTTTCAAAACTTGATAATGCGTAATAAAGTGTTTTCTTGGTAACCAACAATAATTAATGTTATGACTGTCCCTTTAAGCTGTGTTGTTGGCATCAAAACAGTGATATGCCATCATGTATAATTGTAAATGGTCATTTTGTTTGAGATTAGGGAAACAGTTTGGACATCACATCACAGAAACCAATCAATGTAATCAACAAGGATAGGTATGTGATGATGTGGTCTCCACACACTTGTAAAATACACTCTGCAAACAATCTGCCTCCATGGACCCGGTCGCATAGAAGCAGATTATATAGAGTGTGCTCCGCAAGTATAAGAAGACCACATCATCACATACCTATCCATTACACATTAAATAGCTAAAAATATATATATAAAAAAATTACTTTCCTCTTCCTTCCCCTCTTCCCACAAGACTGAGGCTCTGGGGGGGGGGGGGGCAACTGCCCCCTCCGACGAGTTTCTCATCGGAGATGTTTGGGGAAGAGGGGAAGGAGGAGTACTGGGATCACCCGGCTGAGGAGGAGATTGAGGATGAGATGGAGGAGGGCCAGGAGCAGATGGTCTAGCAGCAGATGGCCCAGCAGCAGATGGTGCATTATGCGCCCTCCCGGAGGACCTGCAATATATCTATCAGAGTATGCAAGATCTCTCTTTGGTCTTGTTGAATCTCATTAATTGCTTCCGTCAGCTGGATTCTGGTTTCCGTCTGTTCCCTCCAGAAGGCACGCATCTCTTCCAGAAAATCTCTTAATATCTGCAGCTCTGCTATCTCCTCCTGAGGGGCTGCTGGTGCACGGCGGGCTGCTGGTGCACAGCGGACTGCTGGTGCAGGAGGGGCTGCTGCAGGGATCTTTTCTGCAGCGGGGGCTTCTTCAGAGGATGAGGGTAGAGGGATGTCTTCCATGTCTCCCCGAGGTGGGGAGTCATCTGCACCATTCTCATACCTGGGTGAAGGAGGAGCCCTATGGGTGCTGTGCTGCTTCCTCCCCGGGCTCAGACTCTGTATATTGTAAAAAGAAAGAAGTCAAGATGCTTTTGCTTACAATAGAATTACAAAGGCAGCCTCATTAATACACTTTAATATACAACAATCAATACGATTTCCGGCATTTTCCAAAACCGTGTTTCTGATATCTATATGGTCAATCTGAATGTGTTTTTGCGCTTGTTTTCAGTCTGTTTAAATGCACACCTAACCTGTAGCCTAGATACCAATGTGATGGCTTTTCGTGAAATGCAACTTTCGCAAGGTAACTGTGAATGCGTTTTACGTAATAATGTCTAAAAAAGCGTAATTGCGTTAATCATATTCTTAAATACATTCTTTATTTTTGATCTAAAGAGATTATTAAATGAGCTTACCGGAAGATGAGAGTGGCAGGTTCCCGGTATCGACTCCTCCGATACCGACTATGGCCGCCTCGGAGATGCTGGGACGCAACATTTCCTCCCATGGGGAATATTCCACAATCATTTCCGGACCGACACCAGTCCCTGTTAGATATTGGTTCTCCCTCGAGAGCTTTCTTTTGAGTTCCATTTTGCAGTCCCGGTAGCGATGCTGTATGGACTTGACATCCCTGTTATGGACCCCCACTGCATTAACGGCATCCCTGATCTCCAGCCAAAGCTTCCTCTTCTCCCTAGGGGTGGCCTTCTGAGCCTGCAGCCTCCTAGCCCTCTCCATATAAGCCTCTATGAGGGCCTCCTTCTCATCCATAGTATATCTTGCCTCCCTAGTCAGCTTGGCTTTCCCGGACTGTGAAGCTCTACACTGCCCACCACTGTGCCCAGCCACTTGTTAATCTTGAACAAAGTGGCCGGGTCCACCCCACCACTTCCTCCCCCATCTTACTCTCCCCCTTCCTGTCCTGTTCCTCTCCCTCTCTCACCCTCCCCCCTCCCCCTCTCCTGCCTGATCTCCTGCCTAACTTCCTCTTAAATCTATTCTCTGAACTCCTGCCTAATCAGCTCTAATAGCTGCAGGCTAATCTGCCCCCTCCCACCCCCCCTCCCGACATACTCAAAACAAAAAGTGAATGTGCCCAAATGAAAGGGAGTCAAAATAATAAGAAAAATGAAAAAAGTGCTCTAAGTGTGAAAGGGATATAAATAAAAGAGGGTAAGGAGTATTAAACAGACAAAAATGTTGAAAAAGATTAAAATGAGGATATGTAAACAAAATCTAACTATGGGATGGGTATGGGCTTACAGGGAATGGGGTATGGTCTTAAAGGGAATGGGGTATGGGCTTAAAGTGAATGGGGTATGGCTTACCGGGAATGGGGTATGGGCTTACCCGGGAATGGGGTATGGAGTATAGTATGAGAGGGGATGGGGTATGGAGTGTATGTAGTGTTATTGATAAGTGTATGTATGTATTGAATGTGTTTGCGTGTAAATTTGTTAAGTATTCAGAAAAACCACTCGCACACTCACCCAAACAAATTCTTGCTCACTACCGCTCTCTCACTATCTCACACTACCGCTCTCTCACTATCTCACACTACCACTAACTCACTATCTCACACTACCACTAACTCACTATCTCACGCTACCACTAACTAACTCACTATCTCACACTACCACTAACTAACTCACTATCACACACTACCACTAACTAAGTCACTATCTCAAACTACCACTAACTAAGTCACTATCTCAAACTACCACTAACTAACTCACTATCTCACACTACCACTAACTAACTCACTCTCTCACACTACCACTAACTAACTAACTCACTCACTAACACTAAATCTCACAATACCAGTACTTGCTAAATCTCTCTAATCTCCAAAAATCCTCCAGCAAACACAGTCAAAGAAGCCATGCTTGTAGCGTGCTTATATACCCTATGTAAATGTTTAATGATTTACCGGTTTGCAAAGTAAAGTATGTTCAGGTGTGCTTTGTTAGTAATTAGTATGTGTGTAATGTATATTTGTTGTGTGAATTTGCACATGCTCATATTGAGTTAGTATTTGTGGAATGGTGTATAATGTGATGATGTCATAGTGATCGTATTGCATAACATTGTCCAAAAGTATTATCTGTAAATGTAAATACATATTTGTGATGGTGTCGTTTTTGTGAAGTGGTATAAAGGTTTCTTTTGTACTAATGTTCCGTAATCTTGAATGCAAATGTTTTGTTTGTGTATGAGTGTGCAATTCTTTTTTCACGTTGTTTTGTTCCGTGTTTGCAAGATCGTAACATATTTATGTATTCCTCGTTTAGTGTAAATGTTGTTTATTCTTTTTCTTTTCCGATTGTGAATGTGTAATGCGTATGTGCTATTTTTCGTGATTGTTGTTTGTACATTTGATGTGTGTTTTTTCTTGGTGCATTATGTGGTATACGTAATATGACAGAGCAGTGCGTATTTCAAGCGAGATCGAGTGTTAGCTGAAAAATCCGTGCTTCTTTCATTTATCATTGATCTCTATGGGAGAATGTTTAACGCTGCCGTGATTAAGCGTAAGAAATAAACGCGGTAGTCGTGTTACCGCAACGCGTTACAAAGGTTGTTTTTAGACTCGTAATACCAAAAGTTATGAAAAGTGCGCAATGGAAATAAAGTAAACGTAACTAACGCACCCCTCCTAATGCACAACTCGTAATCTAGCCGTATGTATTTTAAGTAAGTTTGCTATTTAAAGAAAATGTGTTTTTAACTTTTGCTGTGTTCCTTTTCTTTTTTAGGAACAAGAGATTAATATCCCGTACAAGACAGAAGCCGCCGCTTTTTCTTTTACAATAGTGCAGTTTTATACTGTAGTACAGACACCCTTAAACTTGGCCCTCCAGAGGTTTTGGAACTACATTACCCATGATGCTCAGGCAGCTGATATGCTGGCTGAGCATCATGGGAAATGTAGTTCCAAAACCACTGGAGGGCCAAGTTTGAGGATGTCTGCTGTAGTATATGTAAAGCGTGCTTTGTATAGTAACATAGTATTTGTATAGCCCCTACAATTTTACACTGTATAGTACTGATTAGTACGTGTTTAGCAGTATTATTGCAATTGCAATATCAATGGATATCTCTTTTGGTGTAAGCAGATCTCAGCTTTCCATAAAGCGGCGATGAGGGCAATTAATATTTTAGATTCCATTCAAAACTACTTATTTCTGTGAAACAGGATTCTATGCATTATTGAACATTAAATCAAAGTGGAGAAATTGACTTGATGTGTTAGATGACATGTGAGTAAAACTGCCAGTAATTCTGTGGGAGGAGTGCGCGCTCCGGCTCGTTTGTTTAAAGAGCCGCCAAACAACTGACTCCCAGCCACAGAGCCCTATTGTCGGGGGAAACATATGCCCGGCCCGGGGGAATTAAGGTGGTCACAGGAAGCCAACAGATCCCTTTAAGGCTGTTTGGTAGCAGCCGCAAAAGATAGTGCAGAGCTGGAAAAGATCTTGGGGAACCAGCGTAACCAGCTATGTATGAATAGCAGCGGATGGAAAGTGCAAGCCCCATTTCAAGGAGCGGGTCGCGCACCTGGATCCCTGTGTACCTTGAATCGAGCGGCTGGCGCCATATCTGTGACACACCTGTGCAATATTTGCCATACCTAGGTGAGAGTCTTGGTGGTGAGCTGCACCGAGGGCACGGGACCAGGGCGGGAGGTCGTGCAGCCAGAACGGTGGAGGTCGGAACTATCTTACCCCCCCTTGTTAAGTCGGCTCACACAGCTGACGTCACGCCCACGAGCCAGCCGCTGTGTGGAGAACCCCGGAGAATCGGCGCCTGGTCGCCTAAGAACACACTGGCGGTGGGCGACGTGCTGAGTTCCAAGTCCTCCTGAGAGGTATGTCTACCAACTTTAATATGCTGTTCAAGCCGTGAAGATAGCGGGGGTAAGTTGCATCTACCTTATTATACCTCAACCCGCAAAACTGCACTCTGCTGACACATCTTTTACTGAGCTATATTTGAACGCTTTCTTCTCCTCATAAACTTACAGAGGCTTTAGCGTTTAAAGTGCCTGAAGGCTGGAGGGTCTGACCTCGGAATAAATTCGACCGTAGCTACTGATTTTTTTGTACAAACTATGGTCCGGTCTGAGCCTGTCATCTCTTTGACTGTTAAGTACCCCGCATTTTAACTGGGAGTATACATCTGGCGTCTTTAGATAGCACGCTACCAGTCTACCTTATTTTTCGGGTGCAATACATAAGAATAAGGGTTGAGAACGTGAACAGACATTCCAGACACAGTGTAAACAAGGCTGTCGCTAGTAGGACAGGCCTCGGTCTAGGGACTATACCTGAAGGGTAACTAGGGGAACTTTGCTGGCCTCAACCCAACATAGGACATCTAATACAGGCTATCTGTAATACCCTGACCAGAAAAAGAAAAGGGGGTGTCCCTGGAATATCTCTGGCACTGTTTATGTATTTGCAGTAGTGTTTGAAAATCTGCAGTACCCAAGAATGTGTTTTTCTCTATGCAAATGTGCAAGGTTTTTTTCTATGTAAATGCGCAAGGTTTTTTCTATGTAAATGCACAAGGTTCCTCTTATGTAAATGTGCATTTTTTCTATGTAAATGTGCAAGGTCTTTTCTGTGTAAATGTGCAGTGAGCAAATAAGAGCACATTACACAAAAATACTACCAAACCAATACAAGACAATACTGGGCTATCACCATTTGTAAGAAAAAGTACTTGCATAAAGGTTATCAGAATAGTAACAGTTAAGAGCATATAAGTACATATTTTAGGCTCCTGAATAGTGACAATTATTTTAGGCCTCTCCTAAACCCTGTACACATATATAATATAGCTTAAGAAATAAGGTAAACAACACAATTTTAAACGCCATTGTATTTTGGCTAACTTAATCACAGAGGCACCTTTTTTTTTTTCTTTCTTTTCGAAAAAGGGGGAAGGGGAAGGAAGGGAAAGAAAGGTAGAAGGAAGGGAAAGGAAGGTAGAAGGAAGGAAAGGAAGGAAAAAAAAGAAAAGAAAAAAAAACTAGCATAAGCACAGTTGCACAAATTATAGGTTTATTAGATATTTTTTCTCCTTGTTTATTTTTGCTCCGCCTTTTTTGGGGGAGACGCAGATAAGTCACAATCACAGTAAACATAGATTTTGATTTGTTGTGGATTAAAGAGGTGGATTCTAGGTGTGATTAGCACGATTATATAGGGGAGGTCTATCTGCCGATATAGAGTCTCGTAACAAGATTTTTGGACTAGGCCTTCATAGGTTCCAGTTACTACAAAGTTTTAAAACTAGAATGTATGTAGATATATAAGTAAAGTGTTGTATGCCAATGTCAATTAGTACATCAAGTCAAAGGAGATCGATTAGTCAATACAGGGTTCTACCGCTTAGCGGACCCTGGTTTAAGTTCGAAGTACCCCTATAAGGAAGTAGGACCAAAATAGGGCAAACAGAAATACAGAAACACAAATTGCACGTAGCATTACATCAGGGCCGTGTGTATGCTTAATTGGTCTAAATCTTAAAATAAAGGAAATCACTAGTATAGACTTATAGTTTTAGAAGACACCAGAGCCTGTCTGACCTTGGAGTAGAGCAGGGTTGTGTAAGGTAGTTGATAGTTTCCCGCACAGAGCAATACAGGAAACAGTCTGCACTAACAGTTTGCACTAATTATAGACAGTTTGCACTAATTATAGACAGAAGTACGATTATTCCTGGTCTAGGTATATCTGTATTATAGTTAAAAACTTTAAGAGGAATTTTTTTCTTTAATTCCTATTTCTAAAACTTATGGATAAATATATGACAAGCGCGAAAATAAATCTCCAGCCATGGCCTCTAAAGAGAGACAAAAAAACAGAAAACAGGTCAGGAACCAGGAATAGAGATCAGTTTAGAAGTCCAGGTACAAATCAAGAAACACAGATGACAAATAAATCAGTTAGCGGACTTCTACTGCCTCAATTTGAGCTTGTGAAGAAGTTATTGCAGATTTATCACAGGAAATATGACTTTTTCTCAGTCAGAATTCTCAGAAGTGAGGCTAGGGTTTTCAGAGGTGGAAGATAAGTTAAATATTCAGATGTAAATATAGTGGAGAAACACAGATAAAATCAAGGCAACTTCTGCTAAAAGTGGAAGATTTGGAGGATAGATCCCGCCGGAATAATATCCGGGTAGTGGGACTCCCAGAACTAGAGAGTTTGATGACTTATTGAGATTCGCAGCTAATACTCTTCCTAAGTTGCTAGGGATACAGTTGGACAGAGATACACTCCAAGTAGAGCGGGCGGGCCATAGGGTAGGTAGTGCCAGGCCTCCCACAGAAGGAAATATACGCCCCAGGATGGTGCTAATTAGGTACCTTAACTTCCAGGATAAGATTAATATCATGCAGCATTATAGGAAATTACAAACATTATTAATTGAGGGGAAAAAAATCCTGTTAATTTCAGGATTTCTCCTCTGAAACATCCTCCAAGAATAGGGCAATGGCACCATTCAGTTCTGGGTTAATCAGGGCAGGATTAAAACAGCAATGAATCTATCCCGCCAAAATAACCGTGTTAAGTATGGATAGGGAGAGTTGTCTTAAACTCGGTTAAGGAAGCTAAAGATTTCTGCCAGGAGAACAATATAGAGGTCTGAGTCGAGATAAGTTTCTGTCTAATAACTATAGTTAAGTAATGACAATGGTACAAGAATATTAGAGTGTTGAGTGCAGGCACTAGGTTACAGGAGGGTGTGGGGGGGTAATATTGGGGTTGAGCGGATCGAAATTTTTTTTTTTTCTTCTCTTTTCCCATTGTGGGGCTTTTTTTTTTTTTTTTTGCTGGATAAAAGATTAAAAATGTCAGAATCTTTTAAGTTTAGTTTCGTTGGAATGTGGGAGGAATAACCTCCCCCATTAAACGGAAGAAAGAATGTTTTAAGAACACTGAAAGGTGAGAAACCAGACATTATCTTTCTCCAGGAACTGCATCTGAGGGCTCCGAGATAGAGAAACTGAAAGTTAACCTGGGTTGCAGAAATTGTGGCGACACGTTGCAATAAGCGTAAGCGTGGGGTGGCCATTATCATAAACAGAAAGCTTACATATAAAATTTTAAGCAAGAATGCGATCCTCAGGGCAGGTTTATAGTCCCTTCAGATTCAGATAGAGGGCGTAAGGTGGATTTTCTGCAACATATATGGTCCCAATAAATTTGAGAAATATTTCTGGCAAAAGATCCAACAGAAACGTATCCCATATCTGGATCAGAACTTGATTATAGCTAGGGACATGAACTTCACTCTGTATCCGGAGATGGATAAGATCTAGAGTTAGATGTCGCCAGTCGAATAATATAAGAAGCCAAGTTCTTTAGGAACTATGTTAAAGTATTGAAAATTGAAAGACATTTGGCGGGTACCAACACCCGGGATGATCGTGTTTATACCTGTGAGTCCTAAGACCCACAGGAGCTTTTGCGTATTGATTTATCTTGATAGGCGCACAAGTAGCTAGGTTTGAGACGGAAACCAAGATTGCTGACATCTTTTTATCTGATCACACTAATATTAGCCTTTAAGGTTCTGGGCGGACAAAAAAAACTAGAAGCCCCGGGAACTCGTTCCGTTTCCCATCTTATATGCAGTCAAAATATCCATTTTTCAAATTGGTTGAAATCCTAAGTGGCAAGAGTACTGTGATCAGAATGCAGAAATATAAAATAAACCAGAAATTTTTTGGGAAGCAGGGAAAGCAGTTATGCGAGGAGAAATCAAGGCATACATGGTCAAATTAACGCACAAAATATAGTGCGAGAGAGGTACAGTTGGCTAATTCAGCTCAGAAATGCATATAATAGATATCTTCAGTCCCTGACTCAAGACACCTGGAGTAATACATACTATCCAAAACTGAACGCGAGGATTTTTTAGAGAAAAATGGGCAGGGAGGATCTCAAGGCTAGGGCTATATCAAGGGTATCAGGGGGTTTCCGCCAAACACCTGGTAAAGATAATAAAGTTTCGGAATTATTTTTTATAGCAGCAATCAAACGGGAATAAGATTATCACCCAATCTACAGACATCAGAGATGCATTCTTTAAATATATCATAATATCTATACTAGTGGGGGAATAAACGAGAGTGTGAAGGCGCAATTCTGGGACAAAATCAAATTACCTAGTATATCTCCTGAGGAATTGAATCAAATTAATGCAGCAATAACGGAGTCAGAGATAGTTAAGGTAATACAAAGGATAAAATCAGGCAAAGCCCCAGGCCTTTCAATCGAATTCTATAAAATTCTATCAGAAACAGTAGGCGCCACACTAGAGAATTTATACAATGACTATTTTTTAAGACAAGCTCTGAAGTCCCTTATTTCTCTGATTCAGTTGTCACCCTCATACACAAGAAGGGGAAAAGCCCAGATGAATTATCAGCTTACCGCCCAATCTCCCTGTTAAACCAGGATTATAAAATTATTATGTAATTATAGCCGATAGTTAAAAAGAGTTGTAGGTAAATTGATACATACAGATCAGGAGGGCTTTATCCCGAATAGGAATTATGTTCGTAATATGAGAAGAGTTTTAACTGTGTTGGACCACTTTCACCGGGTTGGGCCAACGGGCAGTAGGGATTGTCACAAATATCATGAATAAGGATCTAGCGTTAATCACCGTAGACGCCGAAAAAGCCTTTGATTCTATTGAGTGGGAAACCATCTCATAACCTCTTTGAAAATTTTGGTTTTTTATGGCCGGCTGGTTGATCTGGTGAGGGTGGTCTACAACAAACCTAGATCGCAGCTCTTAGTGAATGGGGAACTAAACACAACATATTACTCTAGAAAAAGGAACACGTCAAGGCTGTCCTCTATCTCCGCTGCTATTTTGATCTTGCCCTAGAGCCTTTGGCGGTTTATATTAGACAAACAATACAACCAGTTAGATAGGCAGGGAAGTTTACTCATATCTCTGTATGCAGACGATATACTCCTTTTTCTGCAGAACACCATAGAATCTATCCCACGAGTCATTAAAATCATCACGAGTTCAGTGCTTTCTGGGTATAAAATTAACTCTAAAAAATCGGAGTTATTATGGGTTAATAAAACAAGGCAAAGTACAAATCATATCTTCAGAGAAGTTAAAGTCATTAATTACCTAGGGATCAAGATTGCTAGGAATCCTAGTGATTGGTACATTAAATTATAGCAACTTTTTGATAAAGTTCAATATGACTTAAACAAATGGAATCTACATTATTTGTCGATATCGCTAGATGCATGATAATTAAAACAATCTTATTCCCGAAAATTTTGTTTCTGATACAAAATCTTCCCTATTTTCACTAGGAAAGATATAGACAAATATAAAAACTTGCACCTCCTTTATTTGGGGGAAAAAGAGACCAAGAATATCTCTAGATAAAATGAGTAATTCAAAACAATATGCAGGGTTCTCTATCCCCAATATTAAGTATTATAATCTAATAGCCCTGGCAAAATTTGGAATAGACTGGCTTACCAAATCAGAGTATGTAACATATCACAATCTAGACACTGAGTTGATTAGGCCTTTTAGTCCACAAGCCATGTTACATTGTCTGTATAGGAAGTTACCATAGAATCTAAGCGTGATGTTAACATTTGCCAACATCATTAAAGGGTGGCAGCAATACTGTATTTTAGTGGGCAGGAATTTCGTGCGTCTCCATATCTACCTATTAGGCTGCGTTGATTTCCCATCAGGTCTTAACTACAGACTGTTTTTTGAATGGGGAGAGAAGGGTCTGAGTCAATTCGTCCAGTTGAAAGATGATAGGGGCGGTCAGACTTGAACTTTTCAGAGCCTGGCAGAGCAATATCATCTGCCAGCCAATAATTTTTATGCATATCTGCAGGTACGCCATTATATCGAAAAACTTAATAGAGAAGTGGGAACCGAATGGGGACAGGCCCAGATAGCTCCGGGCCTAAAGCTTTATCAAGCAGGGAAACGCTCAATCTCTTGGTGGTATCAGAAAATGTTAATGATTAAAGGGCAGGCACATATTACCCAAGCTAAGGAAAAATTTATTAAATATTTTGACAGGTTACAAACTGAGGAGATAACTGAAAGCATCAAACTCGCTGCTGAGGCGACCTCTTACCAGTTGGAGAGAGTCACAGTGCAAAATAATTAACAATTTTACCTGACACCATCAAGAATGGCCAAATGGACGGCGTCCAAGGCAGGGAACTGCTTCAAGTGTACAGAGGCAGGGGCAAATTTGCTGCATTGCATCTGAGTTGTCCCAAAGTCAGGCATATTGGGCAAAGGTTCAATATTGGCTGAACTACCATCTTCAGAGTAAGATTGAGCTGCAGGCAGATCATATATTTTTTTTTAAAAACTCAGCCAATATTGCGATAGACATCTCACTAATCTTGCGATATTGGTGGCAACGTAGCCTCCTCTTTAAAAAATGGAGACAAAGAGAAATCCCTATTAGGGAATTTATCAATGTCATTAAAACCCAGATGATTGTTGAAAGGCAGAACCTGAAGGCTGATTCAGAAAAGCATTATAAAAATTACTTTAAAAAATGGGGAAGTTTTATAAGTTCTTGGGCCCCAGAGCTGCAGATTCGCTTCTTGGAGCCATTTTAGAATGCAGTCCCATTTCTAAATTTGATTATAGCTGGAGTATTACCCAGGCTATGGCTAACAGAGAGGGTTACGTGACAGAAGTCACCTCAAGATGGGCTTGGGCTCCCTTTTTTTTTTGTTTGTTCGCTTTCCGCTCCCCCCCCCCCCCCTTTTTTATTTTTCTATTCTTCTTTTTTTTTTGAAAGATTCATATAAGTTTCTTGATTGTTATCCTCATGATGGCTCCGATTTATCTGGAGCTTTGATCCAGTGTAAGCTAATTGAATTTTTATTTTTTATCTTTCATCACCTCTTACCAGATGATTATGAAGCACTTTTTTGATTTCTTGAAAAGTTATAATAGAAGTTATTCATATGTTTAGAATATCTTAATGTATAAAATTTGAAAAGTGAGGTTAAGATCTTTTTTTCCATTTTTTTCTTGTATTTTTATGCATGGATCTTTTTATGTTATAATAGAAGTGATTCTATGTTTTCAACAAATGTTTATATTGCAAGGTTTCTCTTCTGTATCCATATACATGGCGTTTCAGCTTATGTTGTAATATGATTTTAACCTCAATAAAAGTAATAAAAAAAAAAAAAAAAAAACTGCCAGTAATTGTACCTCAATTCCATAATGGTTGATGCCCTACTTGATAGTTACCACCCTTTAACCTTAAACTTAACTTAACAAACTTATGAATAAACACACAGGGGGATATCGATCAAGCCGTCAACTTTCTTGAAATCGACGGCACCAATATGCTCGCCTAACATTGTGGCTGCGGACCTGAATAGGATCTCCATATTTATAAAAAAAAGCCGTCAAAAAGCCGCGCACCAAGTACGGGGCGATGAGCATCAGACTGTTGTTAACTAACAGTCATCGATCTTGCGTCTATTTGGCTTTTTTTTTTTTTTTAAACTATTCGGCTTTTTACCAACTTTATTTATACACTGTCACTAAACGCTGCCACTATACTAAAATGTTTAACCCCTATCCCACTGCTCCCAGACCCCGCCACCACTAAATAAAGTTATTAACCCCTATTCCGCCACTCCCGGACCCCTCCGCCACTAAATAAAGTTATTAACCCCTATTCCGCCGCTCCTGGAGAGCTCTGAGAGAGCTCAATCCTATTGGCTGATTGGAACAGCCAATAGGATGAGAGCTGCTCAAATCCTATTGGCTGATTGGAACAGCCAATAGGATTTTAGCAGCTCTAATCCTTTTGGCTGATTGGAACCTTTCAGCCAATAGGAATGCAAGGGACGCCATCTTGGATGACGTCACTTGCATTCAAGTTCCAGTTTACGGCGGCGACCGTATTGAAGAGGAGCTCTGCGCCGGATGTCTTCAGGATGGACCCGCTCCGCGCTGGATGGATGAAGATAGAAGATGCCATCTGGATGAAGACTTCACCGGATGGATGAAGATGGAAGAGGCTGCCCGGATGAAGACTTCTTGCCGGCTGGATGGATCCTTCAAGCAGAACTTCAAGAACTGTAAGTGGATCGTCGGGGGTTAGTGTTAGGTTTATTTAAGGGTTTTTTGGGTGGGTTTTATTTTTAGAGTAGGGTCTGAGCAGTAAAATAGCTAAATGCCTTTTTAAGGGCAATGCCCATACAAATGCCCTTTTCAGGGCAATGGGGAGCTTAGGTTTTTTTAGATAGGGTTTTTATTTGGGGGGGTTGGTTGTGGAGGTGGTGGATTTTACTGTTGGGGGTGTTTGTATTTTTTTTAACAGGTAAAAGAGCTGATTTCTTTGGGGCAATGCCCCACAAAAGGCCCTTTTAAGGGCCATTGGTAGTTTAGTGTAGGCTAGGGTTTTTTTATTTTGGGGGGGATTTTTTATTTTGATAGGGCTATTAGATTAGGTGTAATTCTTTTTTGCAAGTGTGTAACTCCTGGCTAGCCCGACTGCTTTTAATCAGCTGCACAGAATCATTCCATTACACTCACTGCTACATATTGCAAGCCAAAAGCTCATTTGAGCCTTGGCTCGCTGAGTCTAAGTGGCTCTTTGATTAAAAGTGGCAGTGTTACTCCAAATGAAGGCCCTGTGGGAAGACCACGTAAAATCCAGAGACTACACATCCGTTCAATAAATGGTGCCTTAGTGGTTAATAACAATGTTTCAATCTGGGGGGCCATACATTTCGATATTAATCCAACCTGGCTTACTTTAATGCATGTCCAAGTATTGCTATTATGTCATTTGATAATAATGTTATAGTTTGTACAATTTGTATAAGTTATATTAGTATTCATGTTTAGATATTTACATGTTATTAGCAGTACCCTAAGAGCACACATGATGTATTCTGTAAAAGGCATGTACTTGAATTTTCAGGCATTGAACAAAATGTATCCTGCCCTTTTCTTTTTCAATAAAACTGCTTTTAAAACTAAAAAAAAAAAAAAAAAAAAAGTGGCAGTGTTACTCACTGGAGTTAGAAACTGGAGGTGGAAACTGCAGACCAATTAACAGGTAAACTTAATAACTATATATTATTATTATTATTATTATTATTATTCTTTATTTATAAAGCGCCGACAGATTCCGCAGCGCTCCCATGGGTACAAGGATAACAGTACAGTGGAGAAACAATACGATAAGACACAAAATTTTACAGACAAATACAGGGGGAATTGAGGGCCCTGTTCCCGTGGGAACTTACAATCTATATATCTACACAATGCTCTCTATGTCTTTCTGCTCTCTCTGTCTGCCCTTCTCCTAAAAATCACTGCATGTCCCTATAACAACAATCCCCATACTATCCACATCTCACCCTCCCTTCTCTCATCCCCTATGCTGTTCTCACATGAACTACTCTGTTTCCTTAAAAACACTTCCCCCTCTAACTCTCCTGTTTCTAGTCATACACGCTCCTACAAGTCTCACTCTCACCTTCTGTCACTTTCACTGCTACTACTGCTTGCTGCTGGTGATGTCTCTCCTAACCCTGGCCCTGCAGCAATCACCACACGTTTACACTCTCGCTCCATCTCCCACTGCAAACATTCTAGGTCACACAATACCAACAATCTCATCTCCATTAACACACAGCGCCTATCCCCTCTCTTTTATTGTGCCCTCTGGAATGCTTGCTCCGTCTGTTACAAACTTACAACTGTTCACGACCTATTTGTTTCCAACGCTTTCAACCTTTTAGCAATTACTGAAACCTGGCTATCTTCCTCTGACACTGCTTCCATTGCTGCTCTCACTCATGGTGGTCTTCACTTTAGCCACACACCTAGGCCAGGTGAGAGACATGGTGGCGGTGTTGGCATCTTACTCTCCCCCTCCTGCTCCTATCAGTACCTATCTCCATTTCCATCTCTCTCCATTTCTTCCTTTGAAGTCCACTGCATTCGCCTGATCTCCCCTCTCTCTCAGAGTGGCAGTTATCTATCGCCCCCCTGGACTAACCTCCCAATTCCTTGACAACTTTGCTGCCTGGCTTCCTCAATTTCTCTCTACAAATACACCTACCCTAATTCTGGGGGACTTCAACATCCCTATTGACAACCCATCTGCCCCTGCTGCCTCTAAACTTCTCTCACTCACTAACTCCTTCGGCCTCTCACAATCCACCCTATTCCCTACCCACCGCTATGGACACTCGATTGATCTGGTATTCTCCTATCTCTGCTATCCTCTCTCTGATGTTGCCTGTCACCCATTTCCCATTTCAGACCACCATCTGCTCACCTTTAATCCTAATATAGATGCTAAACCTACTTCCCTCTCTCGCCCCACACCAGTAGAAATCTGCACACTGTGGACCCTCCCCAACTCTCCAATCTTATTCAAATACGCCTCCCGCATCCTTCCACGATATCCTGCCCTGACCTTGCTATAACCTACTATAACAATACTCTCTCCGCTGCACTTGACACTCTCGCTCTGCCCCAACTTCGCAAAGCCCCACGTCATCAGCTCCAGCACTGGCACTCCCAACAAACACGCCACCTACAAAAATGCTCCCGCACTGCTGAATGTGCCTGGAGGAAATTCCGCTATGAACCTGATTTCATGCACTATAAGTCCATTCTTTACTCTTACACCTCTGCCCTTCGCTTAGCTAAGCAAACCTACTTCTCTTCTCTTATATCCACTCTTCAAACCCTAAAAGACTCTTCTCCATTTTCAACTCTCTCCTCTACAAACCTGCACCACCTCCCTCATCTGCATTCAGTGCTCAAGACCTTGCTGACTATTTTTTAATAAAACACTTGCCATCCGAAGAAACATCCTAACACAAACCTGCAATCTCCCAACTTTGCTCCCAGTCACCCCCTCTGCCACTCTCTGCACCCTCCTCCCAACCACTGAGAGTGAAGAGGCTTCCCTTTTGTCTTCCTCACACCTCACTACCTGCCCACTTGACCCTATTCCTTCACATCTAATTCCTCCTCTGTCTCCCACCCTCACTCCGGCTCTTACTCACATATTCAACCTATCCCTTTCTACCGGCTCATTCCCTGCCTCCTTCAAACATGCAAAGGTCACCCCCATCCTCAAAAAACCCTCCCTTGACCCTAACTCCCCTGCAAACTACCGCCCCATATCACTGCTCCCGCTAGCATCAAAATTCCTTGAAAAACTAGTTTTCGATCGCCTAACCCAATTCCTGTTCTCCAACTCATTGCTCAACCCCCTGCAATCTGGCTTCCGTCCCCAACACTCAACTGAGACTGCCCTCACCAAGGTTACTAACAATCTCCTTTCTGCTAAAAACAAAGGCTACTACTCTATACTCATCTTACTTGACCTCTCTGCTGCCTTTGACACTGTTGACCATCCCCTTCTCCTAAGGACTCTCAGCTTTCTTGGGCTTTGTGACACTGCCCTCTCCTGGATTCACTCTTATCTCTCCAACAGATTCTTCTCTGTCTCTTTTGCTGGTGAATCCTCCTCTCTATGCCTCTGTCAGTTGGAGTACCTCAAGGCTCTGTCCTGGGTCCTCTACTCTTCTCTATTTACACTTCTTCACTGGGTAAACGTATCAACAGCTATGGCTTCAGCTATCACCTCTATGCTGATGATACCCAGATCTACCTTTCCACCCCTGCACTCTCTCCTTTTGGTCAATTCTCACATCAGCGACTGCTTATCTGGCATTTCTCCTGGATGGCCTCTCACCACCTAAAAATAAACATGTCCAAGACCGAACTACTTCTAATTCCCCCCTTTAACTCTACTCCAGTCTCTAATTTTTCTATCACTGTTGGCGGGCACCACTATCTCCCCATCACCCCAAGTCTGCTGCCTCAGAGTCATGCTTGACTCATTTGTGTCCTTCATTCCCCACATCCAATTGCTCTCTTCATCCTGCCACAACCACCTACGCAATATCTCCAAAATTCGTCCGTTTCTAAGTGCTGAAACTACTAAACAGCTAATCCACTCCCTGGTAATTTCCCAACTTAACTACTGTAACAACTTACTAACTGGCCTCCCTCTCTCCCGCCCTCTCCCCTCCAATCCATCTTAAATGCATCTGCCAGGCTAATCCACCTCTCTCGATGCTCTGTTTCTGCTGCAACTCTCTGTGAGTCCCTTTACTGGCTCCCCATTAACAACAGAGTAAATTCAATATTCTCACCCTGACCTACAAAGCCCTCACCAATGCTGCCCCACCCTACCTGTCCTCACTCATCAACAAATATACTCCTGCCCACCCCCTAAGATCCAACAATGACCTGCTTCTTGCATCCTCTACCATCACCTCCTCTCATGCTAGACTACAGGACTTCTCTCGTGCAGCACCAACCCTCTGTAACGCACTTCCTCGAGCTGTCAGACTTGCCCCTAACCTCTCCTCCTTTAAACGTTCCCTAAAGACCTTTCTGTTCAGGGAAGCTTATCACCCGACATTTAACAAACTTCACTTAACTAACAGTTACCTTCTATCTCCTCACTTATATCATTCTCACCTTTGCAGTCCCCACCTCATGTTTCCCATCCTCCAACCCCTCTAGATTGTAAGTTCCCACGGGAATAGGGCCCACAATTCCCCCTGTATTTGTCTGTAAAATGTTGTCTTTTATCGTATTGTTATCCTTGTACCCATGGGCAGCGCTGCGGAATCTGTTGGCGCTTTATAAATAAATAATAATAATAATAATAATAATGTGGTTTGTTTTTTTCATAATTTAGTGTTTTTTATTCTTTGTAACCTATTTTTTTTTCTATTTGTATTTTTAATAAGGTTAAATAGTAAATTTAAATAATTTGAGTAGGGTTAGGTTTTTTTTTTTTTTTTCAAACAAGCTTTATTGTTGAATCGAAAAACAACTGAACACAAAAATCAACATTACATCAATAATTTTACAATCTGGAGCTTCTTTTGTATATCAGTGTATCCTTGGTTCTTTACTTACTTCTTATACATAGCATAAATATGGAAGTCCAATTGCTCTCTAATCACCAGTTTCTGATTTAGAACCATTACCTTTGAGCTTGTATCCAAGTATTTAGTTGCTCCTGATATTATACACTCCCAATCAGAGTGTAATATAAGACTTAGATAATTTACATCAGGTATGTCTTTTGTCAGCACTGTATTAGTCCACAGCTTACATGTCTCACACAGCTGATACATGCTTAGAACCTGATGTAGCCACCCATCTGGGTGTAAGAGCTAAGAAGAGAATTAGTGAAGAGAAGAGTAGAGTAAGATGGGGAAACATAGGGAAAGCGAGAAAGAAGGAAAAAAAGGGGGGGAGGGGGAAGGGGATAATTCAAGCCTCTAACATTCAGGAGGGTTTCTGAGGTTGTAGCCCACCCATCTCTAATCCGTGTCCAGGCCAGCAGAAAATATTAGAAAGAAGATCATAGCCCCTTTCCTTCCCAGATGAGTATCATCATGTCATGCGTGGCTAGTTTGCCTGATTTTAGATAATGATATCTTTTGAGCCTCAATAAGTCACCTACTCTAGCCCTCCACTCCTGCAAACTTGGTGTCTGTCGCTCTTTCCAGTGTGCTGGAATGAGCCCCTTTGCTCCATTCAACGTCAATAAGAAAAGTAGGAACTTATCTTCTCCGACAATCTTAGGAAGCTCGTGGAATATCAAATATGTTGGTTTAGGAGGGATGATAACTCGAAGAATCCTACTCATCTCTCCCAGCACCTCCTCCCAAAAGGGGCATATACATGGGCATGTCCACCAAATATGAAGAAGAGTGCCCTCTCCCCCACAGTCTCTCCAGCACCCCCCACTAGGGTTAGGTTTTTTTAATATGTAATTTAGTTAATTTAATTGGTAGTTTAATTTAATTGTAGTATAATAGTTAGGGAATGTTAATTAATAGTTTAAAAATAGTTTATTTTAATTCTACAGGTAAGTTTAAATTTATTTTAAGATAGGGATGTGGTAATTTTAATTTAAAGTTAGCGGATTGTTAGGTTTAGGGGTTAATAGCTTAATTTAGTTTAA